>NC_091290.1:84915548-85218578 GCF_032444005.1 Ranitomeya imitator
TTATGTTCCCGTTGGTGGCGTAGTGCTTCTCGCATGCGCAGGTGCCGAATGCACTGCGCAGCTGTAGAAAAAGAGCGCGCTCGCCGCTATTCAGCGGTTTCTCGGTGGGCGCGGCCATCTTCCTGAGGCCGCGCGTGCGCAGATGGAGTCTCCTGCTTCCCGGGGCTTCAGGAAAATGGCCACGGGATGCCGCGTGTGCGCAGATGGACATCGCGGCGGCCATTTTCCTGAAGCCGAGTTCGAATCTCGGCTTCAGGAAAATGGCCGCCGCGATGTCCATCTGCGCACGCGCGGCATCCCGCATAGGTAGGGAATCAGGGGACAAAAAATACCCTATTGTAAAGCACAGCTCAGGCCCTATTTAACGGTATTTTTATCTCCTACTGAAAAAACGGGGTGACAGGTTCCCTTTAATGAAATAAAGGCAGGGTGTTTTAATATTTTATTATACTCTTAATCCACCTGAAGACCCTTGTCACCTGAAACAAAGTTAAAAAAACAAACAACAATATTCCATACCTTCCATTGTTCAGTCTTGTCTCAAGTTGTAAATCCATTTGAAGGGGTTAAATCATTTTACACCCAAGAGCTCTGCTAATGCAGCTGTGCTCCTGACTGTAAAACTTGGTGAATGAATGAATGGAATGCAGGGGAATATACTGTAGTTACCCCTATTCTGGGGTGGCTGGTGGCAGATGTTTTTAGCCAGGGGGGTCCTATAACCATGGTCCCTCTCTAAGCTATTAATATCTGCCCTCAGCCACTGGCTTTCCCACTTTGGTGGAGAAAATTGCGCGGGAGCCCACACCAATTTTTTCCGGGATTTAACCCTTTAATTTAATATCTAGAGACCCCAAATTTGACACAAAGACACTTCTTACATTACTAAAGAGGAATATGTAATAAAAGAAGGGACATGGGATGGTTTACTGTATGTAAACCATGTCTCATATCATGTCGGGTTTGAGGAGATAGGAAAAGCCGGCAATTGAATTACCGGCTTTTCTGCTATCTAGCGCTGTATGAAATATATATATATATATATATATATATATATACACCCCTATACTATGCGTAGACATTTATTTTAGCTATTCTATTCTAACCTGTCAGTGTGATTTTACTGTACTGAATTGCCGGCTTTTTTATAGAACACAGCTGCGTATTTCTCGCAAGTCACACTGTTGGTCCGTGTGTAATCCGTATTTTTCTCGCCCCCGTTGACTTTCATTGGCGGATTTTTTGCGCAATACGCTGACAAACGCAGCATGCTGTGATTTTCTACGGCCGTACAAGACCGTATAATACAGATGCGTAAAATACGGCAGATAGGAGCTGGGCCATAGAGAATCATTGCACTGTGTGCAATCCATATTTTCTGAACCTCTCATACATCTGTAAAACTCGCCAGTGTGACGCCGGCCTCAGATGGATTGGTCTGCAGGCGTCACGTTGCATTTCCAGAGCCTCTGATGTACCTAAACACTAGAAACCCCCCACAAGTGACTCCATATTGGAAACTAGACCCCCCCGATTTTGTATTTTTCCAAGGGTAACAGGAGAAATTGGATCCCAAAAGTTGTTGTCCAATTTGTCCTGGGTACGCCGTACCCATATGTTGGGGTAAACCCATTTGGGCGCACGGGATAGCTCGGAAGGGAAGGAGCACTGTTTTAGTTTTTCAATGCAGAATTGGCTGGAATTGAGATCGGACGCCATGTCGCGTTTGGAGAGCCCCTGATGTGCCTAAACAGTGGAAACCCCCCAATTATAACTGAAACCCTAATCCAAACACACCCCTAACCCTAATCCCAACCATAACCCTAACAACACCCCTAACCCTAATCCCAACCGTAAATGTAATCCAAACCCAGACTTTAGCCCTAACCCTAACCCTAACTTTAGCCCCAACCCTAACGGGAAAATGGTAATAAATATTTTTTAAAATGTTATTATTTTTTCTCCTACCTAAGTGAGTGATGAAGGGGGGTTTGATTTACTTTTATAGCGGCTTTTTTAGCAGATTTTTATGATTGGCAGCCGTCACACACTAAAAGACGCTTTTTATTGCAAAAAATAGTTTTTGTGTCTCCACATTTTGAGAGCTATAATTTTCCCATATTTTGGTCATGTGAGGTCTTTTTTTTTGCGGGACGAGTTGAACGTTTTTATTGGTACCATTTTCGGGCACGTGACATTTTTTGATCACTTTTTATTCCGATTTTTGTGAGGTAGAATGAACAAAAACCAACTATTCATGAATTTCTTTTGGGGGGCGCTTATACCGTTCCACATTTGGTAAAACTAATAAAGCCGTTTTATTCTTCGGGTCAGAACGATTACAACGATATGTTATTTATATTTTTTTATGTTATGGCGCTTTTATACGATAAAAACTATTTTATATAAAAAATAATTATTTTTGCATCGCTTTATTCAGAGGACTATAAGTTTTTTTAATTTTTTGTTGATGATGCTGTATTGCGGCTCGTTTTTTGTGGGAAAAGATGACGTTTTCAGCGGTACCATGGTTATTTATATCAGTCTTTTTGATCGTGTGTTATTCCACTTTTTGTTTGGCGGTATGATAATAAAGCGTCGTTTTTTGACTCTTTTTTACGGTGTTCACTCAAGCGGTTAACTAGGGGGACAGTTTTATAGGTCGGGTCTTTACGGACGCGGCGATACTAAATGTGTACTGTTATTGTTTTTTTTAATTAAAGAAATGTATTTATTGGAATATATATATATTTTTTTCTTTATTTAGGAATTCTTTTTTTACACATGTAAAAAAAATGTTTCACTTTTTTTTACATCGCCCCAGGGGGACATTATGCTATAGTGTCAGATCGCTGATCTGACACTTTGCAGTGCACTGTGTCAGATCAGCGATCACACAGGCACTGCAGGAGCAGGACCCGGAAGGCCCCCCACGGCCATTTTTGATCCGGACCTGCAGGGAGGTAGGAGACCCACGGAGCAACGCGATCACATCGCGTTGCTCCGAGGGTATCAGGGAAGCACGCAAGGGCCCCCTCCCTGCGCGATGCTTCCCTGTGCCGCCGGAGCACTGCGATCATCTTTGATCGCAGTGTGCCGGGGGTTAATGTGCCAGGAGCGGTCCGTGACGGCTCCTGGCACATAGTGCCGTATGTCAGCTGACACCCGGCCCCGATTGGCCGCGCTCCCACCGTGTATCCCGTCGATGGTCAAATTGGCCCATACCACCTCGACGGAATAGTACGTCATGTCAGAAATGGGTTAATGAAATAAAACACCACACAGTTTTGCCATCTTTATTGCTACTGGTAATCCATGTGACGCCCTCGATCTCCTGGAAAAAATAAAAAGTAATAAACCAACACAAATACTCCCTGGTCTGACACAGTCCATTTAATAACGTGTGTCCCACGACGATCTCCCCTATAGAGCAGTCACATCAGGAGATGTGACAGCTCTATAAGCGTGACACACTGACAGGAGACAATGGCCTCTCGGGAGATCATCGTGGGACACTCATTATTAAATGGATTGCATCGGATCAGGGAGTATACTGTTGGTTTATAATTTTTTTTTTTGTTACAGGTGATCGAGGGCTTTGGGGATTAGCTGCATGGGGAGTATGTACAGTATGTTGTATGTCTATATGTATGTACTGTATGTGTTTTGTTTTTTACATTTGAACACAGTAGCCGGATGATGGGACTACTACTGTCCCATCATCCAGCTAGCTGTCACTGTAGCAGGCATAGCTGGATGGGACTAGTAGTCCCATCGGACGATGCCTGCCTACACACAGGAAAAGCCGGATTACTTACCAGTAATGCTCTTTTAGTGAGTCCACGACAGCACTCACATGAGAGAGGGGATCCGCCCATAGGAACAGGAAACCTACAGAATAAAAGGAGGCGGTCCTCCTCTCCTCCTCAGTTTAGTTTTCCTGTTCCTATAGGAATCCCAGAATACCTGCAGTGAAGAGGATTCCTGGGCCAAAAGCATCCGCCTGTGTGGTATCCGGGGGAACAGCAGGGGCTGCGGTACCAGATGCAGCGATGGGGGAGCCCCTGCTTGCAGTCTCCCCCCTCGTCTGTCCGCCGATCCATGGTCCGGGGTGGGCCGCCCGGTTCCATGAGGACTCGCGCGCTGCAGTGGCCGGCCGGCTTTTTCAAAACTTTCAGCGGCTGCCGCGCGGTGAGGAGAGCGGCGCGTCTGACCCGGAAGTGACCGGAGTACTTCCGGGCAGGTAGGAGATGCGGCGCCAAATTTACCTTGGTACCGTATCTTGGTACAGTGTTAGCCAGTAGATATTTTTCTACTACAATATCTACACAGACACACACAGCCCCGCACACACACACACGCACAGCCCCCCGCACACACACAGACATACAAACACCCGCACATCTTCTCCGCCCACACACTCTTCCCCCTCCCGATCTGCAGCGTTTCTCGCATGCACATCCACAGCAAAACCGCAGATCTTTTTTAAACCTGCGGATTGGCCTGTGTTTTTTTCCGCAGCAAGTGCACACCAAATGTCAATTTCTTATTGACCAACATTGCTTGTGCACTACACTGCGGATTTGATGCAATTCCGCGCCTCCAAAAATGCTGCGGATCCGCATCTAAATCCGCAACTTGTGCACATAGCCTAAATCGGCGCTGCCAGCTGTCCTTGGTTACACTGCCCAGATGTTGATATCACTTTGCAGTCACCAACAAAATGGCTCTGTGTTGCGATTCTACACTTCATCATACCCTTCATCCTACCCTTTTGCAAACCCCCAGAAGGGGAGGGGTATAGTGATATCAGACACATGTGGGCAGATCCCGCCCACATTTACTGCAGTCATAATCTAAGCCAACAGTACACATTATTTTCTTGGTCCCCCTAATGTTAAAAAAAATGAAAACTTTTTAAAGTATTTTTCAGATTTCATATAATTTAACCCCTTTCTGACATCAGACGTACTATCCCGTCGAGGTGGGGTGGGCGCCTATGACCACCGACGGGATAGTACGTCATACGGGATCGGCCGCGCTCACGGGGGGAGCGCGGCCAACCGCGGCCGGGTGTCAGCTTCCTATCGCACGGACCGCTCCCGGCACATTAACCCCCGGCACCCCATGATCAAACATGATCGCGAGGTGCCGGCGGTACAGGGAAGCATCGCGCAGGGAGGGGGCTCCCTGCGGGCTTCCTGTGATCGCGTTGCTGCGAGGGTCTCTCTACCTCCCTCCCTGCTCCAGGCTCGGATCCAAGATGGCCGTGGCATCCGGGTCCTGCAGGGAGGGAGGTGGCTTCACAGAGCCTGCTCAGAGCAGGCACTGTGAAGCCTGCAGTGCTCTAAGTGAGATCGGTGATCTGACAGAGTGCTGTACAAACTGTCAGATCACCGATCTGTGATGTCCCCACCTGGGACAAAGTAAAAAAGTTAAAAAAAAATTTTTTCGAATGTGTAAAAAAAAATTAAAAAAAAAATCCTAAATAATGAAAAAAATATATATTATTCCCATAAATACATTTCTTTATCTAAATAAAAAAAAACAAACAAACAATAAAAGTACACATATTTAGTATCGCCGCGTCCGTAACGGCCCAACCTATAAAACCGGCACACTAGTTATCCCCTTCAGTAAACACCGTAAGAAAAAAAACGAGGCAAAAAACAACGCTTTATTATCATGCCGGCGAACAAAAAGTGGAATAACACGCGATCAAAAAGACAGATATAAATAACCATGGTACCGCTGAAAACGTCATCTTGTCCCGCAAAAATCGAGCCGCCATACAGCATCATCAGCAAAAAAATTAAAAAGTTATAGTCCTGAGAATAAAGCGATGCAAAAATACCGTATATACTCGAGTATAAGCCGAGATTTTCAGCCCACTTTTTTGGGCTGAAAGTCCCCCTCTCGGCTTATACTCGAGTCATATACCCGGGGGTTGGCAGGGGAGGGGGAGAGGGGGCTGTGTAGTTATACTTACCTGCTGCGGCGCGGTCCCTGCAGTCCCTGGCTTCCCCGACGCTGCAGATTCTTCCTGTACTGAGTGGTCACATGGCACCGCTAATTACAGAAATGAATAGGCGGCTCCACCTCCCATAGGGGGTGGAGCCGCATAGTCATTGCTGTAAATGATCGGTAACTGTGACCGCTCAATTACAGGAAGAAGCTGCAGCGCCGGGGAAGCCAGGGACTGCAGGGACCACGCCAGGAGCAGGTAAGTATACGGGGAGCGCAGCGCTGCGCGATATTTACCTGCTCCTTGCTCCGGTGCGGCTCCGTCTGCAGCGTCCTCTAGCAGTGACGCTCAGGTTAGAGGGCGCTGTGACGTAGTCAGTGCGCGCCCTCTGCTGAGCATCAGTGCTGGAGACGGAGCCGACCGAGGAGCAGGTAAATATTGAAAGCGCCGGCGTCCTGAGCAAGAGAGGCGAGTATGTGATTTTTTTTTTTTATGGCAGCACCAGCAGCATTCTGTATGGCACAGCATTATATATGGAGCATCTATGGGGCCAAAAAGTACGGTGCAGAGCATTATATATGGCACAGCTTTATATGGCACATCTATGGGGCCATAAAGAACGGTGCAGAGCATTCTATATAGCACAGCTTTATAAGGAGCATCTATGGGGCCATAAAGAACGGTGCAGAGCATTATATATGGCACAGCTTTATAAGGAGCATCTATGGGGAAATAATGAACGGTGCAGAGCAATAAACCGTATATGGGGCACAGCTTTATAAGGAGCATCTATGGGGCCATAATCAACGGTGCAGAGCAATATATATGGGGCACAGCTTTATAAGGAGCATCTATGGGGCCATAATCAACGGTGCAGAGCAATATATATATGGCACAGCTTTATAAGGAGCATCTATGAGGCCATAATGAACGGTGCAGAGCATTATATGTGGCACAGCTTTATATGGAGCATCTATGGGGCCATAATGAACGGTATAGAGCATTCTATATAGCACAGTTGTATATGGAGCATCTATGGGGCCATAATGAACGGTGTGGAGCATCTATTTTTATTTTTGAAATTTACGAGTAGCTGCTGCATTTTCCACCCTAGGCTTATACTCGAGTCAATAAGTTTTCCCAGTTTTTGTGGCAAAATTAGGGGGGTCGGCTTAAACTCGGGTCGGCTTATACTCGAGTATATACGGGTAATTATTTTTTCTATAAAATAGTTTTTATCGTATAAAAGCGCCAAAACATAAAAAAATGATATAAATGAGGTATCGCTGTAATCGTACTGACCCGAAGAATAAAACTGCTTTATCAATTTTACCAAATGCGGAACGGTATAAACGCCTCCCCCAAAAGAAATTCATGAATAGCTTGTTTTTGGTCATTCTGCCTCACAAAAATCGGAATAAAAAGCGATCAAAAAATGTCATGTGCCCGAAAATGTTACCAATAAAAACGTCAACTCGTCCCGCAAAAAACAAGACCTCACATGACTCTGTGGACCAAAATGTGGAAAAATTATAGCTCTCAAAATGTGGTAAAGCAAAAAATATTTTTTGCAATAAAAAGCGTCTTTCAGTGTGTGACGGCTGCCAATCATAAAAATCCGCTAAAAAACCCGCTATAAAAGTAAATCAACCCCCCCTTCATCACCCCCTTAGTTAGGGAAAAATTACAAAATTTAGAAAATGTATTTATTTCCATTCTCCCATTAGGGCTAGGGTTAGGGCTAGGGTTAAGGTTAGGGTTAGGGCTAGGGTTAGAGTTAGGGCTACAGTTAGGGTTTGGGCTAAAGTTAGGGTTAGGGTTGGGGCTAAAGTTACGGTTAGGGTTTAGATTACATTTACAGTTGGGAATAGGGTTGGGGTTAGGGTTAGGGGTGTGGTTAGGGTTACTGTTGGGATAAGGGTTTCAGTTATAATTTCAGGGTTTCCATTGTTTAGGCACATCAGGGGCTCTCCAAACGTGACATGGCATCCGATCTCAATTCCAGCCAATTCTGCGTTGAAAAAGTAAAACAGTGCTTCTTCCCTTCCGAGCTCTCCCGTGTGCCCAAACAGGGGTTTACCCCAACATATGCGGTATCAGCGTACTCAGGACAAATAGGACAACAACTTTTGGGGTTGAATTTCTCCTCTTACCCCCAGGAAAATACAAAACTGGGGGCTAAAAAATAATTTTGGGGGGAAATTTTTTTATTTTCACGGGTCTGCGTTACAAACTGTAGTGAAACACTTGAGGGTTCAAAGCTCTCACAACACATCTAGATAAGTTCCTTAGGGGGTCTAGTTTCCAAAATGGTGTCACTTGTGGGGGGTTTCTACTGTTTAGGTACATTAGGGGCTCTGCAAACGCAATGTGACACCTGCAGACCATTCCATCTAAGTCTGCATTCCAAATGGAGCTCCTTCCCTTCCGAGCCCTCCCATGCGCCCAAACGGTGGTTCCCCCCCACATATGGGGTATCAGCGCACTCAGGACAAATTGGACAACAAATTTTGGGGTCCAATTTCTCTTGTTACCCTCGGGAAAATACAAAACTGGGGCCTAAAAAATAATTTTTGTGGGAAAAATGTTTTGTTTTTTACGGCTCTGCATTATGAACTTCTGTGAAGCCCTTGGTGGGTCAAAGCGCCCACCACACATCTAGATAAGTTCCTTAGGGGGTCTAGTTTCCAAAATGGTGTCACTTGTGGGGGGTTTCTACTGTTTATGTACATTAGGGGCTCTGCAAATGCAATGTGACACCTGCAGACCATTCCATCTAAGTCTGCATTCCAAATGGCGCTCCTTCCCTTCCGAGCCCTCCCATGCGCCCAAACAGTGGTTCCCCCCACATATGGTGTATCATCGCACTCAGGACAAATTGGGCAACAAATTTTGGGGTCCAATTTCTCCTGTTACCCTCGGGAAAATGCAAAACTGGGGGCTAAAAAAATAATTTTTGTGGGAAAAAATCTTTGTCTAATTTTTACTGCTCTGCATTATAAACTTCTGTGAAGCCTTTGGTGGGTCAAAGCGCTCACCACACATCTAGATAAGTTCCTTAGGGGGTCTACTTTCCATAATGGTGTCAATTGTGGGGGGTTTCAATGTTTAGGCACATCAGTGGCTCTCCAAACGCAACATGGAGTCCCATCTCAATTCCTGTCAATTTTGCATTGAAAAGTCAAACGGCGCTCCTTCCCTTCCGAGCTCTCCCATGCGCCCAAACAGTGGTTTACCCCCACATATGGGGTATCAGCGTACTCAGGACAAATTGTACAACAACGTTTGGGGTCCAATTTCTTCTCTTACCCTTGGGAAAATAAAAAATTGGGGGCGAAAAGATAATTTTTGTGAAAAAATATGATTTTTTATTTTTACGGTTCTGCATTATAAACTTCTGTGAAGCACTTGGTGGGTCAAAGTGCTCACCACACCTCTAGATAAGTTCCTTAGGGGGTCTACTTTCCAAAATGGTGTCACTTGTGGGGGGTTTCAATGTTTACGCACATCAGGGGCTCTCCAAACGCAACATGGTGTCCCATCTCGATTCCAGTCAATTTTGCATTGAAGAGTCAAATGGCGCTCCTTCGCTTCCAAGCTCTGTCATGTGCCCAAACAGTGGTTTACCCCCACATATGGGGTATCGGTGTACTCAGGACAAATTGTACAACAACTTTTCGGGTCCATTTTCTCCTGTTACCCTTGGTGAAATAAAACAAATTGGAGCTGAATTAAATTTTTTGTGAAAAAAAGTTAAATGTTCATTTTTATTTAAACATTCCAAAAATTCCTGTGAAGCACCAGAAGGGTTAATAAACTTCTTGAATATGGTTTTGAGCACCTTGAGGGGTGTAGTTTTTAGAATGGTGTCACACTTGGGTATTTTCTATCATATAGACCCCTCAAAATGACTTCAAATGAGATGTGGTCCCTAAAAAAAAAATGGTGTTGTAAAAACGAGAAATTGCTGGTCAACTTTTAACCCTTATAACTCCCTAACAAAAAAAAAATTTTGGTTCCAAAATTGTGCTGATGTAAAATAGACATGTGGGAAATGTTACTTATTAAGTATTTTGTGTGACATATCTCTGTGATTTAATTGCATAAAAATTCAAAGTTGGAAAATTGCGAAATTTTAATAATTTTCGCCAAATTTCCATTTTTTTCACAAATAAACGCAGGTACTATCAAATAATTTTTACCACTATCATGAAGTACAATATGTCACGAGAAAACAATGTCAGAATCACTAGGATCCGTTGAAGCGTTCCAGAGTTCTAACCTCATAAAGGGACAGTGGTCAGAATTGTAAAAATTGGCCCGGTCATTAATGTGCAAACCACCCTTGGGGGTAAAGGGGTTAAAACATGTAAACCAAATGAGAAAATAGGAGTAACAGGTGGTATAGGATAAAATCAGATGTAAACTTTATGAAATATCATGTATAAAAGTAAAGTGCAATTTTATAACATGTTATAAAATTACACTTTACTTTTTTACATGATATTTCATAGTTTACGTCTGATTTTATCCTATACCACCTGTTACTCCTATTTTCTCCTTTGGTTTCCATGACTTTTGGAGTGGGTGTTGGTCTCTGGGATGGGTCATGATTCATGCCGCCACCCTTGCCGTTAGTATGAAGCTGGGATTTTTGATATTACCAATTTAAAACATGTAAATACGTAAAAAAGAAAAAAACTGTAAAGTATTGTTTTAAAGTGATTTTTTTTTATGACCAATTCCTATTAAGCACTGCTCTACTGGGATGTCTAAAGCTGGGAGGAGTGGTGAACAGTAAGTAATATGCAGACGTTAGTGCCACGGAGTACTGCTCACTGCATGTTAGTGACACTGACATCCTGGGAGAGCTGTGCACACGTCAATGAATCTCTCTTCTGCTGAGACTGCAGCTCAGTTCTTGTACTGACAGAACGCTGATCTATCCTGGTGAATCCTAAGGCCGGTTTCACACGTCAGTGGCTCCGGTACGTGAGGTGACAGTTTCCTCACGTACCGGAGCCACTGACACACGTAGACACAGTGAAATCAATGCATATGTGCAGATGTCATTGATTTTTTGCGGACCGTGTCTCCGTGTGCCAAACACGGAGACATGTCAGTGTTCGTGGGAGCGCACGGATTACACAGACCCATTAAAGTCAATGGGTCCGTGTAAAACACGTACCGCACACGGACGTTGCCCGTGTGCAGTCCGTGTGCCGTGCAGGAGACAGCGCTAATGTAAGCGCTGTACCCCCCCACTGGTGCTGAAGCCGCGATTCATATCTTCCCTGCAGCAGCGTTTGCTGTAGAGAAGATATGAATAATCGTGTTTAAAATAAAGATCCATGACCCCACCCCCCTCCCACCCCCTGTGCGCCCCATTACAATCATGAATATGCGGCTCCACCTCCCATAGGGGTGGAGCCGCATATTCATTACTGTAAATGAGCGCCCCCACGTGACCGCTCATACAGTAGAAGGTGCGGCCAGGACAGGAAGCAGCGCCAGCCAGGGAGCCGGGTGAGTATTTTAATAACAGCGGGGGGGCGACAGGGGGTGGGAGGGGTCATGGATCTTTATTTTAAACACGATTATTCATATCTTCTTTACAGCAAACGCTCCTGCAGGGAAGATATGAATCGCGGCTTCAGCACCAGATGCAGGGGACAGCGCTAAACTTTAGTGCTGTCTCCTGCACGGTGCGTGTGGTACCCAGTGGGCACACGGGCGGCACACGTGTGCCGCCCGTGTGCTACACTGATGTGCCACAGAAACTCACCGACACATGGACACGGATAATTCCGGTACCGATTTTTCCGGTACTGGAATTATCTGGACGTGTGAGACTGCCCTAACACTGTTCTACCGCACCTGGATCAACTGGGGAGAGAGGTGCTGCTGTTGTTAAAACTAAGGCCGGGGTCACACTATCATAGACTACGCACGAGTGTTACGTCAGAAAACATCGCATAGCACATGGCCTAGTGTTAATCTATGGGGCAGCTCACATCACTGTTTTTTTTCTCGGGCGTATTATACATGCGTGTAAAATCACAGCATGCCGTGATTATATGTTTATATCACCCGAGACTCGCCAAAGCCTATGGGTGAGAGAAAAACTCGGGACACTACACGGACCATCATTGTGACTTGCGACAAATACGCACACATTTTCCTCATTTCAGCCCATTGAGCCATGTAAAGAAATACGAATGTCATACGGATACATGGGTGGGAGAAAAATTGCATCATCGCATTGCAAACGCATTACATATGGATGACAATATGGAGAACACTTGTGAGACTCTCGGCAGGGAGACTCGGACTGAGTTTTTCATACGTTAAGTGTAACCCGGCCTAAAGCTACATTCCCACAATGAGTTTTGGTGAGTTTTGTGTGTGTGTGTGTATTTAAAAAAAAATGCAAGTAACCTATTTTAAAAATTAATGGGTGCCGAAATGGTGCGGAAATCAGCAGCATCAAAAACTCACCAAAAGCTCATTGTGAGAACATAGCCTAGCATGGATTAGCAGTAGCGCAATCCATCAGTGTTAGATTTGTTTGAGGCCTCTTCACCGTAATGCAACACAGCTCAGGTAATGAGCTATGCTGTGGTTAGTAAAGTAGCGTGCCTCCCCTAGCCCACATTGTTGCAGGCTAACAGTACAGAGCACAAGGCGATGGATGGCTCCCAGCTGCATTACTTGCCCAAGTTTAGATTTATGTCCCTCAGTGGGATTATCATACATAACTGAGCCATTGCCAATCCCAAGTGTCAATAGGAGGCTTTATCATTGGTTATATAGGGCAAGAAGGCTCAGTCACTAAGGGATGAGTGAGGGCCCTCCTCCCTAATTACACCCGACTGGCTGAGCCCTTTTTCCCTGTATCACCCCTGGGCCTCCCGTATCACCTTTGCCTGATTTGGTCCCCCCTCCCGTATCATCACTGACTGACTGAGCCCCCCTGTATCACCCCCCTCACTGGTATAATGCCCCCATTCTGGCATCATGTCCCCCATCCTGGGGCCCTTCCAGTAACAATATCCTCCTTCTTGCACATGGAGTACTGTGTCCAGTTTTGGGCACCGGTGCTCAGGAAGGATATAATGGAACTAGAGAGAGTACAAAGGAGGGCAACAAAATTAATAAAGGGGATGGGAGAACTACAATACCCAGATAGATTAGCGAAATTAGGATTATTTAGTCTAGAAAAAAGACGACTGAGGGGCGATCTAATAACCATGTATAAGTATATAAGGGGACAATACAAATATCTCGCTGAGGATCTGTTTATACCAAGGAAGGTGACGGGCACAAGGGGGCATTCTTTGCGTCTGGAGGAGAGAAGGTTTTTCCACCAACATAGAAGAGGATTCTTTACTGTTAGGGCAGTGAGAATCTGGAATTGCTTGCCTGAGGAGGTGGTGATGGCGAACTCAGTCGAGGGGTTCAAGAGAGGCCTGGATGTCTTCCTGGAGCAGAACAATATTGTATCATACAATTAGGTTCTGTAGAAGGACGTAGATCTGGGGATTTATTATGATGGAATATAGGCTGAACTGGATGGACAAATGTCTTTTTTCGGCCTTACTAACTATGTTACTATGTTACTATGTATGATGTCCCACATTCTGGCACAATGTCTTCCATCCTGGTATAATGTCACCCATCCTGATGTAACGCCCCTCATCCTGGAATAGTGTCACCCATCCTGATGTAACGCCCCTCATACTGGAATAATGTCACCCATCCTGATATAACGCCCCTCATACTGGAATAATGTCACCCATCCTGATATAATGCCCCTCATCCTGGATTAAAGTCCTCCATCCTGGGCCCTTTGTTTTTTTTTTCTTTTTGAAAATTGTAAATTGCTTTTATCTTCCTCTACTCCCACGAGATGCTGCCTCATTTTCAATAGCTGATGCAGAAGCTGACTTGTGTGCCGGCACGGGCAGTGCACATCGCCATGCGCAACCCATCATTGGCAAGCCGACCTCGGATTAGCCTGCAGCGTGTATTGCAGTGCAGGGAGCTGGCGGATCTCTGTGCCACAATGCATTTCAGATGAATGTGTGTCTGAGCACGAATACTCAGGTGAAATTGGCTTCGGTGGGCCTCCATCCAGCACGGACCTGGTCGCAGTTGCACCCTCTACAACCGCGATCATTACACCCCATCTTGTTCTGTATGCTTCAACACAACAATATTGCAATATACGGTATATCAGAAGAAAAAATATGGCACTCACCCCTAGAAATGCTGTGATGAAGTCCTTTATTTGCTACAAACAGCAATCAGGTACACATGGAGAGGCGGCAGGACGTGAACAGGAGAGGGTGCAGGGAACCGGTAAGGACTACGGCCGTTTCGACGGCCGTAGTCCTTACCGGTTCCCCGCACCCTCTCCTGTTCACGTCCTGCCGCCTCTCCATGTGTACCTGATTGCTGTTTGTAGCAAATAAAGGACTTCATCACAGCATTTCTAGGGGTGAGTGCCATATTTTTTCTTCTGATATACCGTCAGTGAAGCCTTTGGTCCTCTGTGGATTGTTCTGTGAGCACCACCCTGAGCTGTTTTCTCTGGATAGTGTTGCAGCCGCCGCTGCTCATCCACACACCTGTGAAAAGTTGTGGTTCTAGTGCCGCACGGCTACCATTCTTTGGTTTGGTTCTGAATATTGCAATATATAGTGTAGATAATGATCTCGTATCCAGGGCTGTGGAGTCAGAGGTTTGGCTTACCGACTCCACAGCCCTGCTCATATCAAACCAGCCCAATGCTGGACTTCAGTCATATCAAGATGGCAGCGATGGAGTCACACAGCTGCATGGTAACCCGTCAGCATCCTGCAATCATGTCACCTAAAATGGCACTGTCAGTGATTGGCTATAGCATGTAACTGGTTTAACAGCAGTGACTAGAGCTAACTCTGTTTGCTGCTGTTACAGGCACATGTCAGCTGTACAACACTGTGCCCATGTGTTCGTATGAAGCGGGCTCGGCTCCTGACCCAACTCCACAGATGCGGATCCTGATGTGGACGTGCTGCTACGTTCTTCTGTGCCCAGGGACTAATGTTTTGATTTTCTGCATAGGGAGAGGAGCGCCCTCGTCCCAGCACTGGCAACAAGAAGGCAAGGAACACAGTCATTTATATTACAACCTTTTTTAACATTTATAAAAAGTCGGAGTTTGCACAAAACTATATAACTATGCAACATTTGACCAGCTGGACGCCAGCTCTTCTGACAATTGGGACGTTACAACCTTGCGCTTCCATAATTCGCCCAATGTGATAAACATGGAGCGGTGAAGGCAGCAGAGATGTGGCTGACATTACGCCACTTTTGATAAATGTGGACCATTGTTCTTATATTACTAGCACCGGTTACCACCCCACTGGCGGCCCCAGGAACCATTATCTCTGCTGGGCCCAAGGTTCTCCAGACCAACGCTGCCGTCAGCAATACACTAAAGGTACCGTCACACTCAGCGACGCTGCAGCGATATAGACAACGAGCCGATCGCTGGAGCGTCGCTGTTTAGGTCGCTGTAGAGACGTCAAACACGGCAACGGCAGAACGATGCAGGAGCGATCCAGTGACGTAACGGCGACTCACTTATCGTTCTCGCTGGTTGTTAGCTCCATGTAAAACATTGCTGGCATCGTTGCTTTTGATGTCAAACATGACGATACACGCCGACCTGACGACGAAATAAGGTACCTTCACACATAACGATATCGTTAACGATATTGTTGCAACGTCACGCTTTTTGTGATGTAGCAACGATCCCGCTAACGATGTCGTTATGTGTGACAGCGACCAACGATCAGGCCCCTGCTGGGAGATCGTTGGGGAATGATCAGGACCTTTTTTGGGTCGCTGATCACCCGCTGGATCAGCGTGTGTGACGCCGATCCAGCGATGTATTCACTTGTAACCAGGGTAAATATCGGGTTACTAAGCGCAGGGCCGCGCTTAGTAACCCAATATTTACCCTGGTTATCATTGTAAAAGTTAAAAAAAAAAACAGTACATACTTACATTCCGATGTCTGTCACGTCCCCCGCACGTCAGCTTCCCGCACTGACTGTCAGTGCCGGCCATAAAGCAGAGCACAGCGGTGACTCTGCTTTATGGCCGGCCGGCGCTGACAGTGCGGGAAGCTGACGGCGGGGACGTGACAGACATCGGAATGTGAGTATGTAGTGTTTTTTTTTTTAACTTTTACAATGGTAACCAGGGTAAAGGTACCGTCACACTCAGCGACGCTGCAGCGATATAGACAACGAGCCGATCGCTGGAGCGTCGCTGTTTAGGTCGCTGTAGAGACGTCAAACACGGCAGTATTGGGTTACTAAGCGCGGCCCTGCACTTAGTAACCCGATGTTTACCCTGGTTACCCGGGGACTTCAGCATCGTTGAAGACAGTTTCAACGATGCCGAAGTCGTTCCCCTGATCGTCGGTCGCTGGAGAGAGCTGTCTGTGTGACAGCTCCCCAGCGACCACACAATGACTTACCAACGATCATGGCCAGGTGGTATCGCTGGTCGTGATCGTTGGTAAGTCGTTTAGTGTAATGGTACCTATAAAGTTCTAGACTTTCAGCGACGACCAGCGATGGCACAGCAGGATCCTGATCGCTGCTGCGTGTCAAACACAATGAGATCGCTATCCAGGACCCTGCAACGTCACGGATCGCTGTCGTTCTCGTTGTAAAGTTGCTGAGTGTGACGGTACCTTAAGGCCGGGTCACACTAGTGAGGGGAGCGCGGGCCTCCCGCAGCAATACCCGGCACCGAAGCGTCAGCTGCAGAGAAATACATGGAGCCGGTCCCGAGGATTGATGCGCGAGTTTCTCGCATTGCACTCACAAGTGTGAGCCGGCCTAACGCGGAGGTGCAACATGTAGTGCGAAAAGCTATTGCAAAAATGGTATTTAGCTCCGGTCAGTGGCACATGCACTTAAGCAACAAAAAGTGTCCCTAATGGTGGACAGCCCCTCTAAAGACGACTGGATTTTGCTGCCTGTACCACCTTCATAGGTACGTCACTGCAGCAGCTCCGCACACACAGAGCATATCAACCAGGCCATGCCCACCAACAATATGGTCGCCGGCCGGGTCTCCCATGTAGTACGGACACTTTTTCTGTACGGCGCATGCGCTCCCGGTACTGCCGCTCTCCTGACGTCATGCGTTCTCGTCCTGACCCGGAAGTGTTTGCCGGCTCCTCTCCCTTTTCCGGTTCCTTGGCGGCGTGCGGCAGCAGACAGAGCAGCCATGAGCGTCCCTGCCTTTATTGATGTGTCTGAGGAGGACCAGGTGAGCGGCTCTGTACGGCGCTGGTCCCAGTGAGGACGCTGTATGGAGCCCCGGTGGCTAATGACGAAACCGCAGGACTTGCTGGGACTGTTAGTGCCGCCGCATATGGAGACGTGCAGGCTTCGTGTATTGCCTGAAAACCGCATAGTAACCTTCAGGCTAATGAAATACTTTCAACAATGGTTATTGTTTCCTGGCGATAGCAGGAAGGCGGATACACGGGCCCAGAGCAGCCATGTGCCGGTATGGGAATGTCCGGACAGCTCCTGTTATCTGCGGCTGGGGTCAGTGACTGCAGTCACTGGTTGCTATGGGTAACGGCTCCCTTGTCGCTCGCACTAGCTTTGCTCCATCTCCCCCGTGTGTGGCAGACGTGCTCCACAGCCGTAGCCGCAGTCGTGATAGCCGCGGTCGTGATAGCCGCAGTCGTGATAGCCGCGGTCGTGATAGCCATGGTCGTGATAGCCGCGGTCGTGGCAGTCGTGGTAGCCGCAGTCGTGATAGCCACGGTCGTGGCAGCCGCAGTCGTGATAGCCGCGGTCGTGGCGGTCGTGGCAGCCGCACTCGTGATAGCCGCGGTCGTGATAGCCGCGGTCGTGGCAGCCGCGGTCGTGATAGCCGCGGTCGTGGCAGCTGCGGTCGTGGCAGCCGCAGTCGTGATAGCCGCGGTCGTGGCAGCCGCAGTCGTGATAGCCGCAGTCGTGGCGGTCGTGGCAGCCGCACTCGTGATAGCCGCGGTCGTGATAGCCGCGGTCGTGGCAGCCGCGGTCGTGATAGCCGCGGTCGTGGCAGCTGCGGTCGTGATAGCCGCGGTCGTGGCAGCCGCGGTCGTGATAGCCGCAGTCGTGGCGGTCGTGGCAGCCGCGGTCGTGATAGCCGCGGTCGTGATAGCCGCGGTCGTGATAGCCGCGGTCGTGGCAGCCGCGGTCGTGATAGCCACGGTCGTGGCAGCCGCGGTCGTGGCAGCCGCAGTAGTGATAGCCGCGGTCGTGGCAGCCGCAGTGGTGATAGCCGCGGTCGTGGCAGCCGCAGTGGTGATAGCCGCGGTCGTGGCAGCCGCAGTGGTGATAGCCGCGGTCGTGGCAGCCGCAGTGGTGATAGCCGCGGTCGTGGCAGCCGCAGTGGTGATAGCCGCGGTCGTGGCAGCCGCAGTCGTGCCGCCATAATGTGCATGGACTTGGAGCCGTCACCTGCTGCCATCCTGTCACACGTGAGATGTGGCCTGGTGTAGTGAGCTGGCCGGCTGTGACTGTTCTATTATCATTGACATAGAATCTGTGACAGACACTGCCCCCGTGTGGCCAGAAGTTATACCTATGCCGAATGTGATTACAGAGAAACAAACAGTATTGGCAGAACTTCCCCCTGTGATGTCATATGAACAGGAAGGGGAGGGAATAAGAGAGCCCGGGAAACTGGTGTGTGCAGAGAGAGGTCTGTGTGTGCTGGCGTCCTCCTGTAAATGCGATATAGAAGATTGCCTGGATGACCGCTATCTCTTGGAAACCGACATCCAGATTGTTCCCAGCTCCCACACTGCGGAGCGCCCAACAGTGACATCTTCACAGATCCTGGAGCCCATGAACTGTAAGCGGGTCCTCTGTTGAGAGGCCGAACATTCCACCCTTACCTGTTGAATCCCAAGGACTACAGTCTGGACCTGAGAGACGGAGTTTTGTTTGATCCCTGTTGTTTTTCTCTTCGGCTGGAGCGTCCCCCTACAGTGACAGACAGGCCTGCGACGTGGGAAGATAACCTCTTGGGACAAAGGAACTGGTAACGTGTGGATAGGGAAAGTGAGGGACAGTTTGTTATTACACGTTATCTCTGTGAATAGGCATATTTTGTACTGTCTACTATTGTGTTCCGCTGTGTTAAGGAAAATGTATAACAGTAAAGATACGGTTGTTAAAATGGAGTCTGAGTGTGGAAGTTTTGCTGGGCCAGATCATGGATATACATGGGCGACCTTGCCCTCGGTCACTTCATCTGGCGTAGTCGGCAGGATCTGTGCCCAGCAGGATTCCCACCCAGGCCCAGTGTACAGTCAGAAACCGCCGCCGGTGTCCATTGTAAACCAGGTCAGGAAGTTTGGCGGGCGAAACTACCCCATACCAGAATGGGCGGAACAAGTGCGGATACTGGGAGAAATGTATAATATTGACCCTAAGACCTTGGCACAAATGGCGGTACTGACGCTAGAGGGGGAGGCATGGACGACAGTCAGACTGGAGACGGTCAGGGGGCAGCGTACGTTGGAGGATTTGGTGCGGGTGCTGGAAAAGACCTATGGACCTAAAACGTACCAGGGAACACTGCGATACCTGTTCTTTAGACGGACACAGCTAGAATGGGAGGACATTCCCCAATATGCAAATGCCCTTCAGGTACTCCTTGAACAAGTCTGTGCAAAAGGGGAACAACTGGCTACTATAGCTCCTCGTGACCTGGTACTGAGAGACCAATTCGTTATAGGGCTGAGAGACCAGTATCTTAACCGTACGCTACAGGACTTGATTCGGATGACGCCGACTCTCACCTTCGCTGAAGTCAAACAGGAAGCCATAGAACGTTCTAGGGGACCCGTCATGGATGTGGGGACTCAAAGCGCTGCGTGCAGATCCATATTAGACATTAAACAGCCCAACAGTGACACCGAGGAGCTGAAACAGATGGTAGCAGATTTACAGCAACAGGTGTCAGTTAACACTAGAACGACAGAGACCAGCGGATGCAACCTAGCCGTCCCGCAGGACCGTGTTGGTCATGTGGTGATCCTCGTCATAGGGCGAATCGTTGTCCTCAACGAACAAACCATCAGTTACCACGACGAACGGAATATCAGCTACATCCACGAGCAGAGCCGCCACGCCAGGTCTCACCACAATGGCCGCCGTTAAACTAGACCCCCCTGCAGCTGAGGTTCGAGCAGCAGGGGGGGGATAGAGAATGGGGTGTAGAAAAACAGAGCCAGCAACGGAATACTCTTGCCTCGAGTAGTCCTACACTTGAAGTTATTCTGGAGGGAGTTGCAGTACAAGGATTGATGGACACTGGGTCGCAAGTCACCACGAGCTCTGAACAGTTTTATGAAAAGTACCTCAAACCAAGAACTGCTTGTGATCCAGATACCACCATTAAGATAATTGCGGCTAATAACCTACCCATTCCAGTAACCGGAGTCGCCTGGATGGATACGAAGGCCTGCGGACAAGACCTAGGGAAACGAGGAATCGTCGTTATCAAGGAAGGCTTCGGCTCCGAGACCCCAGTAATAATCGGAATGAATATCTTGAAAGACCTGGATCTTATGCTGTTGACAAGAAAAGGGCCCTTTTATCCCATATGCTGGAAGAATGTTTGCAGGTTGTCATCCCGGTGCAGCTGGCCCATGAGATGGTGGCTGAAGCTCACAGAAGGAACGGCCACTTCGGCATAGACAAGACCCTCCGGTGGACCCAGCAATTCATTTTTTGCCCAGGACTCCGTAAGCTGGTTGAAGACTAAGATGTCGCACATGTGAACTCCACAAGTCTACTGAGCAGCGTGCACCCGTTCAGGCTATTCGCACGTCCAGGCCCCTCGAATTGTTGGTGGTGGACTATCTGTTGATTGGAACGGCGAATAGTGGCTACCAGTACTGTCTGGTGATGGTGGACCACTTCACGAAATTCGCCGTCGCTGTTGCTACCAAAGATCAGACTGCCGAATCCGCTGCACAGGCCATCTGTCAACACTTCGTTCGGGTCTACGGGTGTCCGGAGCGGCTGCACTCTGATCAGGGGGCGTGTTTCGAAGGGCGAGTCATTGAAGAACTTCAGCAGATGTATGGAATCAAGAAGTCCAGGACCACCCCGTATCATCCACAGGGGAATGGCGTGTGTGAACGTTTCAACCGGATCCTCTTACAACTGATCCGAACCTTAGCAGAAGACAAAAAGCCCGACTGGCCTCGATTCCTCCCAGAACTGCTGTGGGCCTATAACAATCAAGTCCATTCTGTCACCGGATACACGCCTTATACCCTCCTTTTTGGCCGCCCAGGCAAAGGCATCCATGAGCTACACCTGTATAACTCTGATGAAGACACCTGTGGTACCTATCCTTCCTGGCTACAAGCACACCGTCAAAGGATGGAAACTGTCTACCGGCTGGTGGAGCAGCAGATCCAGGACCAGGTCCACGCTGATCCACTTCCAGTACAAGAAGACCTACTGAGTGTGGGTCAACTGGTCCTAGTTCGTATAAAGAAACCGCAAGGAAAACTCCGGCCCAAGTGGGAGACCGAAGTCTATCGAGTAATTGGACACCCGTACCCTGGTGGCCCCGTCTACCAAGTACAAGGCGAAGACAGCGGCAGCCTCCGCACCCTGCACCGCAACATGTTGCGCCCCTGTTGTTCTCAGCCTGACCCCCCTCCTGTAATACCTAGAGAGATGGATATCACTAATGCTGTGGGAGACACCGATACCGGGGGTGTAGAGGTGGAAGACATCCCTACCCCTGCTCGCCTGACTGACACGTCTGAACCCCTTACCTCCTCGACTGACTTACCGACTGGGGTGACTGATCGGGGGAAGAGGCAAGCACCCGTTAGGCGGAGAACGAGGACCACCGCAGGGGTGCCCCCGGGACAGTCCTACAGTGACCAATATGTGTGGCCTTTTTCGCAGCCGGGTCCTACAACCTCCACAGCCATCGCCGCCCTGGAGACAGTCGTTGACAGGGACTGCCAACCTTTAAGCTGGGGGGGCGTGTAGTGAGCTGGCCGGCTGTGACTGTTCTATTATCATTGACATAGAATCTGTGACAGACACTGCCCCCGTGTGGCCAGAAGTTATACCTATGCCGAATGTGATTACAGAGAAACAAACAGTATTGGCAGAACTTCCCCCTGTGATGTCATGTGAACAGGAAGGGGAGGGAATAAGAGAGCCCGGGAAACTGGTGTGTGCAGAGAGAGGTCTGTGTGTGCTGGCGTCCTCCTGTAGATGCGATATAGAAATTGCCTGGTTGACCGCTATCTCTTGGCAGCCGACATCCAGATTGTTCCCAGCTCCCACACTGCGGAGCGCCCAACAGTGACATCTTCACAGATCCTGGAGCCCATGAACTGTAAGCGGGTCCTCTGTTGAGAGGCCGAACATTCCACCCTTACCTGTTGAATCCCAAGGACTACAGTCTGGACCTGAGAGACGGAGTTTTGTTTGATCCCTGTTGTTTTCTCTTCGGCTGGAGCGTCCCCCTACAGTGACAGACAGGCCTGTGACGTGGGAGGATAACCTCCTGGAGCAAAGGAACTGGTAACGTGTGGATAGGGAAAGTGAGGGACAGTTTGTTATTACACGTTATCTCTGTGAATAGGCATATTTTGTACTGTCTACTATTGTGTTCCGCTGTGTTAAGGAAAATGTATAACAGTAAAGATACGGTTGTTAAAATGGAGTCTGAGTGTGGAAGTTTTGCTGGGCCAGATCATGGATATACATGGGCGACCTTGTGCCAGTGAAGTGACCGAGGGCAATCTATCAGGCGGGTACCAGGAACGTCCTGCCAGAACCATGGCTGTGCTGTCAGTGCTCAGCTGTACCGCACGTCATTTACACAATTACTATGGCTCCGTATACAAATGTATTACTGTCCCATTTATTTGGGAAGAGGAGCCACTCCACATTTGTTTGGCGGGTAACAGTGGTCATCCAACCTTTTATCAGCATGTATGTGACTACACCTGACACTCCCAGGAATCTGATCCACGGCCGATGACATTAAATTTGGCCGACCTGTCCCCATAGACTCCACAGTATTAACCCCTTCCCGACCTTTGACGCATACACTGCGTCATGAAAGTCGGTGCCATTCCGACCCATGACGCAGCATATGCGTCATGGCGGAATCGCGTTCCTGCAGGCCGGGTGAAAGGATTAACTGTAATTTCACCTGGCGTGCAGGGACAGGAGGAGTTGTACTTTAGCCCAGGGGGGGTGGCTTCACCCCCCCCCCCCCGTGGCTACGATCGCTCTGATTGGCTGTTGAAAGTGAAACTGCCAATCAGAGCGATTTGTAATATTTCACCTAAAAAACTGGTGAAATATTACAATCCAGCCATGGCCGATGCTGCAATATCATCGGCCATGGCTGGAAACACTAATGTGCCCCCACCCCACCGATTGCCCTCCGATCTGTGGTCCGCTCCCCTCCGTCCTGTGCTCCGCTCCCCCGTCCTCCTGTCCGCTCCCCCGTGCTCCAATCCCACCCCCCGTGCTCCAATCCCACCCCCCTGCACTGCGATCCACCCCCTCGCACTGCGATCCACCCCCTCGCACTGCGATCCACCCCCCGTACTGAGATCCACCCCCCGTTCTCTGATCCACCCCCCGTGTTACGATCTCCCCCCCCCCCCCCCGTGCCCTGATCTCCCCCCCCCTTATACGTACCGAGCCTCCCGGGGTCCGTCCGTCTTCTTTCCTGGGCGCCGCCATCTTCCAAAATGTCTGTCCCCGGCGCTGTGCTTCTCTGCTCTGGCTGTGAGCGCCGGGCAGCCGGAAAGCAGAGCGGTGACGTCACCGCTCTGCTTTCCGGCCGCTGTGCTCACAGCCAGACCAGAGAAGCAGAGCGCCGGGGACAGACAACGGTAGGTAAGTATGTAGTGGTTGTTTTTTTACTTTAACGATGGTAACCAGGGTAAACATCGGGTTACTAAGCGCGGCCCTGCGCTTAGTAACCCGATGTTTACCCTGGTTACCGGCATCGTTGGTCGCTGGAGAGGTGTCTGTGTGACAGCTCTCCAGCGACCAAACAGCGACGCTGCAGCGATCCGGATCGTTGTCGGTATCGCTGCAGCGTCGCTTATTGTGACGGTACCTTTAGAATTGAGGGGTTTCCACTGTTTAGGCACATCAGGGGGTCTCCAAACGCAACATGGCGCCACCATTGATTCCAGCCAATCTTGTATTCAAAAAGTCAAATGGTGCTCCCTCACTTCCGAGCCCCGACGTGTGCCCAAACAGTGGTTTACCCCCACATATGGGGTACCAGCATACTCAGGACAAACTGCGCAGCAATTACTGGGGTCCAATTTCTCCTGTTACCCTTGAGAAAATAAAAAATTGCTTGCTAAAACATCATTTTTGAGGAAAGAAAAATGATTTTTTATTTTCACGGCTCTGCGTTGTAAACGTCTGTGATGCACTTGGGGGTTCAAAGTGCTCACCACATATCTAGATAAGTCCCTTGGGGGGTCTAGTTTACAAAATGGGGTCACTTGTGGGGGGTTTCTACTGTTCAGCCACATCAGGGAATCTGCAAACGCAACGTGACGCCCGCAGAGCATTCCATCAAAGTCTGCATTTCACAACGTCACTACTTCACTTCCAAGCCCCAGCATGTGCCCAAACAGTGGTTTACCCCCACATATGGGGTATCAGCGTACTCAGGAGAAACTGGACAACAACTTTTGGGGTCAAATTTCTCCTGTTACCCTTGGGAAAATAAAAAATAGCGGGCTAAAAAATCATTTTTGAGAAAATAATTTTTTTTTTTTTTTCATGGCTCTGCGTTATAAACTTCTGTGAAGCACTTGAGGGTTCAAAGTGCTCACCACACGTCTAGATTAGTTCCTTTGGGGGTCTAGTTTCCAAAATGGGGTCACTTGTGGGGGAGCTCCAATGCATAGGCACACAGGGGCTCTCCAAACGTGACATGGTGTCCGCTAACGAGTGCAGCCAATTTTTCATTCAAAAAGTCAAATGGCGCTCCTTCCCTTCCAAGCCCTGCCGTGCGCCCAAACAGTGGTTTACCCCCACATATGAGGTATCAGCGTACTCGGGACAAATTGGACAACAACTTTCGTGGTTCAGTTTCTCCTTTTACCATTGGGAAAATAAAAAAATTGTTGCTGAAAGATCATTTTTGTGACTAAAAAGTTAAATGTTCATTTTTTCCTTCCATGTTGCTTCTGCTGCTGTGGTTGAATGTGGTTGAATGTGGTTTTGTGCACCTTGAGGGGTGCAGTTTTTAGAATGGTGTCACTTTTGGGTATTTTCAGCCATATAGACCCCTCAAACTGACTTCAAATGTGAGGTGGTCCCTAAAAAAAATGGTTTTGTAAATTTCGTTGTAAAAATGAGAAATCGCTGGTCAAATTTTAACCCTTATAAATTCCTAGCAAAAAAAAATTTTGTTTCCAAAATTGTGCTGATGTAAATTAGACGTGTGGGAAATGTTATTTATTAACTATTTTGTGTCACATAACTCTCTGGTTTAACAGAATAAAAATTCAAAATGTGAAAATTGCAAAATTTTCAAAATTTTTGCCAAATTTCCGTTTTTATCACAAATAAACACAGAATTTATTGACTTAAATTTACCACTAACATGAAGCCCAATATGTCACGAGAAAACAATCTCAGGATCGCTAGGATCCGTTGAAGCGTTCCTGAGTTATTACCTCATAAAGGGACACTGGTCAGAATTGCAAAAAATGGCCAGGTCATTAAGGTCAAAATAGGCTGGGTCATGAAGGGGTTAAGGAAACAAGTGCAGATTTAAGGAGAGCTTGTATGTTAAGCAACAGTCAGGATGTAAGTGTGGATTACCAAACCTCTTCACTTACTTCCTCTCTACCGGGGTCACGTTATAGATGAATCTTGGCATATATGATATAGTATAAGAAATTTGGGAATCCATATAATGATGCAAAAATAATTTACGGTATTTATACGATCGTACAGGCCAAGTGGATGTACTGTAGATACAGCGCAGGAGAATGGCGGCATGGTGCATAGCAGAGAAGCGCATTCTCCTGCACCCATTCTCCTGCGCTGTTTCTACACCCATGTGGCCTGTATGGTCTTATGCTATGTGACTCCAGCCATTCACACTCCTTGCCACTCTCGTGTAACTACTAAATGTTCTGAAGAAGGCCGTTTGTGGCTGAAACACATTTTTTTTTGCACCAAAGTTGTTACTACATGAAATAAATTATTTTTGCATCATTATCTGGAGTGGCAGATTTCTTATACTATATATCTTGGAGTGTATTCTTATTTAAGAACCCGTAATAAGTGGGTGTGCTGCATATTCTTTCATATATGATGTAGGAACATGTAATTACTCATTAGTTGCTATAAGCAGTGGGTGAGACTGAATTGACACTATATACTCTCAGGCTAAGTTCACACTATGTTGTGTTTTTTTTCCCACTGTATATTTGCATGTAGAAACATCACAGCGTATTACAGTTCAATTCAAATGGATGAGATTTATATGAATCTCAAACTTTTTTCTTCTTTTTTTTACACTGCAGAAATTGATTTTTGCAGAGGAATATAGATTATTGCACTATGTCAGCTTCCCTTGTGGATTTTCCCCATAGACATAAATAAGAACCAGAAAGAAAAGGCACATATCTGTTTATTGCATTTCGGCAGCAGAAACCCATTAAACAGGCTTGTAATCTGCCTGTGACCTGATCAGTAAAGCTTTATCACAACCAAGTACGATAACTCAGCTAAAACAAACTACGGTAGTTTAATGTAAAATGTGAAAGACAAAACAGCAGTGTAGGAAAAGCGTGTAAAAACAAATTACAGTAAAAAATACAAGCACCCTCAATTGGCTCCGTGGTGCAGAAGCGCTGCCGAAAATCCGCACAGGGGGACTGTAATAAAGGGTATTTTCCTGTGCAATTTCTTATGGAATTTATACAAAATGTATTTAGAAGACGCCTGTGACACATCACATATTTTTACAGTAAGTTTGATCTGTGGATTTCATGAATCCACCAATACTTATCGTGGGATCTTGGTGTCAGGGTGAGTCCACACAGGACTGATGCACAGCAGGATTTTCACTGCATGTTTGCCTGCTGAGAAAGCTCCGTGCATCACAGTACCAGCAAAGTGAATGATGACATTTTTATAGGGGATGTTAGTTTTTCCAGAAAATACCTGTCCAATCCCCTGCTGCTCCAGGTGAGTCTCTCTTCTGCTCATCTTTATTTGCAGCACATGACAGCTGCAGTCAATCACTCCACTAATCGGTGTTGCCAGGGCAGAGTGCACTGAGCCCAATGATTGGCTGCAGGGGTTATGTGTTGTAGACGGTACTGGAAGAAAGCGGCCAGATAGTTTTAATTTTGTATTATATGAATATTTCCAAGGGCACAACTACTGTCTGTGGAACTGCAGTGTCAGGCTGTTGTGCTGCAGACTGCTCCTCAGTGATAAGGTTTTGTGGTCTCCTTTAAATGTCCCTCTCTTTCAGGCTGCCGAGCTACGTGCGTGTTTGAAATCTAGAGGAGCAGAGATCTCAGAGGAGAATTCAGAGGGGGGTCTTCACATCGACTTGGCCCAAATCATTGAGGCCTGTGATGTTTGTCTAAAGGAGGATGATAAAGGTACAGATGTAATTTCCTTACGTTACGTGATGATATGTGATGTCCGTCATCTGATGGCTGCTCCAATGTTCTCATTCACAGATATCGAGAGTGTCATGAATAGTGTGGTGTCGCTGTTACTGATATTGGAGCCAGACAAACAGGAAGCTCTCATTGAAAGCCTATGTGAGAAACTTGTCAAATTTCGGGAAGGTGAACGTCCATCATTGAGGCTGCAATTGTGAGTAATGGCATCTCAGTGTGCTGCAAGATGCAAACCTAGTTTTCTCAAAAAGCATATCATGTCTTCTCTGCCAAGACTAATATTGTGTGGCCACTGCCCAAACTGGTTTATCCATTGTCAGCCTCATATACAGGTAGCCAAAACTGTAATAATGATGAGCTAATGATTTTCAGTTCTCATTTCGTTATATTTAATATTGCGGGTGTCACACTTTCTAGTCCCATCAGTCTCCAATTTATTGTTGAAACATAGCGACTCCAATTGTAGACCATGACAAAAAGAAAGGTAACATTTTAGAAACCTTTAATTTAACCTCTTCCTGAATTGGCCGATTTCCCTTTTTTTTTTTTTTTTTTTTTTTTTTTTCTTCCCCTTCATCCAAAAGCCATAATTTTGTTTTTATTTTCCATTCCACATGAGGATGAAAAACCTCTCCAAAAAAACGTGCAATTCTGAGATTGATTTTTGGGATATGCTTTTACGAGATACAATGTGTGGTAAAAAAGAATGACCTGGCATCAAGATTTTCCTTGTTACTATGAGTATGGCAATGCCAAACTTGTCCAGTTTATTTTAGTGATAAAAAATGTTGGAAAAACACTTTTGATTGTCACCATTTTTCAAGACCAGTGACATTTTTATGTCAATGGAGCTGTGAGGGTTTATTTATTTTTTTTAACACAAGAATCGGTCTCCTTTGATGCCCAGATATGGGGCGGGCCCACACCATGAGCCTGCTCCTGATTTGTGCCATACATGTACGGTGGATGTTGATAAGGTGTTAAACTCCAGAGAATATTTTGCAGGCATCCCTGATGCATCCTCAGCCTGTTAATGCCTGTATACAGTATATCTAATGTACTAGTATTGTGTATTCCTTAAAGGTTGAGCAATCTCTTCCATGGCATGGATAAGAGCACCCCCGTCAGGTACACCGTCTACTGTGCCCTCATAAAGGTGGCCGCTACCTGTGGAGCCATCATTTACATTCCTACAGATCTTGACCAGGTGAGTGCCCTTTTCACACGATAATGTGTATAAGCTCTGATATCTTTTCCAGATAGAGCTTACTGTATTTTATATATATGTCAGGTTCGAAAATGGATAATTGACTGGAATCTTAACACCGAAAAGAAGCACATTCTCCTCAGACTGCTCTACGAGGCGCTGGTAGACTGCAAAAAGAGGTACAGCACTGTTTCACCCATGTATATTCTGGGATGATGCGGGGAAGTAGCTGTTTTATCCCTGTATTATTTTTCTGCCTCTTTAGGTGCATTTAGAAATGGCAGAATAAAGCTGCTGGACTTGTACTTGTGTGACAGATTGCCAACTACATGCATATCTGCTTGCTTTTAGCTGGATGAACAGCAATGTGTATGCTTATGCAGAGTGCAATATAAACTTGGTAGACATAGCGTAAAACAGCTTTGAAACACAAACCTGTGCCTGATTGTTCATGGTGAGCGCAAAACTATTAGCTGAGCCAATTGAATTTAGCAGCTAAACTCTTCCCTCCTTTCTCTAGTCACCTTCCATGACAGTCACCTTGGAGGATGTCTCGCCGCCCTAATGGGGGACAGGAAACACAAAGAGGTTAAATAACCCTCCCCTTCCTGCTATCTCCAGTGTTTTTCCTGTCCCCCAGTGGGGCATGAAGAGTTTCTGCAGGTGCTGTCGTGGCCGGTGAACGGAGCACCTGGATACTCTTACCAGCCGGGCAGCCGAGGTCGGGCGGTGTTCCTATCCTCCTCCACGCGGCTGCGCCCGTCTCCATCTTCTTGGACTCGGGCCCTCCTTCTCGCTCCTCCCGCGCCTCTGTTAGGGGCAAAGCGGGGCGGTGATTTGCTGCCGGGGTCCTCTCTGAGCTCCCCGGCGTCGTCCTCCGGCGTGTAGTGGAGTTCCGGGTTCGCGCGCGTGCCGGATGTCATGTCAGTGACGCACTTCCGGTTTGCGGCCTGGGACTCCACGCTGGAACGTGCGCCATCTCCTGCGTTCCATGCGGGCAGGATCGCCGGCATGTTAGGGTCGTCTCTTGCCTCCCTTTGGACCAAAGGGGGAGGAGCACGTAATTAATGCTGGAAACCTCGATCTCTTCATATCCTGGTCAGGGGCCTCCAGGTAAGATTCTGTCTGTCTCTGTGTGACTGTGTACAGCTTGACCATGAATGGCGACAAACCCTCTGCTACATCTGCAGATGCCAGCGTTCACCCTCCTACCGTGAGTAGCTGGGCTGGTCCCTTTACTGTTCAGCCATATTAAAATGGGTCATTTACTATACCTTTCTCTCTTTTAGGGAGAAAAGGTATCTGCCCCAAAGAACAAACCCAGCCGCAAGTGTGATGTTTGTGCCTCCCGGCTACCTTCTGCCTACAAGAAGACCCTGTGTCAACCCTGTACGGATGACATATTACGTGCTGAACAGCCCTCCCACCTGCACAGCATAAAAACTCTGATTAAACAGGAGGTACAAACCTCCATAGTGGCCTTCTCGCAACCCCAAGTGTCGCATCCCCTTCCCCCCCACCCCCCCCCAAAAAAAAAAAAAAAAAAGATGAAAATGGCCCTAGTTCTGACTCTGGTGAAGTCCATTCCTCTGAGTCAGATGATAACTGGGAGAATGAGGGCTCCACATCCACCCCTAAACCTGATGGGAAAAAATATTACTTTTCCTCTGAGGATATGGATGAGCTAGTTTCCATAGTAAGAAGCACCATGGGGGTTGAGGAAGTGGAGGAAAAACATTCCGTACAGGATGAAATGTTTGGGGGCATGAAACCCAAAACTAACAAAGGGTTTCCTATTCACGAAAATGTTCAAAATCTCATTTTCCAAGAGTGGGCTTCCCCAGAGAAGGGCCTTAGTGTTCCTTCAGATTTTAAAAACCGTTTTCCCCTAGAAGGTGACAGTTCTATTTGGGAGGTTCCCAGGGTGGACGTCCAGGTCTCTAGGGTCACCAAAAAGACGCCTCTCCCATTTGAGGACTCTTCTCAATTGAAAGATCCAATGGATCGAAAAATAGAGAGCCACATAAAGAAGTCCTGGGAGTCCTCTACAAACCTGCTTAAAGCAAATATTGCATCTACTTGCGTCGCCAGGGTCCTGGTCCTCTGGCTTCGCAAATTAGAGGAACATCTCTCCCAGGGTACTTCCAGAGAGGAGATCCTGGACTCTCTTCCCCTTCTTCAAAAGGCATCAGGGTTCATAGCCGATGCTTCAGGACAGTCCGTTCGTGTGGCTGCTCGGTCCCTAGTCCTCTCGAACTCAGCCAGGAGAGCCCTTTGGCTGAAGTCTTGGGGAGGCGACATTACCTCTAAAACTAAACTCTGCGCCATCCCCTTTCAGGGTCACCATGTGTTCGGGCCAGTCTTGGATGATATCCTGGATAAAGCCTCCGATAGGAAGAAATCACTTCCCGAACAAAAGGTTGCCATGAAGCGTTTTTTTCACCCCCCTCGTGACCAGTCCTCCCAGAAAGACTTTAGGGGAAAAGGTAAAACTGGTCGATGGAGCTACCCGAGAGGGGGTAGAGGCAGGAATATCCTTGTGCCTCAACAGCAACAGACCCCGGATAAGCAGTGACTCTCCGGTGGGGGTCGGCTCACAGTTTCTCACCCAATGGCAGTCCATATCCACGAACCAGTGGATCCTCCACACCTTACATTTCGGACTGAAATTGGAATTTGAGAGCCCCCCCCCCCCCCCCCATGCCTGAGAATTACCCCAAAACAACACTCAGACCTCCAGGACTCCCTTCTCCTTCAAATTCAGGATCTCTTGTGAGAAAAAGTGATCTTTCATGTACCTCAGCAGGACTTAGGCAGAGGTCATTACTCTCGTCTATTCGTCATAAGAAAACCCTCTGGGAAATGCAGAGTGATCATAAATTTAAAACCCTTGAACCAGGTTATCAAATACCGAAGGTTCAAGATGGAGTCAGTCAAGACGGCAATCCCACTTATCGGGCAAAACTGGGTAATGGCAACAATAGACCTGAGGGACGCCTATTATCATGTTCCAATCCATCCGGATCACAGGAGGTTCCTCAGGTTCGCGATCTCCCACAACCACAGGATCACTCACTTCCAATTCAATGTGCTTCCCGTAAGAGTATCCTCAGCCCCGAGGGTATTCTCGAAATGCATGAGAAAAGCAGTCATCTTCATCCGTCTTCAGGGAATCTGCCTTGTCCCTTACTTAGACGACCTCATCATTGTTCTTTCAACATCCCAGCTGAACCAAGATGTGTCAAACTCTAGGTATTCTTGAGTCCCTAGGCTGGATCCCGAATCTCCAAAAGTCGGACCTACAACCGTCCACAAGGAAAAAATTCCTGGGGATTCTCTTAAACTCAAAAGAAAGAATGTCCTTCCTTCCCGAAGATAGTCAGCGCGACCTTTGTCAGAGAATCTCCAGATTCAAACAACAAAGGTCCCCAACCCTGGAGTCCAAGTCCATTCTAAGGTCCCTAACTTCGTGCATTCAAGCAGTATCCTGGGCCCAGGCACACACACGGACCCTCCCGACTCACATTCTCCTATACGCTCAGAGGTATCAGAACATTCTGTCCAGGAGAATTCCACTCCCCGGACATGTGAAGTCAGCCCTCTTGCGGTGGCTAAAGGGCCGGAACCTTCGGCGGGGGGTAAGCTGGGACCAGCTCCCCCTGAAAGTGCTTCACACCGATGCCAGCCGAGGAGGTTGTGGTGCCGTGGTGGAACAAACATATTTTCAGGGACTATGGTCCTCAGACATGGGTTCCAGATCTTCCAACCTGAGGGAACAAAAGGCAGTAGAGGAAGCACTGGTAGCTGCCTCATCTCTAGTCCAAGGCCATCATATCCGTGTCTACTCCGACAATGTAACGACGGTGGCTTATCTTCGTCATCAAGGAGGCACGAAGTTTGCCAGTCTGAAGCTAGTGGCAGCACTGATATTTCTCTGGGCAGAGAAACGCCTGCTTTCAATCTCCGCAGTACATCTGAAGGGTTCAGACAACACCCAAGCGGACTTCCTCAGCAGGAAGGACGTCCATCCCGGGGAATGGTGCCTGAACCAGGAGGTATTCCTATCCTTAACCTCGAGATGGGGGATCCCGGAGATCGACTTATTTGCAAATGCCCAAAACGTAAAATCAAAAACATATTTCTCCCTCAGCCCCATGCATGGGGCTCTGGGAATAGATGCTTTCATTCATCCATGGACCTTCAACTTGGCTTACGCCTTTCCACCAATTCCGATGCTGTCAAGGACGCTGCAGAAGATCCGGTCAGACAAAGTCACGACAATCCTTATTGCCCCGATGTGGCCGGGTTGGAGCTTGTACAGCACCTTGAGGGGAAAGGCCAAAGAAGGTCCCATACTTCCTCAAAGAATCGGCCTCCTTGTTCAAGGTCCCCTTCTTTACCCAGAACTCAAAAAGTTGAACCTGGCTGCTTGGCTACTGAGACTGACATATTAAAATCCAGAGGCCTCTGGGACAGGGTTATCCAAACTCTCCAAAAGAGTAGGAAACCTGTGACCAATGCCATCTATTACAAAGTATGGAAGAAGTTCTCTTCCTGGTGTCTTCCCAATGTCCCTGATTCCCTTCCACCCCAACATTTCTCAAATCCTAGACTTCCTCCAGAAGGGTGTAGATCTTGAGCTCTCCCTGAGTATTCTAAAAGTTCAGGTATCGGCCCTTAGTTCCTTTTTTTGACCAGATCTGGCTGGCCACCGCTGGATCAAAAGATTCATGACTTCAGCAAGCAGATTAGGTCCTAGACTCCCCAGTCGGGTTCCCCCCTGGGATCTAAATTTAGTACTCAATAGTCTAACTCCTAAACCCTTTGAGACCTTGTCGTCTTTGCCCCTTAAAATCCTAACACTTAAAACAGTGCTCCTGGTCGCAATTACCACAGCTAGGCGCATAGGAGAATTGCAGGCCTTGTCGGTTCAAGAGCCCTTCCTATCCATAAACTCTGATAGCATAGTCGTACGACTAGACCCCGCCTTTATGCCCAATGTCGTTTCGGATTTTCATAGGGGTCAGGATGTGGTTTTGCCCTCATTTTGTCCAAATCTTTCCAACAAGGAGGAAAACTTCCACACCCTGGATGTCCGCAGGGTAGTCCTCCACTACCTGGAGCAGTACAAGGCTTGGAGGTCGACCAGAATCTGTTTATCCAGTTCTCAGGACAGAATAGAGGAAGGAAAGCGGCTAAGAGCACAATTGCAAGCTTGTTAAGCAAGCCATCTGCCTTGCGTATTCGGCAAAAGATCTCCCTCCGCCGATCTTGCTGAAGACCCATTCTACTCGGTCGGTTTCCACGTCATGGGCAGGAAGAGGGAACACCTCATCAGAGCCGATATGCAGAGCCGCCATCTGGTCTTCTGTACATACTTTCATCAGACACTGCAGGCTAAATTTCGACAGGGATCTGACATTCGGCAGACGTGTTCAGTTCCTCCCTAAAGAAATTAACATTGGTATAACTCCAAGGTGACTGTCGTGGAAGGTGACTAGAGAAAATAGCATTAGACTTACCAGTAATTCGGTTTCTAGGAACCTTCCACGACCTCACTAATTTCCCTCCCTATCTGATATTCGCTGGATGATTCCTGCACTTTGGTGGTAGCTATTCACGCTATGTATGGTGTAGCAATGGAGTAATATTGATTGCTTCCTCCAGAATTTCCTACCAGTGCAGGCAATACTTTACATTTTCCTTGTCAAAGCTGAGAATTGAAATAGTGCTCCTGACAGCAGATGCATGCATGCATTCATTCATTCATTAAAACGAATGCTGCAGCAGTGATTGCATGGAAAGTGGCAACGATGTGAAAAGACTTCAGCCAGTGCGCTGCTAAGATAGTCCTGTTTGGGCAATTACTTATTCTTGTGGTTAAAAGAGCAGTCCAGATTAATTGGTTAGCAGAAGCCTAAACGCTGAGGACATGCGAGACCAGGTTCCTTTTGGTGTCTTCACACATCAATGAATCCAATCCTCAATTCTCAGGGAAATCTGCTGCCCAGAAAGTATGCTTTCTGGTGTGACTTGGCTTCACACCTTTTATGAAAGGAAAAATTACCCCTTCCAAGAGCTGCATTCTCCTCTGGTTTGTAAAGAACCTGCAAGTACTGCATAATGGCTTCTCTTTGGTGTCTGAGTAGAAGATGATTTACCCAATAGAGGGACAAATTTTGTGTAATGGCGATGAGAAAAAAAAAATATGGTTCGTCTAATTTAGATAATCCTGTTGAATTTGGACCCTTGCTTGGTACCCCATTACTTTGACAGAACATCTATCATCATGAAGGACCTAGTGTGTCTAAAGAAGGTTGTCCAAAGCTTTGCCCTGCCGCCATAATAAATGTACCGTATATACTCGAGTATAAGCAGAGACCCCTAATTTTGCCACAAAAAAATGGGAAAACTGGGAAATGCAGCAGCTACTGGTAAATTTCAAAAATAAAAATAGATACCAATAAAAGTAAAATTGAGACATCAGTAGGTTAAGTGTTTTTGAATATCCATATTGAATCAGGAGCCCCATATAATGCTCAATAAAAAATTATGCCCCATACAATTCTGCATAAAGGTTGATTATGGCCCCATAAGATGCTCCATAGAAACATTTGCCCCATATGCTCCTGCTGCGATTAAAAAAATGACATACCTCTTGTCCTGAGCAGGCGGGGACACTGGCAGCAGTATTCACCTGTTCCACCGCCACGCGCCGCTCCGTCTTCCGTCTCTCTGCAGTGACTGTTCAGGCAGAGGGCGGCACACACACTCAAAACGTCGTCGCGCCCTCTGACCTGAACGTCACAGCCGGAGGACGTGGAAGATGGAGCAGCGCGCGGTGGTGGGACAGGGGAATATCGCAATTACACCCTCCCCTGTTATACTCACCCTCCCGGCGCAGTCCCTGCTTCTCAGATGCGATGGTCTCTGACACCGGGCAGCTTGTTCCTGCGTTCAGCTGTCACTGGTACCGCTCATTAAAGTAATGAATATGCGCTCCATCCCTATGGGAGTGGAGTCGCGTAAATAGTCATTAGTTTAATGAGCGGTACCACGTGACCGCTGAACACAGGAAGTGCTTCGGGCGCCAGGGAAGCAGGGACGTGCTGAGACGTGCCGGGAGCAGGTGAGTATGATTGGACAGCTGCCGCTCTCCTGTCGACCCCCTGGGGCAATGACTTGAGTATAAGCTGAGGGGGCACTTGCAGCCTAAAAAAAATGGGCTGAAAATCTCGGCTTATACTCGAATATATACGTTAGTTCACATTGTCGTTCATGTGCCCCACTTTATCATATTGCTTATACAGAACGTTAGATTATAGTTCACGGAGGAGTTTAACGTCTCGATAAGTTGCTCCTTTGTGTAATCTTAGGACATCTTGGACTATTTTGTTTGGATGTGGTGGTGTTTATTAACATCTGGTTTACTTTGAAGGTTTGCATTCCTTCATGTGGCTTTCCTTTGTAATTGTACATATGTAGAGAAGTATTGTATGCTCATTAGTAATGTTCACCTTTTCTTTACAGTGAGGAAGCGGCTAAAGTGATGGTGGAGCTTCTGGGAAGTTACACAGATGATAATGCCTCTCAGGCCCGCGTTGATGCACACAAGTAATATATTAGCTAAATTGTTCCTTTTAGTATCAGTATAAATGCATTACTTGCGCATGTTCACACTTTGATTTTTGTTTCCACTGGTGGTATTATCTTCTATATACAGTTGTGGCCAAAAGTATTGACACCCCTGCAATCCTGTCAGATAATACTGTCTTAAATGAAAAAAAAAAACACGAGAATGAAGCAAAAAGCAAAACATTGATCATTTCACACACAACTCCAAAAATGGGCCAGACAAAAGTATTGGCACCCTCAGCCTAAGGGTATGTTCACACGTTCAGGATTTCCATCCTTTTTTTTTCAGGACAGTTTTTTTTAAAAACTGCAGCTCTTGGCAGAAAACGTAGGTCCTTTTTTTGTCCTTTTTTGATGCGTTTTTTTATCCTTTTTTTATGCAGTTTTCTATGCAGAGACTGTGTGTTTCCTAGGAAGCTTTTTAGGGCTAAAATGGCTGAAAATACCCTAACCCTACCCCTAACCCTACCCCTAACCCTACCCCTAACCCTACCCCTAACCCTACCCCTAACCCTACCCCTAACCCTATTCTAACCTTAGTGAAAAAAAAAAAAAAAAAAAATTCTTAATTTTTTTATTGTCCCTACCAATGGGGGTGACAAAGTGGGGGGGGGGGGGTGTCATTTACTATTTTTTTATTTTGATCACTGAGATAGGTTATATCTCAGTGATCAAAATGCACTTTGGAGCGAATCTGCCGGCCGGCAGATTCGGCGGGCGCACTGCGCATGCGCCCGCCATTTTGCAAGATGGCGGCGCCCAGGGAGAAGACGGCCGGACGGACACCGGGACGCCGGGTAAGTATAAGGGGGGGAGATTAGGGCACGGGGGGGGCATCGGAGCACTGGGGGGGGGCATCGGAGCACGGGGGGGGGGGGGGCATCGGAGCATGGGGGGGCGGGATCGGAGCACGGGGGGGCAGCCACACTCCGCCCACGCACTTCCGCCCGCTCCCCCGCACTTCCTGCTGCAGCGGTTCTGCACATCAAATCGCAGTAAAACCCGCAGATATATTTTTGATCTGCGGGTTTTACTGCGATTTTGACCTCACAATGGAGGTCTATGGGTGCAGAACCGCTGCGGTTCAGGAAAAAGAAGTGACATGCTCCTTCTTTTTTGCCGCAGCTATTCTGCGCGGCTTTTTAAACGAAATTACGGATCATGTGCACAGCAGTGACTGTTTTCCATAGGGTTACATTGTTATGTACCCTGCATGGAAAACAGCTGCGGAACCGCAGCGGCAAAACCGCTGCGGTTCCGCAGTAAAAAACGCACTGTGTGAACATGGCCTAATACTTGGTTGCACAACCTTTAGCCAAAATAACTTCGACCAACCACTTCCAGTAACCATCAATGAGTTTCTTACAATGCTCTGCTGGAATTTTAGACCATTCTTCTTTGGCAAACTGCTCCAGGTCCCTGAAATTTGAAGGGTGCCTTCTCCAAACTGCCATTTTTAGATCTCTCCACAGGTCTTCTATGGGATTCAGGTCTGGACTCATTGCTGGCCTCCTTAGAAGTCTCCAGTGCTTTCTCTCAAACCATTTTCTAGTGCTTTTTGAAGTGTGTTTTGGGTCATTGTCCTGCTGGAAGACTCATGACCTCTGAGGGAGACCCAGCTTTCTCACACTGGGCCCTACATTATGCTGCAAAATTTGTTGGTAGTCTTCAGACTTCATAATGCCATGCACACGGTCAAGCAGTCCAGTGCCAGAGGCAGCAAAGCAACCCCAAAACATCAGGAAACCTCCGCCATGTTTGACTGTAGGGATCGTGTTCTTTTCTTTGAATGCCTCTTTTCTTTATCGCTTCATTGGGGGACACAGATAACCATGGGTGTATGCTGCTGCTAGGAGGCTGACACTATGCAAAAAAGGAAAAGAACAATAGCCCCTCCCCGGCAGTATACACCCACCGACAGGCACTGAGCACCTCAGTTTGTGCTTAGTGTCTGTAGGAGGCGGACCTGGATCTCCCAGATCCGCAGCTAATAATTTTTTGCTTTCGTAGGTTTGTTGTGTTTTACTAATTATTTATTTTGTTTTTCAGATTCAACTTCTAGGGAATCAGGGTGTTAATTCACTCTGCCTTCCCATTATTAGCGGCTGAGCGAGCAGTGTGGTGTCACCCACATCGCTACACTCAGGCCTGCTGGCAGGACATTTCTCCCCTGTGCCTTCATTGGTGCCTCAGGGTGAGTTTGGTGGCCGTTCCTTGCCGAATTTCCTCCTCACCCCTCTCCTCGGACAGGGCTGAGAGGGAGACGGTAGTCACCAGTGGTGACCCTCCCCCCTTTTTTCCATAAGGGGGTTGATGCCGTCTCCTGGAGGAGGGTTCTTCTCTCCAGCGTCCCTGCCTTCCCTTGGGCCCCTGGACGACACTCATACAGCGCTGAAGATCAAGGTAATGAAGATATATCGGGGGAAGGGGATTGTTGTTTGTATTTCACGCTGGCTCCCTTCCCTCCCCTGGACCTGTCAGTGCTGCCCTGCCATCTATTCCATGCGTTGTTCATTCAGCGCCGCGGCTTCCCCTTTTTTACTTTCACTTTACCTCAGTTCGGGCCGATCGGCCACGCCTCCCATCGCCCGCTCTTTCTTGGCACCCAGTGATATCTTAACACAGCTCGCACGCCCCCTTCTGCCGCTGGACCTATCGGGTTTCTCTCTTCCCAGTCATCTGCTGTGCGCTTAACCACTCCCCCCCCCCCCCCCCCCCTTCCCCACGAGGCCTCTATTCCTCCTCCATCTTGGATTCTGCTTCCTATCCGGACGCTACTCCACTCGGGGGGGCACGGATACCGTCTCAGCTGCAGCTCTTTCCTTCCTGTACGGTAGGCTTTCATCCGTACCCTAGCACCCCCCCCCCTGCAGTATATCATATTCAGGAGGCAGCGCTGCAGTAGTTTAAGACTTACACAGGCAGAGCTTTCCAACCCTTTTTTCCAGGACGCCCCTCCTGACAGCACCCTGGAGGTCGTCCTCCTCCCCCTTGCTGGGACAGGAAACACACGAGAGTTCAAAAGGGCATGTCCCACCCCCAATCCTCAGTGTTTTTCCTGTCCCTGCAAGGGACTCACGAGAGAAGCTGCGCAAGCTTACCGGAGCTCAGGGGGATCGTGCGGCTCATCCAATACCCTTCCCCCTGTCAAGAGGCTGAGGGCAGAAACCCTCCAGAGGGGGGTCCCTCTGCTCCAAAGAACAGGAAGGGCGAGATCCTGTGGCGGCCGCTCCTCCCGGAGGGAGGCTCTCGGCCGCGATGTGGTTCCATGCGGCGCAACATCCAGAGTGGTGTAGCGTCTGACATGGCGTCTTCTGACGGAAGTCCCGGGGAACCGCGTCACTTCCGGTTTCGCAGCATCTGTTACCGTCACTTCCGGTGACGAGGTAAAGTGCGGGGAAAGTGTGTGTGCTCCAGCGTGAGACGCACAAGCAGCCGAATCGCTCCTAATCCAGCGTGGACCTGCTGCCAGGATCGTCATGGAAGGCACACCAGCAGAGGAAGGGGTGAGTGCGCATAGCGCTGTCCCCCCTATCCGCGCACTGATACTCCGGTTCATCCCATTACTTCTCCCTATCTTCTGTCATTTAAGGATAAGGGAACCCCCGCTGCCCCCCCTGCTCAAGTTAAGAAGTCCGGCAAATCATCTGGGAAAACCTATAGATGCCCTATATGCAACGTAAAGCTCCCGGACACTCATGCTAATACCTTGTGTGCAGATTGCACTTCCAAGGTTATGAGGGATGAACAGCCGACACTTCTGTCAGAGATGAGGTCCGTAATACGGGAAGAAGTTCAGGCTTCTTTGTCCAGTATGGTGGAGAGGTCCAGCCCGGGTCCCAGCCGCAAAAGAGCCAGACGGGAACGAGACATAAGAGAGCCAGAGTATAGCTCTGAGGACCAGTCTGACTCCGATAACTTCGCCTCAGAAGAGGAAGGGGAACTTCCTTCAGGGAGTCAGGACCACCAGAGAAAATACCTCTTCCAGGCTGAGGAGACGAATGAACTTGTGCAGGCGGTGCGGAGCACGATGCAGATTGAGGAGACATCTAAGCCTCAATCCAGGCAGGACCTAATGTTTGGGGGACTTATGTCACGTAGGCAGACAGTCTTCCCAGTTAGCGAGCATATCAAGGCCATGATACTGGAGGAGTGGAAGGGGGCAGAACGTCGGCTGGTTTTGACTAAAGACTTCAAAGCTCGCTTACCTTTCGAGCCAGAAGAAGTCAAACTTTGGGAGGAGATACCCAAAGTGGATGTCCCTGTGGCAAAGGTTGCTAAAAAGACAGCCATACCATTCGAGGACTCTTCAAATCTCTGCGATTCCATGGATCGGAAAGCCGACATACTGCTAAAAAGGGCTTGGGAATCTACTGCAGCCCTAATTAAGACCAATATAGCAGCTACCTCGGTAGCTTGGTCTATGTACCTATGGATGGGTCAATTGGAGGAACATCTATCCAATAAGACCCCCAGGGCTGATATATTAAGCTCCCTTCCTATCATGAGATCGTCCACGGCCTTCCTATCTGACATCACTGCTGAATCAGTCAGGTTCTCAGATAGAAACGGTTCTTTATCCAATGCGGCTAGAAGGGCAGTCTGGCTAAGATCCTGGTCGGGGGATAATGCCTCAAAAACCAAATTATGCTCTATTCCAGGGGCGAGAGTATTCGGTCCTTCCCTAGATACTATCTTAGAGTCAGCCTCTGATAAGAAAAAGGGTTTTCCAGAGGACAAACCAAAAAAGGGCCAGTCCTTTCGGAGAGGTTTTCCCTTCAGGAGACAGTCCGATTACAGAGGGGGTAGATCCAATAGAGGATTCGGTAAAGGTTTCCGTAACCAGGGCAATAGAAACAAGAGTTACTTCTTTAGCCCACCCTCAAAGCCTAATACACAATGACGCCACCCTTATAGGGGGAAGGCTCCGCCACTTTGCGAAAAACTGGGCCCGAGTCACCCAAAATCAGTGGGTTCTTCGGACTTCGTCAGAAGGTTACAGCATCGAACTTTCCTCCCCTCCTCCGGACAGATACATCGTACCTACGATGGTCATGCAAAACTCTCCCATGATGCTAGACTTAGAGGACATGCTTTCCTCAGATGTCATAATTCCAGTACCACCACTAGAAGTAGGATGGGGTCACTAGTCTTCCCTATTTTCTATAATGAAGCCTTCTGGGGACTCGCGCACGATAATAAATTTGAAGCCTCTAAATGCCTGGGTCAGGTACAAGAGGTTTCGCATGGAGTCCATACACTCTGCAATCCTCCTAATAGATCGTGACGCTGTGATGTGCACTCTCGACCTGAAGAGTGCCTATTATCAGGTCCCCGTCCAACCGTCATCTCAGAAACTTCTGAGGTTTGCGGTGGTGCTGCCGTCCGGGACCTGTCACTACCAGTTCCAATGCCTTCCGTTTGGGCTTGCCTCAGCACCTCGTGTGTTTACAAAACTGGTGCCCGAGAAACCAAGGGATCAAGATAGTCCCATATCTAGACGATTTTCTCCTGATCGCAAGTACACCAGAGATTCTGTCAGATCACAGGAACCGAACTGTGTCAGTGATGGAGCAGTTAGGATGGATCATAAACTGGCAGAAATCCGACCTGACTCCGGAATGCAAAAAGATCTTCCTGGGAGTATGTCTGGATTCGAGGAACAGGATATCTCTGTTACCCGAGAACAAGTTGGAGGCAATCCGGATCCAGATCAGGCTCCTATTAGAATGCAGAGCATCAATAAGAACGGCCATGAAAGTACTAGGTCTGATGACGGCTTGCATACCGTGTGTAAGATGGGCACAGTTCCATTCAAGACCTCTGCAAAGATTAATCCTTTCCAAATGGGACCGTCGTCAGTCTTCTCTGGACAGTTCTTTAAGGCTGACGTATCCAGTACGAAGATCTTTACTCTGGTGGAGACAACCAGAGAAGCTAAGAGTTGGGGTGTTATGGTCTACCAATCCCTACGTAGTGGTAACTACAGACGCCAGCGCCTGGGGCTGGGGAGCCCACCTAAAGGGCAGGATCCTACAAGTGGGGTGGCCAGCAGATGTCGTTCACAGCTCCTCCAACTTCAAAGAGTTGTATGCGGTCTGGGAGGCGTTAAGAAGGAACCTACACACCCTCAAAAATTGTCATATCAGGATACTATCCGACAATATTACAACGGTGTCTTTCCTGAAGCATCAGGGAGGCTCAAGACACTATCCGCTTCAGGAGCTTGCGGGAAGAATATTCCGTTGGGCAGAAAGATCAGTCCTATCCATTTCGGCAATCCACTTAGAAGGCTCTCAGAATGTCATAGCAGACTATCTGAGCAGAAGACGGGTATTTGCAACAGAGTGGGAACTCAATCAGGAGATCTTCCAAGATCTATGCCTTCACTGGGGAACTCCCAGTATAGACCTATTTGCAAACAGGAGGAACTCAAAGGTCTCAAGATTCTTCTCGCTGAAACCTCAAGATCTCCCAGAAGGGATAGATGCTCTGAGCCAGGAATGGACGGAACCTCTCTCCTACGCATTCCCGCCTCTTGCACTGATTCCAGCTGTTCTCAGAAAAATCAAAGAGGATCGTGCTCAAGTCATATTGATTGTACCATTTTGGCCGAGAAGGAGCTGGTTCTCTCTTCTGGTGGATCTGGCAATAGAGAGCCCAGTAGAGCTCCTTCTCAGGGCAGATGTAATCCACCAGGGTCCGGTGTACCACCCAAATCCAGAGAATCTCCATCTCTGCATGGATCCTGAAAGGAACATCCTGAAGGCAAGAGGGCTATCAGATCAGGTGATAGCTACTATAAAATCCAGCAGGAAGCCAGTCACATCGGCAATTTATTTGAAGATCTGGAGGCGTTTCTGTCTGGAGAGTGGCAGGTCTGAGGTTACGGCAGGTGCTCCCGACTTACCCAGAATTTTAGATTTCCTGCAGGCTGGGTTTGACAAAGGTCTCAAACCAAGCACTTTGAAAGTGCAGATCTCGGCACTTAGCTCTTTTTTCGACTATCCCCTAGCATCCCACCAGTGGATAGTTAGATTTATCAGAGCCACCCAGAGGTTGCGCCCTACCATTAGGCAATTGTCGCCGTCCTGGGACCTTAACTTGGTCCTCAAACTCCTCTGTAAAAATGTTTACGCTTCGGCTGATAGTATGCCCATTCCTGCCCTCACTCGTAAAACAGCATTTTTAGTGGCAATTACTACGGCTAAGAGGGTGGGGAAGATTCAGGCCCTGTGCACTAGGGACCCGTACCTTCAGATTAGAGAAGATAGTCTAATCCTTAAATTGGATCCCTCTTTTATTCCAAAGGTGGGATCGGTTAAAAACAGAAATCAGGAAATTGTGTTACCATCCTTCTGTAATAACCCGGCTAACGAAAAAGAAAGAGCTCTCCATTCCCTCGATGTCAGACAGACAGTTCTAGACTACATAGCAGCCACCAGCTCGTGGCGTATTGACCCAAATTTATTTATCTTATTTGGGGGGAAGAATAAGGGAAAGAAGGCCTCTATTGCTCGTTGGATCACTTTGGTGATCTCTGAGGCTTATCAGTCTGAAGGGCTCCCTCCTCCATGGGGTCTCCATGCGCATTCTACTCGAGGGATAGCTACTTCTTGGGCAGAGAGAGCAGGTGCCTCTTTTGAACAGATCTGTAAAGCAGCAACTTGGGCTAGCGCTAATACATTTTGTAGTCACTATAAGCTTGATGTTTTGTCTGGTCAACATACTACATTTGGGAGAAAGGTTCTCCAGGCGGTAATCCCACCCTAAGGAGGTGCTTTGGTACTCTCCAGGGTGCTGTCAGGAGGGACGTCCTGGAAAATAGGTATTAAGCTTACCGTTAATTATGTTTTCAGGAGTCCATACTGACAGCACTAGTAGTTCCCTCCCTGGTGATATCGTTATCCTCTATGTAAGAAAGCCTGACATGAGACGTATTATGTTCCTGGCCTAAAATGTATTGCATATTATGTTTGACATATGATGAAATATGTTCCTGACAGTTGATGTATATATTTATTTTCTATTAAAGTCTTTTCTGCATTTCCATGAGGTGGTTCTTGTTACAACACTGAGGATTGGGGGTGGGACATGCCCTTTTGAGCTCTCGTGTGTTTCCTGTCCCAGCAAGGGGGAGGAGGACGACCTCCAGGGTGCTGTCAGTATGCTCACGCTGCTAGAAAAAGTGGTCAGCAGGTCAGTCGTCACCCTTCTGCCAATCCTGCAGTCCGCCCACCATGTCTGCTCCGCAGGAAGCTTCCGAATCTCGGGATGAGTGCACTTCCCCCTCCCCCAGAGTGGGCAGTTGCTATGTCTCAGTCAGTCTCTGACTTGACTATAGTATCCCAATCTCTGGTCCAGGCGCTTGAACGACTTCCGCATCTAGCTACAGCCACCAGTGCTCCGACCGTCTCTCATGGCGAGTCGCACGCACCTGTTATCGACCCTCAGAAGAACGCGCCGGCCGTTCTAGAAAGAGGTCCCTGTCTGACTCCTCTTCCAGCTCTCCGGGTCCCTCAGCAGTTCCCAAGCTGCTCACCTCTTCCCAATTCCCCTCTTCGGAGGAGGTCCTTGGGCCGGACATAGATTCCCAGTCCGGGTCTGACTCAGACCAGACGTCTGGCATACAGGCTATTGTGGATAGCCAAGATGTGACTATGGGTACCGTCACACAGTGCAATTTTGATCGCTACGACGGCACGATTCGTGACGTTCGAGCGATATAGTTACGATATCGCAGTGTCTGACACGCTCCTGCGATCAGGGACCCCGCTGAGAATCGTACGTCGTAGCAGATTGTTTGAAACTTTCTTTCGTCGTCTAGTGTCCCGCTGTGGCGGCATGATCGCATGGTGTAACATATATCGTATACGATGTGCGCATAGTAACCAACGGCTTCTACATCGCACATACGTCATGAAATTATCGCTCCAGCGTCGTAGATTGCAAAGTGTGACAGCAGTCTACGACGCTGGAGCGATATTGTTACGATGCTGGAGCGTCACGGATCGTACCGTTGTAGCGATGAAAATTGCACTGTGTGACGGTACCCTATCTCCCAAACTCTTAAGCTTAAACAAGACGAGGATTCTTCTGTCTCCTTCAAACGGTTCAAGCGTCCTTCTCGCTCCTTTCCCAATCACGAGGAATTTGAGTCTACCCTGTCTAAGCACTGGGAACATCCTGAGAAGCGCTTCCCAGGCAGAAAACACCTGGACATATTATACCCGTTTAGTGCTGACCACCTTGCCAAATGGGCAGAATCTCCAAAGGAGGACCCGCCGGTTTCCTGTCTTTCATCCTAGACGGTCCTGTCCTTACCTGACGGTGCGTCGCTTAGACGCTACGGACAGACAGATTGAGACTCTAGCCAAATCAGCTTTCCAGGCATCAGGAGCTTCCCTCTGCCCCAGTTTCGCCTCCACCTGGGTGGCAAAGGCCATTTCCGCCTGGGCCAAAATTCTTTGACGAGGCATTTTGGCTTTGGCTTCACCACAGGAACTGGCTGATTTGGCGGACCAAATGGGCCACACAGGCAAATATGTTTTGGCTGCCTCTTTGGATGCAGCTGCCTGTTCCGCAAGGGCAAGCAGCAACATCATTGCTATACGCCACATTCTTTGGCTCAAAGCATGGAGCACAGATACAACTTCTAAGAAGTCTCTCACCAACCTAGCCTTTCTGGGTTCCAGACTCTTTGGCTCTCGCTTAGACCAGATAATTTCTGATGCCACGGGAGGAAAAAGTACTTCCCTCCCTCAGTCTAGACCAAAACATTTCTTCCATATATAGGGCCCTAGGCCTTTTAGGCACTTTCGTCAATTTCAGACCTCTGACTCCTCTTCCCAGCAGGAGCAACCTTCCGCTTCAGGAGAGCGGAGGAGACCCTCTTACAAGCCTGCCCCCAGATGGAGAACTAAGAGCCAACCTTTCAGGTCCTCTGGCTCCCGTTCCGATAGATTACGTTCCAAATGACGGGTCGCCCCCACCTGGAATGACTTCCAGGGTGGGAGGCAGACTTCTTTCCTTCCGGGACGCCTGGCTGTCTGTAGTCAGCGACGCCTGGGTCAGAGAGGTAGTTATCTCCGGTTACAAGATCGAATTTTCTTCCCTTCCGGAAGATCGTCTCTTCCTCCCTCGTCCACCAAGGCAACCGTCTCAACTGCCCGGTTTTCTTCAGGCGGTCTCTTCCCTGTTCACAGCTGGCAGTGTCGCTCCTGTGCCTTCAAACAAGCGTTTTTTGAGGTTCTACTTGAACCTCTTTGTAGTCCCCAAGAAGGACGGTTCCCTTCGCCCAATTCTGGATCTCAAGTTTTTGAACCGCCATGTTCGACTCCGTCACATCAGGATGGAGTCCTTGCGCTCTGTGATTGCCGCCATGGATCCCGGGGAGTTCCTGTGTTTGGTGGATATTTAGGATGCGTACCTTCATGTTCCTATCTGCGTACGGCACCAGAGGTACCTTCAGTTTGCCATCCAGGAAGAGCACTACCAATTCACGGCCCTCCCGTTCGGCCTGGCTTCGGCCCCCAGGGTCTTCACCAAGATCATGGCGGCGGTCATGGCCATCCTTCGTTCTAGGGGGATACTCATCATCCCCTACCTGGACAATCTTTTGATCAGGGGTTCTTCTCATCGAGACTGTGCGCAAAGCCTCCAGATCTCTCTGGACACTCTAACTCACCTCGGGTGGATCATCAACCGGGACAAGTCCTCTCTGATTCCCTGCCAGCGTCTGTCCTTCCTGGGCATGGAATTCGACACAAACTTGGCTCGGGTCTTCCTCCCACTAGACAAGTTCTCCGGTCTCTGCAAGGCAGCCCGATCTCTCAAACACCCAGCTCCTCACTCCTTCGGTTCTGCATGGCAGTCCTGAGGTCGTTCCCTTTGCCCAATTCCACACACGGTCTCTCCACTTGGAACACATCAACGACCTCACTGGACCGCCCCGTTCGTCTGCCTCGGCAGGTTCGGCAGTCACTGACCTGGTGGACCCTGTCTTCATCGCTCCTCAGAGGGAGGTCTTTTCTTCCGCTTCAGTGGCAGGTCAACACCACAGATGCCAGCCTGCTCGGTTGGGGAGCGGTCTTCCGACATCTCACAGCGCAGGTTCGCTGGACCCACCAGAAGGCTCTTCTTCCTATCAACTTACTGGACATAAGAGCAATCTTCCTTGCCCTACTCCACTGTTATGGTCATTTCAGCTGTCCACATTCCGGGTGTCGAAAACTGGGCAGCCGACTTCCTCAGCCGCCAGGGCCTGCCGGCGGGCGACTGGTCTCTCCATCCCTCACTATTCGACCACATTTGTCTTCGTTGGGGCACCCCAAACGTCGACCTCATGGTGTCTCGGATGAACCACAAGGTTCCTCAGTTTGTCGCCAGATCCCGGGACCCTCTGGCCATCAGCCACGATGCCCTGGTAATCCCATGGTCGCAGTTTGTTTCCTTACCTGTTTCCCCCACTTCCCTTGATCCCAAGGGTAGTAAAAAAGATAGTTAGAGGGGATTCCTGTCATACTCATAGCTCCAGACTGGCCAAGGCACCCCTGGTACGCGGAGCTGGCCAACATGCTTGCGGATACCCCTTGGAGACTCCCAGACCGCTCAGATCTTCTCTCACAGGGCCCACTCTTCCACCAGAGTTCTCATTCCTTCATTTAACGGCATGGCTGTTGAGGCCGCGGTTCTGAGGGAGTCTTTTTTTATTTTTTTTTTTCTTCATCAGGTCATACACACCATGATCAGACCCAGGAAGCCAGCTTCTTCTCGCATTTACCACAGGTACAGGAAGGCTTTCTTCCGGTGGTGCGAGACACATGACGTCTTTCCGATGACTTTTTCCCTTCCGGACTTTCTGGGCTTCCTGCAGTCGGGTCTCGACTCGGGTTTGTCCCTCAGTACCCTAAAGGGTCAAATTTCCGCCTTGTCCATTCTTTTACAAAGGGACTTGGCTTCCGTCTCTCAAGTGAAGACTTTTCTGCAAGGAGTTGCTCATCTTGCTCCTCCTTTTCGTCCTCCGCTGGAACCTTGCGACCTCCAATTTGGTTCTCAGTGCCCTTCAGACCGTTCCTTTTGAACCGCTTCAGGATGTCTCTTTTTCCTTTCTTTCCTGGAAGGTGGCCTTCCTCATTGCCATCACTTCAATTAGAAGAGTTTCCGAGTTGGCAGCATTATCCTGCCGCTCCCCCTTCCTGATTCTTCATCAGGACAAGGTCGTTCTAAGACCTGTCCCCGAATTTCTTCCGAAGGTGGTTTCCACTTTCCACATCAATGAGAATATCATTCTTCCTTCTTTTTGCCCTTCTCCTGTTCACCCCTTGGAGAAGTCTCTTCACAAGCTTGACGTTGTCAGGGCCGTTCGGATCTGTCTTTCTAGAACTGCCCATTTTCGCAAATCCGACTCTGTTTGTCATTGCTGAGGGTCGCCGGAAAGGCCTTCAAGTGTCCAAATCCACTATTTCTCGCTGGATTAGTTCTGCTATAACGGAATCCTACCGTGCTCGAGAGACACAGCCCCCTCCTGGGGTACGGGCCCACACCACCAGAGCTGTCGGTGCTTCCTGGGCTGTTCGTCACCAGGCCTCCGCTTTGCAGGTTTGCAAGGCTGCCACCTGGTCGTCTTTATATACGTTCACGAGGTTCTACAGGGTTCATACCCAGACCTCGTCAGATGCAGGTTTTGGTAGGAAGGTACTGCAGGCGGCGGTCACACACCAGCCGACCTGAGCCCTTTTCTCGCTTCCTTTCTATCCACCCTTTTCCGGGACTGCTTTTGGACGTCCCAAGGTTATGTGTCCCCCAATGAAGCGATAAAAAGGGATTTTTGATACTCACTGTAAAATCTTTCTTGGAGCCTTCATTGGGGGACACAGCACCCTCCGTGGTTATTTGTTCTTGGTACCGTGTTTGGGCCTACAAGTCCTGATTGAGTTGGTACTCATGTGTTCTCAGTTATGGTTGTTTCTCCTACTGCTTTTTTCACCAACTGAGGTGCTCAGTGCCTTTCGGTGGGTGTATACTGCTGGCGAGGGGCTATTGTTCTTTTCCTTTTTGCATAGTGTCAGCCTCCTAGCAGCAGCAGCAGCAGCAGCAGCATACACCCACGATTATCTGTGTCCCCCAATGAAGGCTCCAAGAAAGAGATTTTACGGTGTGTACCAAAAATCCCTCTTTTTTTTCTTCTGTAAACTCTATGTTGATGCCTTTGCCCAAAAAGCTCTACTTTTGTCTCATCTGACCAGAGAACATTCTTCCAAAACGTTTTAGGCTTTTTCAGGTAATTTTGGCATACTCCAGCCTGGCTTTTTTATGTCTTGGCGTAAGGAGTGGGGTCTTCCTACCATACAGTCCCTTTTCATTCAGACGCCGACGGATAGTACGGGTTGACACTGTTGTACCCTCGGACTGCAGGGCAGCTTGAACTTGTTTGGATGTTAGTCGAGGTTCTTTATCCAACATCCGCACAATCTTGCATTGAAATCTCTTGTCAATTTTTCTTTTCCGTCCACATCTAGGGAGGTTAAAGCCCATGGCACTGTGGCTAAACTTATTGATGACACTGCGCACGGTAGACACAGGTACATTCAGGTCTTTAGAGATGGACTTGTAGCCTTGAGATTGCTCATGCTTCCTCACATTTGGTTTCTCAAGTCCTCAGACAGTTCTTTGGTCTTCTTTCTTTTCTCCATGCTCAATGTGGTACACACAAGGACACAGGACAGAGGTTGAGTCAACTTTAATCCATGTCAACTGGCTGCAAGTGTGATTTAGTTATTGCTAACACCTGTTAGGTGCCACAGGCAAGTTACAGGTGCTGTTAATTACACAAATTAGAGAAGCATCACATGATTTTTCGAACAGTGCCAATACTTTTGTCCATCCCTTTTTTATGTTTGGTGTGGAATTTTATCCAATTTGGCTTTAGGATAATTCTTTTTGTGTTTTTCATTTAAGACAAATTTAAATGAAGATAATAATAATAACAACAAAGAGTTTGTGTTTGCAATCATTTTCTGGAAGAAACTGATTATTATCGGACAGAATTGCAGGGGTGTCAATACTTTTTGGCCACAACTGTACCCTCATCTGAAGCCTCTGACGCACACTACTGCATAGGCATAATGTGTGTACATAAGGGCCATGTGCTCCAGGAGCTTTCTTGCACCTATGATGTATGTAGCATGAAGTAAATATAAAATGAGACCTCTCATCTTTTACTGTTCATACATCCTTACCTTGTGGTATTATTGAAGGGAACCTGTCACCCCGAAAATCGCGGGTGAGGTAATCCCACCGGCATCAGGGGCTTATCTGCAGCATTCTGTAATGCTGTAGATAAGCCCCCGATGTTACCTGAAAAAGGAGAAAAAGACGTTATATTATACTCACCCAGGGGCGGTCCCGCTGCTGGTCAGGTCGGATGGGCGTCTCCGGTCCGCTCCGGCGCCTCCTATCTTCTTTCCATGACGTGCTCTTCTGATCTTCAGCTCCGGCGCAGGCGTACTTTGCTCTTCCCTGTTGAGGGCAGACAAAGTACTGCAGTGCGCCGGCCCTCTGACCTTTCCGGCGCCTGCGCACTGCAGTACTATCCTCTGCCCTCAAGAGGGCAGAGCAAAGTACGCCTGCGCCGGAGCCGTGGCTGAAGATCAGAAGAGGACGTCATGGAAAGAAGATAGGAGGCGCCGGAGCGGACCGGAGACGCCCATCCGACCTGACCAGCAGCGGGACCGCCCCTGGGTGAGTATAATATAACGTCTTTTTCTCCTTTTTCAGGTAACATCGGGGGCTTATCTACAGCATTACAGAATGCTGCAGATAAGCCCCTGATGCCGGTGGGATTACCTCGCCCGCGATTTTCGGGGTGACAGGTTCCCTTTAAGGCTACTTTATTCAGTCGCCATGACAACGAGAGAGGGGATCCGCCCTTCAGGGACAGGAAACCTCAGACATAAAAAGGGCGGCATCTCACTCCCCCGCCAGTTGGTTTCCTGTCCCTGACAGTGGAACCTCTTCAGGCAGACCTTTTTTGAAGAAGGTTGAAGAAAGAAGTCTTCCCACTCCTGACAGGCCGGATCAGGTAGCGGGGGTCCCCTGCCTCGGCCTAGTCAGGAGGCCGGTAGCACCACACGGCAGGGGGACTGTTAGTGTCGGTGAGAGCAGGAGGAAGCAACCCCAAGGGGTTAGCTTCTAGGTGTCACATTACCTTGTGAGTATACGCCGCCGTGTCTACGTGGCCTCTGGGGTCTGTCCACTCCTGCCTTGGTGGTCCGTCTTGGCCGGGGGACGCTGCCGTCCTCTGTTCGGCGCGTCTGCCCTCGGCGCCGCAGCTGTGACCGGAAGGGGCGTGTCCGGATGACGCAGCGAGCGGCGCCGGGCGGTGACGCGGCCGCGCACGCGCGGTAGCGTTCTTTCGCCGGCTAATGGCGGCGCCCAGGGGCAGGGGGAGGATACTGGCCGCAGGGAGTTCGGCGCTCAGCGTGGGGCACGGCGTGCAGTGGCCAGAGCCTATCGGTAGTTAATACCGATCGTTGACACCTGGAGGAAGCCCTGCTGACCCCCATCCGGGGGTGGTACCCAGGGGGATGTATTTAAGAGCCGCACAGATGCCCATCCTGGTTCCTGTCCATTTCCTAATGGAGTCACCGGAGGGAACTCCGCAGCTGTGCGGTGAACAGCAGCAGCCTTTGGAGCAGCCACAAACAGGAAAGTCTCAGAGAAGCTCCCAGCGGCGTTCCAGTGGCAGTAGTCGTGCTGGTGGAGCTAAAGCTGCTCAGAGGTCCACCAAATCCTCGGGCTGTAGGAATTCTCCGGCCAAAGAGGACCCCCCGATCACGGTACCGTTTACTTCAAGGATGGGTAAGTGAGCTACGTGAAAGTACGCTTTCTGATTGGTGTCCCTCCTTGTATTCCCTCTCTCCTTATTTAGGGGAAAAAATGTGCCTCCAAAGCTAAACATAGGGAGTGTGCCGTTTGTACAGAGCCTCTCCCAGATGGGCATAAAAAGAAGCTGTGCAGATCCTGCATACAGCACTTAATCGAAGAGGAGGCCCCTGACCTGACGTCTACCCTTAGGGACATGGTCAGACAGGAGATCAGGGACTCCTTAAAATCCAGTTCTCATAAGAAACAATCTAAGAAGAGAATACTAGGTTCATCCCCTGTATCAGAGATGGATTCCGATAGTGTGAGCTCGGATTCTCATCCATCATCTTCATCATCAGAGGACGTAGAGTCTAGCCGAACATGTTTATCATTAGATAGGATTAATCATCTGGTGAAAGCTGTCAACAACACCATGGGGATTGAAGAAACTCAGCCAGAATGCTCCATTCAGGACATTATGTTCAGGGGCATAGACCGTAAATCCCGAAGGGTTTTTCCTGTGGTGGAGAAAATCAAGTCTCTGATTATGAAGGAGTGGAAGAAGCCCGAAAGAAAGGGGTCACTTCCGCCAGCATTTAAGAGAAGATACCCGTTCGAGGAAGAAGCTTCAGCTTCTTGGGACAAAGTCCCGAAGTTAGACGCAGCAGTGGCCAAAGCATGCAAAAACTCTTCTCTTCCATTTGAAGATTTAGGTAACTTAAAGGACCCGCTCGATAAAAAGGCTGATGTGTTCCTTAAAGGAGCTTGGGAGACTTCTGCGGGATCCCTGAGACCGGCAGTGGCGGCTACTTGCACAGCTCGGTCCTTGATGGTGTGGATAGGCCACCTGGAAGATCAACTTAAGGATAAAGTTCCTAGAAGTGAAATCCTATCATCTATGCCCATGATCCAAGATGCTGCAGCCTTCCTTTCGGATGCATCAGCGGATTCGGTCAGGCTGGCCGCAAGATCCTCAGCCTTATCCAACGCAGCCCGCAGAGCACTTTGGATTAAATGTTGGCCAGGTGATTTACAAGCTAGGTCAAGGCTATGCGGCATCCCTGTGAAGGAGTTCATCTGTTCGGTCCGGTACTTGATGAGCTGCTTGAGAAGGCGGGCGACTCTAAGAAGCGGTTCCCTCTATTAAGAAAACCTTTTTATAGGCGTGACTACAGCAGGGGATGGTCTTATCGCCGCAGATCTGATAGAGAACCAAATAGAGATTCATCCAGATATTACGGCAGCAGCAGAAGAAGAGGTAGGGGGTATATGTTTAACACCCCTCGGGACTCGAAGAAAACTCAATGACTAGCGGTCCAGGTGGGCGGTAGGCTTTTAGCTTTCTACCCAGCCTGGTTGAGGATCACCAACAGTCCATGGATACTCAGTATCATTAAAGAGGGATTAAAGTTCCAGTTTCATCAGATCCCTCAGGACAAATTTAAACTAACTCCTATCCGTTCTTCTCCTGCAGAACAGTTGGCGTTGGAGTCAGAAGTTCAGGATCTCAGACAAAAGGGGGTTCTTATTCGGGTACCCACGGAAGAGCGAGGTAGGGGGTTCTATTCCCCGTTATTCTTGGTAAAGAAGCCAGATGGGTCATACCGTACCATTATTAATCTGAGAGGCCTGAATGAATTCTTGCTAATCCCATCCTTCAAAATGGAATCTGTGAAAACGGCAATAAAGCTTCTTTTTCACGAGTGCTTCATGGTGGTCTTAGATCTAAAAGACGCCTATTACCATGTTCCGATACATGCAGATCACCAGCGTTTTCTCAGGGTGGCGATTTCTCTTGCCGGCACAGTGGAGCACTTCCAATATCAGGCACTCCCCTTTGGTGTTGCAGTCGCACCCCGGGTCTTTACTAAGGTTATGGTAGAGGTTATGGCACACCTTCATGAGCAAAACATACTGATAATTCCTTACTTGGATGACTTACTGATCGTGGGGCATTCAAAGTTACACTGTAAAGAGCAGTTAGAGAAAGTGATGGTAGCACTTCGTAACTTAGGTTGGATTGTCAATCTTAAAAAATCGCGTCTTCAACCCTCCACATCACAGCAGTTTTTGGGTCTTATTGTAGATTCAGCTCAGCAGGAATGTCGCCTGCCAGACTCAAAAGTCGATGCTATCCACCGGCTGGCCTCTAGAGCAATTACAAATCCCGTAGTCTCCTTAAGAAGTGCTATGTCTCTTTTGGGGTCACTTACTTCTTGTTTTCCGGCGGTGATGTGGGCACAGTTTCACTCTAGGTCTCTTCAGTGGGATGTTCTACGTAATTTTCGGCGACTAGGCGCCAACCTAGATAAGAAATTCACTCTATCCGTAGAGGCCACGGTTTCACTAAGGTGGTGGACGCACATCCCTAATCTGCGTAAAGGGGTACCTTGGACATATCAGATATCACGAGTAATAACAACTGATGCTAGTCCCACGGGGTGGGGAGCACATTGGGAAAATAATTACGTTCAGGGTCTATGGTCCCGATCTGAGCAGGACTCGTCTTCCAATCTGAAAGAATTGATGGCGGTGGAACGCGCCTTGGATAGGTTTCTTGTACCTCTACAGGGTAGACATGTTAGAATACTCTCTGACAACCAGGTGACAGTTGCTTATGTGAACCGCCAAGGAGGCACACGGTCTACGTCATTAATGAACGTTACAAATCGTATTTTTCAGATGGCCGAAAATCACCTACTCTCCCTTACGGCCCTTCATATAAAGGGGAAACTAAATACCATGGCCGATTACTTAAGCCGCAACGAGCTCAAACAAGGGGATTGGTCTCTAAAACCGGCTGTCTTCAATCAGATCGTACGGTTGTGGGGATGTCCAGAAATAGATCTGTTTGCCAGTCGAGGAAACAAGAAGCTCCATCAATTCTGTTCCCTAGACCCAAGAGACAACCCGTACGCAATCGACGCTCTTCTGATCTCCTGGAACTTCAGTCTCGCCTATGCGTTTCCCCCTCTGAATCTAATTCCTTTAGTTCTGAGGAAGATTCGGGAAGACAAAGCCCGAGTTATATTAATAGCTCCATTCTGGCCCAGAAGGTCTTGGTTCCCATGGTTAAGAAGCATGTCCATTTCCCAACCATGGATTCTCCCAGAAATTCCAGACCTCCTCTCCCAGGGTCCAGTTTTGCATCCACGAGTAGCCAACTTACATCTGACAGCGTGGAACTTGAAAGGTCACTTCTGAAAAAGAAGGGATTCTCTCAGAACCTTGTAAATACGCTGCTTAACAGTAGGAAAGCCTCCACGACTAGCATTTATGTTAGGATATGGAGGAAGTTCCTATCAAGCTCAGGAGCACAGATCGATCAGAAACCTGATATTGCTCAGATCCTAGAATTTCTACAGAAGGGCCTAGATTTAGGCTTAGCCACCAGCACCCTTAGAGTTCAGGTTTCGGCTCTAGGGGCACTATATAATTCCAACATAGCTAGTAATCACTGGATAACAAGGTTTTTCAAAGCGGTCACCAGATCCAGGCCGGTTATTAAACAGAGAATAGTTCCATGGGACCTAAATCTTGTGCTCTCGGCTCTAACACAAGCTCCGTTCGAGCCCATTGACTCTATCCCGATCAAGATCCTGTCTGTCAAAACAGCCCTCTTAGTTGCCCTCACATCGGCAAGAAGAGTTAGTGATCTGCAAGCATTGTCCAGGCAGCGTCCGTATATGCAAATTACGGAAGATAGAGTGGTGATGAGGCCTGACCCTCTTTATCTTCCAAAGGTCGCGTCAAAATTTCATAGGTCCCAGGAGGTAATCTTGCCTTCATTTTGTCCTAATCCCTCTAACAATAAAGAACAGAGATTTCATTGTTTGGACGTGCGTAGATGCCTTCTCAGATATATTGCAGTAACAGACGCCTGGAAAAAAGATCATTCCTTATTTTTATCCTACCAGGGAGTTAGGAAGGGGCTTAGGGTATCAAAGAATACGCTAGCCAGATGGATTAGGGAGGCCATATTTCTTGCTTATACCGCAGGTGGCGTGGAAATTCCAGAAGGCATAAAGGCACACTCCACTCGTGCGGTAGCCACATCTTGGGCTGAGAGGGCAGAAGTGTCGATTGAAGACATCTGTAAGGCGGCCACATGGTCTTCTCCATCCACCTTTCTTAGACACTATAGGTTAGATCTAGGTGGCTCCTCCGACCTCACGTTTGGGAGAAGGGTGCTGGAGGCTATTATCCCTCCCTAGTCACTTTTCACTTCTCTGAAAGTCTCTCGTTGTGCTGTCATGGCGACTGAATAAATACGTACGCTACTCACCTGGTAGCAGTGTTTTTTCAGGAGCCATGACAGCACCCTTATATTCCCTACCCTCTTTGTTTATGGGTTCAACACTTCCTTTAGAAAATTCCTAAGTTTATTCACTGGGTGAATTGTACCATATATTAATATTGTTTATGTGCTACTAACCTAGAAGGTCCTTTCATACTCTGTAAACCAACTGGCGGGGGAGTGAGATGCCGCCCTTTTTATGTCTGAGGTTTCCTGTCCCTGAAGGGCGGATCCCCTCTCTCGTTGTGCTGTCATGGCTCCTGAAAAAACACTGCTACCAGGTGAGTAGCGTACGTATTTCACACATCAGGTTTTTTGTGTCAGACTAAATCCGGCTAATGTTGTAAAATGGATCAGTCTTTTTTTTTTTAACCCCTTACCGACATCGGACGTACTATACCGTCCAATGCCGGCTCCCCTGCTTTGATGCAGGGCTCCGCGGTGAGCCCGCACCAAAGCCGGGACATGTCAGCTTTTTTGAACAGCTGACATGTGCCCGTAATAGGCGCGGGCAGAATCGCGATCTGCCCGCACCTATTAACTAGTTAAATGCCGCTGTCAAACGCAGACAGCGGCATTTAACTACCGCTTCCGGCCGGGCGGCCGGAAATGACGTCATCGCCGACCCCCGTCACATGATCGGGGGTCGGCGATGCTTGTGAATGGTAACCATAGAGGTCCTTGAGACCTCTATGGTTACTGATTGCCCGTCGCTGTGAGCGCCACCCTGTGGTCGGCGCTCACAGCACACGTGCAATTCTGCTACATAGCAGCGATCAGCAGATCGCTGCTATGTAGCAGAGCCGATCGTGCTATGCCTGCTTCTAGCCTCTCATGGAGGCTATTGAAGCAGGGCAAAAATTAAAAAAAAAGTTTAAAAAAATGTGAAAAAAATAAAAAAAACATAAAAGTTTAAATCACCCCCCTTTCGCCCCAATCAAAATAAATCAATAAAAAAAATATCAAATCTACGCATATTTGGTATCGCCGCGCTCAGAATCGCCCGAGCTATCAATTAAAAAAAAGTATTAACGTGATCGCTAAACAGCGTAGCGGGAAAAAAATTCGAAACGCCAGAATTACGTTTTTTTGGTCGCCGCGACATTGCATTAAAATGCAATAACGGGCGATCAAAAGAACGTATCTGCACCGAAATGCTATCATTAAAAACGTCATCTCGGCACGCAAAAAATAAGCCCTCAACCGACCCCAGATGATGAAAAATGGAGACGCTACGAGTATCAGAAAATGGCGCAACTTTTTTTTTTTTTTTTTTTAGCAAAGTTTGGAATTTTTTTTCACCACTTACATAAAAAACAACCTAGTCATGTTTGGTGTCTATGAACTCGTAATGACCTGGAGAATCATAATGGCAGGTCAGTTTTAGCATTTAGTGAACCTAGCAAAAAAGCCAAACAAAAAACCAATGTGGGATTGCACTTTTTTTGCAATTTCACCGCACTTGGAATTTTTTTCCCGTTTTCTAGTACACGACATGCTAAAACCAATGATGTCGTTCAAAAGTACAACTCGTCCCGCAAAAAATAAGCCCTCACATGGCCAAATTGACGGAAAAATAAAAAAGTTATGGCTCTGGGAAAGAGGGGAGCGAAAAACGAACACGGAAAAACGAAAAATCCCCTGGTCATGAAGGGGTTAAACTGATGCGCCGGATCCGTTTTTTTTTTTTTTTTAAATCCGAATCCGGTGTACCTTAACCCCTTTACCCCCAAGGGTGGTTTGCACGTTAATGACCAGGCCAATTTTTACAATTCTGACCACTGTCCCTTTATGAGGTTATAACTCCGAAACGCTTCAACGGATCCTGGTGATTCTGACATTGTTTTCTCGTGACATATTGTACTTCATGATAGTGGTAAAATTTCTTTGATAGTACCTGCGTTTATTTGTGAAAAAAACGGAAATTTGGCGAAAATTTTGAAAATTTCGCAATTTTCAAACTTTGAATTTTTATGCAATTAAATCACAGAGATATGTCACACAAAATACTTAATAAGTAACATTTCCCACATGTCTCCTTTACATCAGCATAATTTTGGAACCAATTTTTTTTTTTGTTAGGGAGTTATAAGGGTTAAAAGTTGACCAGCAATTTCTCATTTTTACAACACCATTTTTTTTTAGGGACCACGTCTCATTTGAAGTCATTTTGAGGGGTCTATATGATAGAAAATGCCCAAGTGTGACACCATTCTAAAAACTGCACCCCTCAAGGTGCTCAAAACCACATTCAAGAAGTTTATTAACCCTTCAGGTGTTTAATAGGAATTTTTGGAATGTTTAAATAAAAATGAACATTTAACTTTTTTACACAAAAAATTTACTTCAGCTCCAATTTGTTTTATTTTACCAAGGGTAACAGGAGAAATTGGACCCAAAAAGTTGTTGTCCAATTTGTCCTGAGTACGCTGATACCCCATATGTGGCAGTAAACCACTGTTTGGGCGCATGGGAGAGCTCGGAAGGGAAGGAGCGCTATTTGACTTTTCAATGCAAAATTGACAGAAATTGAGATGGGACGCCATGTTGCGTTTGGAGAGCCACTGATGTGCCTAAACATTGAAACCCCCCACAAGTGACACCATTTTGGAAAGTAGACCCCCTAAGGAACTTATCTAGAGGTGTGGTGAGCACTTTGACCCACCAAGTGCTTCACAGAAGTTTATAATGCAGAACCGTAAAAATAAAAAATCATATTTTTTCACAAATTATATTTTTGCCCCCAATTTTTTATTTTTCCAAGGGTAAGAGAAGAAATTGGACCTCAAAAGTTGTTGTCCAATTTGTCCCGAGTACGCTGATACCCCATATGTGGCAGTAAACCACTGTTTGGGCGCATGGGAGAGCTCGGAAGGGAAGGAGCGCCGTTTGACTTTTCAATGCAAAATTGACAGGAATTGAGATGGGACGCCATGTTGCGTTTGGAGAGCCACTGATGTGCCTAAACATTGAAACCCCCCACAAGTGACACCATTTTGGAAAGTAGACCCCCTAAGGAACTTATCTGGATGTGTGGTGAGCACTTTGACCCACCAAGGGCTTCACAGAAGTTTATAATGCAGAGCCATAAAAATAAAACAAAATTTTTTTCCCACAAAAATTATTTTTTAGCCCCCAGTTTTGTATTTTCCCTAGGGTAACAGGAGAAATTGGACCCCAAAAGTTGTTGTCCAATTTGTCCTGAGTACGCTGATACCCCATATGTGGGGGGGAACCACCGTTTGGGCGCATGGGAGGGTTCGGAAGGGAAGGAGCGCCATTTGGAATGCAGACTTAGATGGAATGGTCTGCAGGCGTCACATTGCGTTTGCAGAGCCCCTAATGTACCTAAACAGTAGAAACCCCCCACAAGTGACACCATTTTGGAAAGTAGACCCCCTAAGGAACTCATCTTGATGTGTTGTGAGAGCTTTGAACCCCCAAGTATTTCACTACAGTTTATAACGCAGAGCCGTGAAAATAAAAAATCTTTTTGTTTTCCCACAAAAATTATTTTTTAGCCCCCAGTTTTGTATTTTCCCAAGGGTAACAGGAGAAATTGGTCCACAAAAGTTGTTGTCCAATTTGTCCTGAGTACGCTGATACCCCATATGTTGGGGTAAACCCCTGTTTGGGCACACAGGAGAGCTCGGAAGGGAAGGAGCACTGTTTTACTTTTTCAACGCAGAATTGGCTGGAATTGAGATCGGACGCCATGTCGTGTTTGGAGAGCCCCTGATGTGCCGAAACAGTGGAAACCCCCCAATTATAACTGAAACCCTAATCTAAACACACCCCTAACCCTAATTCCAACGGTAACCCTAACCACACCTCTAACCCTGACACACCACTAACCCTAATCCCAACCCTATTCCCAACTGTAAATGTAATCTAAACCCTAACCCTAACTTTAGCCCCAACCCTAACTGTAGCCCCAACCCTAACCCTAGCCCTAACCCTAGCCCTAACCCTAGCCCTAACCCTAGCCCTAACCCTAGCCCTAACCCTAGCCCTAGCCCTAACCCTAGCCCTAACCCTAGCCCTAACCCTAGCCCTAACCCTAACCCTAGCCCTAGCCCTAGCCCTAGCCCTAACCCTAGCCCTAACCCTAGCCCTAACCCTAGCCCTAACCCTAGCCCTAACCCTAGCCCTAAACCTAATCCTAGCCCTAACCCTAGCCCTAATGGGAAAATGGAAATAAATACATTTTTTTTTATTTTTCCCTAACTAAGGGGGTGATGAAGGGGGGTTTGATTTACTTTTATAGCGGGTTTTTTAGCGGATTTTTATGATTGGCAGCCGTCACACACTGAAAGACCCTTTTTATTGCAAAAAATATTTTTTGCAATACCACATTTTGAGAGCTATAATTTTTCCATATTTTGGTCCACAGAGTCATGTGAGGTCTTGTTTTTTGCGGGACGAGTTGACGTTTTTATTGAAAACATTTTCGGGCACGTGACATTTTTTTATCGCTTTTTATTCCGATTTTTGTGAGGAAGAATGACCAAAAGCCAGCTATTCATGAATTTCTATTGGGGGAGGCGTTTATACCGTTCCGCGTTTGGTAAAATTGATAAATCAGTTTTATTCTTCGGGTCAGTACGATTACAGCGATACCTCATTTATATCATTTTTTTATGGTTTGGCGCTTTTATACGATAAAAACTATTTTACAGAAAAAATAATTATTTTTGCATCGCTTTATTCTCAGGACTATAACTTTTTTATTTTTTTGCTGATGATGCTGTATGGCGGCTCTTTTTTTGCGGGACAATATGACGCTTTCAGCGGTACCATGGTTATTTATATCTGTCCTTTTGATCGCGTGTTATTCCACTTTTTGTTCGGCGGTATGATAATAAAGCGTTGTTTTTTGCCTCGTTTTTTTTTTTTTTTTCTTACGGTGTTTACTGAAGGGGTTAACTAGTGGGACAGTTTTATAGGTCGGGTCGTTACGGACGCGGCGATACTAAATATGTGTACTTTTATTGTTTTGTTTTTTTTATTTAGATGAAGAAATGTATTTATGGGAATAATATTTTTTTTTTTTTTTCATTATTTTGGAATATTTTTTTTAATTTTTTTTACACATTTGGAAAATTTTTTTTTTACTTTTTTACTTTGTCCCAGGGGGGGACATCACAGATCAGTGATCTGACAGTTTGCACAGCACTCTGTCAGATCACTGATCTGACATGCAGCGCTGCAGCCTTCACAGTGCCTGCTCTAAGCAGGCTCTGTGAAGCCACCTCCCTCCCTGCAGGACCCGGATCCGCGGCCATCTTGGATCCGGGGCTCGAGCAGGGAGGGAGGTGAGGAGACCCTCGCAGCAACGCGATCACATCGCGTTGCTGCGGGGGGCTCAGGGAAGCCCGCAGGGAGCCCCCTCCCTGCGCGGTGCTTCCCTGCACCGCCGGCACATCGCGATCATCTTTGATCGCGGTGTGCCAGGGGTTAATGTGCCGGGGGCGGTCCGTGACCGCTCCTGGCACATAGTGCCGGATGTCAGCTGCGATAAGCAGCTGACACCCGGCCGCGATTGGCGGCGCTCCCCCCGTGAGCGCTGCCGATCGCTATGACGTACTATCCCGTCCAGGGTCAGATAAGCCCAGGGCACCTCGACGGGATAGTACGTCTAAGGTCACAGAGGGGTTAATGCGGAGAGAGAGATACTGTGAAAAACCTGATCAGGACGCCGGATTCTTCTTTCACACCTCCGTTTCATCTGTTTTTGGCCAATTCCATCACTGTGCGTTTTTTTCCGCCAGACAAAAAAGCGTTGCAGTGGACGTTTTGTCTGTCCGCCGGAAAAGACTATTTGGACGGATCCGGCTAAAAACGGATGAAACGTGTGGCCATCAGGCACCATCCGGCGCTAATACAACTATATGGGGAAAAAAAACGGATCTGTTTTTTTTTTTAAATTGCCGGATTGTGCCTGAAACAAAAAACCTGATGTGTGAAAGCAGCCTAATGCCGCAGTACTATGCCATTGTTAGCTCGATTATTGGCTGCAACAGTGACATGCACTGTAGACATGGAGTCACCACTATAGGCAGTCAACAAAGACTGAATTATTAGCAGAGAAGCGGTGCTGGACCCATGGAGGGTGATTACTTAACCATTTATTTTACACCTGTGCATACCTATGGGCTAAAAAAGATTAAAATGGACAACCCCTATGAGAAAACCTTTGAATTACTTCTTTTAAAATTGGAGGAGTACAGAGGTACAATGTAACTGCATGTTCTTCTAGCTGTTCTGTGGGATTGCTAGTGATGGCCAATCCTGAATAGTAACGTCCGGCGTCCATACTGAACAACTGCTGTTCTCGTTCGGCCCCCTGGACATCGGTGTTTGTCGCGCTGTCATGTGCATGACACTGTGGCAAGCACTGCTTCTATTCAGCAGTAAAATCACTACCAGCGGTTAGACACCTGCGGTTCCCAGAGCCCGCAGCTGTGAAAGTTTACCTCCAGTCACTGGCGTCGGCTGATGGGACTACTCCCATCGGCCTTCGCCTGTTGCTGCTAATAACAGCCAAAGCAGGTGGTGGCTGATGGGAGTATTCATATGAAAGACTACATGGCAGCAGGTATACTAGTTTCCTAGTGATAATCTCACCCTGATAAAACACTAATTTTATCAAAGCTAGAGCAAGCAGCTCAGTTATTGACATGTTGCAGGAATCGGAGTCTCATCCTCAAATATTATACTAATCTCAGATTAGGTGGCAAAAATCTGGTGACAGAATCCCTTTTAACCATATTAAAATTATGTACGCCATGAGTAAGGACTTGTACAGTCTGAAACTTGTCAGCTCGACCACCGGACCCACTGCTCCATGTGGATTTTATTGTAGTTTGAATATAGTTAATGTTTTCATTAACGGCTCCCTGATGCTGTACTATCTGTTTCCGATGAGTTCTTCAGCCCCTTTACGAGTAATCACGGACATAGCACTGTGTTTAGCTCATGAAATGCTATCGGTCTCACTGCCGATTAGCGGTCACTGACAGCTGAGCTGCATGGGAAAAGGTGCGGGGACCCATTTCCTGCCTGATCACAGCAGGAGCTCAGCTAATAGCTAAGCTCCTGCAGTAACAGCCAGGGATGGTGAAACACACAGCCCCTGGCTGATTAACCCTCCAGAGACCACAATCGGTATTGATCACAATATTTGGAAGGTTGTGAGAGGGAGTCGGCTCCCTTTCTCGCCCCCATCAGTGACACCATGTCAAAATCACGGAGAGCCTATGGTTGTCTTGGCATCTGGAGGTCAAACAATGACCTCCTGGTGTGCCAAGTGCGGTGGCCTGTTAGACTCCTCCATAGACGGGGACTAACAAGCGATCTACTGGTGTATTGTAACAGGTCTTGTGCACTGCAGTGCTGGTGCATTGCAATTCATGAGACCAGTGATCAGAACAATAAAAGTTAAAGTCCCATAGAGGGACTAAGTTTAACAAAAAAAAAAAAAGGTTACGATTGAACATATTTAATAAAAAAACTAAAAAATATTACACCAATAGCTAAACATATTTATCTAAAAACAAAAAGGTACACTTATTTGGTATTGTCACATCCAGAACAACTTGATCTATAAAACTGTCACACTAGTGACCACCATAAAAGCAAAAAAGTGGCAAAAAAACTAGTTTTTGCAACAAAAAGTGTCTTTAGTGTGTGACAGCTGTCAGACATAAAACAGCTATATAAATCTGGTATCGCTGTAATCGTACCGACCCAAAGACTAAAGTCACCTAATCCTTATACCGCAGGAGGAACGGTGTAAAAAATAAAACCAATTCTTCACCTGCTGTTGATTTGTTCAAAGATCGCAGTAAGGCTGGGTGCACATTTATCCTGCGCTTACACCGGGGTTTCCGTGTAAATCTCTGCCATGGGTGATTCAGACGGAACCCCAGGCGGAAGATTCCCTATAATGAGGCATGTGGAGGCACTGTGGACGCCATCTGATCTATGATCCGGTGGTGTCTTTCTTTTTAGGCGTGCATAAACGTGCCGTCTACCTCAGAGGTTTCATCCGAATCCCATATTTTGTAGGCTTGGATGGAAACACCGATGTAAGTGCTCAGCATAGAATGCCAAATAAATGTGAACTGATCCAAAATGTTCTGTACCCCAAAATGCCACCAATAAAAGCTTCTACTCAACCCACAGAAAAGCAAGTTCTTTCTTGGGTTCCTCATCTGTTATCAGAAATATATTGGGTGTCCGCATTACTGGTAGTATAAAGGGTCTGGAAAAGTGACGTGGCTCCCACCAAAAGAAATCGGCGCTCTCAAATTAAAATACCTGTCCCGTGCCCCAGTATTCCTAAAATCGTTAGCAGTCCACATGTTTGGCATTACTGTAGTGAGGAAAACACTCTTACGGTAATTTATGGGGTCCATGTCTTCAGAAGCACGAGCGGGGCACAAAGTACAATGGAATATTTGCATTTTCACTTGTCAGCAGCCACTGCTGCTTGTTTCTGGAAAACAGCTATGGATTCAAAGTCATTACTACACTTGTAGATGAATTCCTAGAGGGGAGTCATTTCCAAATTGGAGTTAATTAAGGGAGATTCTGCTCTTTTGGCAGGTAGGGGCTCTGTATATGGAGTCCACAAACTATTCTATGAAAATTTGTTCTCCAAGAGTCAAATAGCGCTCATTCCCTCCCGAGTCTCCCCGTGTGGCCAAATAGTACTGTACAGCTATATATGGGGTATTGCCACTTTCAGCAAATTGTATAGCAAATTGTCATTTTTACCTATTTCTCCTTGTGCAAAAATGTAAACTCTGAGGCTAAAACAACTTTACAGTGGTTAAACTTTTTTTTTTTTTTTACTTTTTTCTTCACCACTTAGGCTGCTTTCACACATAATTTTTTTGCCGTCCGGCAAATTTTGAGACAAAAGGATCCATCGCAAATTGTGAAAAACTGATGCGACGGATACGTTTTTTTTCCGCCGGATCCGACTAGCTTATCCGGTCCGGAGCCGAATAGGAGAGAGACACCCCAGAATGGAAAATGCATGCTTAGTTTAAAAAAAAACGGAATCCGTCGCCGGGTTCCATTATAGCAAACATTACTATGTCCGTTTTTTGTGTCCAGTGAAAAAACGGACAGCGACGGACCCCGCGAAAAGCTGATTAAACGTGAGGCAATCCGTCGCTAGTACAAGTCTATGAGAAAAAAACGGATCCGGCGGCAATTTTTGCCGGATTCTTTTTTTCAAAATTCGCCGGATTGAGCCTGATTACAAAAACCTGATGTGTGAAAGCAGCCTTAATGGTACAAAATTTTGTGAATACGTCAGTATGGTCGCTGCACCCCTGGATTTCATTAAAAGGAATAGTTTATAAAATTGGGTCACTTATTGGGGTCCTGACATCTGAGGCTTTGCCAATGTGACTTGGCACCCACAAATCTTCTTTGATTTGGAGCTCTTTCTATTCTGGGATTTGCACTGTGCCTGAAAAGTAGTTTTTGATAACATGTGGGGCAATGCTATACTCGGGAGACTTTGCATAACCTTTTGTAGTCCATTTTTCTCCTAATAGCCCTTTTGAAAATTAAAAACTTGGGGCTAAAACAACATTTTAGTGGTAAAAATGTAACTCTTCATTTTCACAGCCCAATTTTGCATAATTCTGTGAAATACCTGTGGATTTAAAATGTTGACTAAACCCTTAGAGGAATTCTTTAAGTGGTTTAGTTTCCAAAATGGGTTCACTTGTGGGAGTTTCTGCTGTTCTGGAACCTTGGCAGCTCTCCAAATGAGACATGGCGTTCACTAACTATTCCTTAGAATTTTGTACTATAAAAATCAAATGGTGCTCCTTCCCTTTGCGATGTGCCCAAACAAGAGTTTCTGAGCACATATTGGATATCCTTGTACCCAGGAGAAATTTCACAACAGATTGTAGTCCATTTTCTCCTGTTACCTTTGTGAAAATTAAAAATTTGAGGGGAATTAATTTTTGATTTTCAGTCCAATGTTTTAAAATTCCGCGAAGCACATGTGGATTCAAGATGTACACCACCCCTCTAGATAAGTTCCTTAAGGGATGTAGGTTTTCAAAATGGGGTCACTTGTGAGGGGTTTCCACTGTTTAGGCACATCAGGCGCTCTGCAAAAGCGACATGGCATCTTAAATGTGGTTTTAAGCAGTTTGAGGGGTGCAATTATTAGAATGGTGTCACTTTTGGGTATTTTCTGTCTATAATTTGCTTCTCTTACACAGTCTTTATTTTTATTTGATTTTAGATGCATCGTGAGAGCATTGAAGGATCCCAAGACATTCTTGCTTGACCACCTTCTAGCTTTGAAACCAGTGAAATTTTTGGAAGGCGAGCTCATTCATGATGTATGTAGTTTCTTCTACTCCTAATATGAATACTGGAGAAATACATTGTTCCATGTGTTAAATGGATTCTCTAGGACTCCGATAGTCAATATCAGATTAGTGGGGCAGCAACATCACTTCTGATCAGATTTTCAGGTCATGCTAAGGGTTCCTGGGTAGTGATAAGTGAACTTCTGGATGTTCGGCGGAACAGAATAATAAAAAAAAAAAGTTTGGTTCGGGTACCAGAACAGAACCCAGACCCCATTCACTTGAATGGGGGGCCCGAATATCCAGTGTTTGCCACACTATCATGTGCATGACAGTGCGGCAAACACTGCCGCTGATCAGCAGTCAAATCGTTACCGCTAGTCAGAGAGCTGCGGTTCCCCATCTGTCAAATGACGGCGTGAGCCCACAGCTGTTATTGGACGTAAAAAGTTTACTTCCGGTCACTGGCATTGGCTGATGGAACTACTACTCCCATCAGCCTACGCCTGCTGCTAATAAATGTAAAAAATAAAAACACCTTTAGATAACCAGCCTTGCTAAATCTGTCACCTGAGAGTTGCAGCCTGCAGCTGTCAGTTTTGCCTGACTGGTTATCAAAAATACAGGGGAACCCATCCTGTTTCTTTAATTATTTAGAGTCCATGCGGCGACTGATAAATACTCCGCTGATGAATACAGCCGCTGCCTGCCCTCGCTGTTACTGGCAGCTGCAGGCGTAGGCTGATGGAAGTCAGTCCCATCAGCCAATGCCAGTGACCCGAAGGTAAGCGTTTAACTCCAGGCACCGCTGCAGGCTTACGTGGTCATCTGACAGTGGGAACCGCATCCCTTTGACCAGTGGTATTAATCTTACAGCGGAATCATAGCCATCGGTGTTTCTTGCGCTGTCATGCAGATGACGGCGTGAGAAACACCCAATGGTCGAGATGCCGGCACCCGAACAGTAATGCAGTCTTCTCGGTGAAGTCCATGTTTGGGTTCACCCAGCTCGAGTGCTGGGTATCGGATCCACACTGAACTGATATTGATAACTTACTCATAAAGTTCGGACAGCCTTTTTGATTGAGTGATTGTTGATCTTGTATAATCCTTATTTTACATGTACTTGTCTACTTTAAAGGTTAAGCTATTTCTGTAATAGAAACCTAGCATAATCCTTATCTGAAAAGTGCGGGCACAAGTTTAAGGTACCGTCACACTAAGCGACGCTGCAGCGATACCGACAACGATCCGGATCGCTGCAGCGTCGCTGTTTGGTCGCTGGAGAGCTGTCACACAGACAGCTCTCCAGCGACCAACGATCCCGAGGTCCCCGGTAACCAGGGTAAACATCGGGTAACTAAGCGCAGGGCCGCACTTAGTAACCCGATGTTTACCCTGGTTACCATCGTTAAAGTAAAAAAAACAAATGCTACATACTTACCTACCGCTGTCTGTCCCCGGCACTGTGCTTCTCTGCTCTGGCTGTGAGCGCCGGGCAGCCGGAAAGCAGAGCGGTGACGTCACCGCTCTGCTTTCCGGCCGCTGTGCTCACAGCCAGAGCAGAGAAGCACAGCGCCGGGGACAGACAGTGGTAGGTAAGTATGTAGCGTTTGTTTTTTTTTACTTTAACGATGGGAACCAGGGTAAACATCGGGTTACTAAGCGCGGCCCTGCGCTTAGTTACCCGATGTTTACCCTGGTTACCAGAGAAGACATCGCTGAATCGGTGTCACACACACCGATTCAGCGATGTCTGCGGGGAGTCCAGCGACAAAATAAAGTTCTGGACTTTCTTCCCCGACCAACGACATCACAGCAGGGGCCTGATCGCTGCTGCCTGTCACACTGGACGATATCACTAGCGAGGACGCTGCAACGTCACGGATTGCTAGCGATATCGTCTAGTGTGACAGTACCTTTAGAGTGTGGAAGCTACGTATGATAGACATCTTTAACACTTCCTAAAATGACTAAGACCAACATTCTGTTTGGTTTTAGCTCCTGACAATATTCGTGAGTGCTAAACTTTCTTCATATGTCAAGTTTTATCAGAATAACAAAGATTTCATAGACTCACTCGGTAAGTGAATTCATGATCTGTTTAGTGCCTTTGTTTATAATGATTTAATTTTTTATGTTGAAACAATATATAAGAATGTGTTCCCTTCGCTGTTTTTTAGCTGTTTTTCTTAAGACTGGTTTCTCATTAAAGGGAATCTTTCAGCATGTAATTGGGAGTAACATGGTGATATGTATTTTAGTTTACTGGGTGCAGCAGTTGTGATAAAATCCCTCTTCTCTCCACTCCAGATCTAGCAGAGCTCAATGCTGAGCTGTGTGTAATCCTGCCCACACCACTGATTGGCAGCTTTCTGTGCACACTGTATATTGACAGATATCTGTTAATCAGTGATGGGGTTACACAGAGCAGGAGGACTTCATGGCATGAGACATCTAGTCCTTCAGTGATGATCATCTGCTGATAAAGTAATGATTTTAGTAAAACACACATCCCAGTAAAGGTACCATCACACTAAGCGACGCTGCAGCGATACCGATAACGATGTCGATCGCTGCAGCGTCGCTGTTTGGTTGCTGGAGAGCTGTCACACAGACAGCTCTCCAGCGACCAACGATCCCGAAGTCCCTGGGTAACCAGGGTAAACATCGGGTACCTAAGCGCAGGGCCGCGCTTAGTAACCCGATGTTTACCCTGGTTACCGTTGTAAATGTAAAAAAACAAACACTACATACTTACATTTCCGGTGTCTGGTCATGTCCCTCGCCTTCAGCTTCCAGCACTGACTGATGAGCGCCGGCCGTAAAGTACAGCGGTGACGTCACCGCTATGCTCTGCTTTACGGCTGGCCGTCGCTCACCAGTCAGTGCGGGAAGCTGAAGGCGAGGGACCTGACCAGACACCGGAATGTAAGTATGTAGTGTTTGTTTAACATTTACAACGGTAACCAGGGTAAACATCGGGTTACTAAGCGCGGCCCTGCGCTTAGTAACCCGATGTTTACCCTGGTTACCAGTGAAGACATCGCTGAATCGGCGTCACACACGCCGATTCAGCGATGTCAGCGGGAGATCCAGCGACAAAATAAAGTGCTGGACTTTCCCCAGCGACCAACGATCTCCCAGCAGGGGCCTGATCGTTGGTCGCTGTCACACATAACGATTTCGTTAACGATATCGTTGCTACGTCACAAAAAGCAACGATATCGTTACCGATATCGTTATGTGTGACGGTACCTTAAGGGACACACCACTGGAATCGATGATGAATGAAGGAAAGAATGTGCAGACAGATGGAGCGCTGGGCATATAGATAAGGACAGAAAGTTAAAAATATGTACAGATCTTTATTAAAATGCTGAACACAACGCGTTTTGGCGGCTGAATGCAACCTTCATCAGGTGATGGAAGACCATTACAAGCAGATAGCTTATATAACAAATGAACAGGAAGAGATCTGAAAACCATTAACCCCTCCTTAGCCTAACCATCAAAAGCATGATTAAAAAGTGGAATGATAATCTCATTAAAGGAAAAACAATAATGCAAATAATAAAAATAAAAAGATACACAAAAAAACCCAAACAAGACAGAATAAGGGATAAATAAAAACAATAGGAGAACGTGTATATTACATCACCTTCTCCAATGATAAATTGAGTGGGGACAATGTACCAAGTTTGAAGATCCAGTAATTCTCCTTATTAATGAGGCTCCTGTGTCTATTTGCTAATGGTCAGCCTCATCTCCCTAGGGTTTTTTGAGCGTTTCAATAGAAAATGTTGAGAAACACCTGAAGAAGGTAACCTGTCCTAATGTTGTCTGTTAGGTAAGTCTGGCCTGCATGGTCTGTATCGTGCAGTCTACATATTGCAGGTCGCAGGTACATTCCATCAAGTACACAACATAAGACGAATGACAAGAAGCATTACATTTAATTTGAAAAGTTTCTCCCGTAGTGCGAGAGAAAAAAGTTCTGGCCCCATTAATAATAAGGGCAGCATAGACATTACACCGAAAACAACCTAGCTTGCATTCAAGATTACCCCTTTTTCCTCAGAGACATGCAATATCCTACTAGGAGCTACTAAATTTCGGAGATTTCGGCTCCGCTTATAAATAATTCTTGGTTTAGTGGGTAAGCTTTTTGACAAAATTGGGTCATTCCTCAGATGAACCAATATTTATTCATCAACTTTTGGAGCGTCTGCTGCGACTGACTAAAAGTTCTTACAAGACTCATATTTTTTGCAACATCATCCCGTTCTTTTGAATAAGATGTGGAATGAATCTTTTCGATACAATCTGCTTGGGTCAATGCCCTAGTTCTATTAAAGGCATCATTGAGCAACCTTCTGGGATATCCTTTAGCCGCAAATCTTCTTTTAAGAACTTTTGATTCAAGGAGAAAATCATGATCGTTACTACAATTCTTGCGTATCCTGCAATATTGCCAGTATAAAATGTTTTTAATCCAACTAGGGAGATGTCCCCTGTTGAACCCAAGGTAGCTGTTCACATCGACCTGTTTGAAATGCGTAGCTGTGGACAAACTCCCAGAGGCATCCAGCCGGATGGACAAGTCCAAGGATTGAATATCTCCGTCAGCGATGTTAGAAATAAATGACAGCCCCCAAGAATTAGAATTCAAATGAGCCACAAACTCAATAAATAGCCTCCTCTCTCCTGCCTCTCCATATAAAAACAGATAATCGATAAGGCTGCGATATAAAACGATATGGGTTAGAGCCAGGGTGGACTGCACTATGTGGACGGACTCGAAAAGCTCCACACTCCGTTGTGAGTTGCGGATGGAGCAGCACAGGCATTACCATTTGGAGATCCGCATTACCTGTGGTTATGTGGTCTAGTCACATGTCAGCTTAGATTCCACGCCTCACAGCTTGACGGCCGGCTCTCCACTCACCGCAGGCTTCTCCCGTGGTTGTGCAGTGGTGCATAACCCGGACTGGTGAGTGGATCTCCGATTTATTGTACGTTCCTCTTGACCATCCATGTAATCCTAAGAGCGCCCTCTTGCTCTGTTTTTTTTTATTACACCACTGGAATCGGCAACCACTATATTATACTGCTCTCTTTGGCAAAAAAGTGACCGATCCCCTCTAACTGGATCCACTCAGGTTAAGAACTCTGCAGAGACGTATCTTACCCGTTTTTGTCTGTGTAGTATGTAGGTATGTAGAAAGAGAGACATGATGTATGTGTGTGTATAGATAGATTGATAGATCGAAAGATAGATATAATTTGTATGTGTAAGATGCATTTAACACCCCTTGATTTTCCCGTGAAAGTGACCCTGTCAGCAGGATTGTGCACAGTAACCTACACACAGTCAGGTCGGTGCTGTTATACTGATTACACTGATACCTGGTGATGAAATCCGTCTTCTGGTTAATCTTTATTCTCAGTGTTGAGTGAATGATATGCTCGTGCTCCGGGGCGGCCTGGGAGGGTCTTCATGTGGTGCTCTGATTCATGTTCATCTGTATGGCTTCTGACGGGTCATTGATCCCTCACTGACCTGACCCTTAGCTTACATGATGAATATTGTATATACATACTGAAAAACAACCCTTCTGCAGGCAGGCACTAGCCGTGGCACCTGCACTGCAGCATAATCGCATGTATACTGTGTGTTTATAATTAATGTGGTTGAGGCTTTCCTGATATTAAAATAAATAAATCCATTTAAAAATGGCGCCCGTTGCGCCTGCACAGTAGCAGCTATCGGTGTATATAGAAGATCTTGGAGATCACCTCCATATACACTGATAGCTGCTACTGCGCAGGCGCCATTTTCAAATGGATTTTTTTTTTTTTAAATATCAGGAAAGCCTCAACCATGTTAATTATAAACACAGTAAATGTACGGTTGTTCTGTAGCGCAGGTGCCACGGCCGGCGCCTGCCTGCAGAAGGGTTTTTTTTTCTCTTCAGAATGTAAATTTAACATGTATGCTAGGGGACAGGTCAGTGAGGGAGCAGTGACCGGTCAGCAGTATGAATACCTACTCAGAGCACCACATGAAGACCCCGCACAGGCCACCCCGGACCACGGGCATATCATTCACTCAACACTGAGAATAAAGATTAAACCACAACCACAAGATGGATTCCATTAACCAAGGTATCATATTCATCAGTATAACGGCGCTGATCTGGCGGTGTCTGTAGGTTACTGTGCACAATATTGCTGACAGGTTCACCTTTAATATTCCTCTAAAAAGCATCTTCTCTTGAACAATTTCGTCTCACTGTTAAGTATTGCCCAGTTGGGATACTTTTCTTTAGGGGAGTCAGAAACTGTCCCAATGGAGAAAGCTATTAGTTGAGGTCTCCTTTCTGTAAGTTTTTGTTTGGATGTTGCCGGTTTCATCAATCCAGATAGAGCTAAATAAATTTGTGAAATCTGGCTTTTATCTCGTGTAAACTTAAGACCCAATTCATTGTTGTTTAGAATATGGACATAATCGGAAAAAACTGATTTTAGGCCCTTCCTAAAACAATAAAAGCTCATCTTTATATTCCCAAAGTAAAATGTGAATCATGTAAAAAGATAGATGCTCCCACCAACCCAGGAATAAATTGGAATATGAGGAAGCACAAACCATCCCCATAGCAGTACGGTACCCCTGAGTTGGTGGAACGTGGAACATTAAACAAAAATAAATTGTTCTCCAAAACCTCCCAAAAGTGTGAGTACAAAACAATTATGTTCACAAAGATGTGAGCCACGTGATTTTAGTAAAATTTCAACCGCATGTATTCCAAAATCATGTTTAATGCAGCAGTATAGCATTTCTGCATCCATGCTTGCTAAGAATGTGTTTCAGAAACTGAAAGATTCTGCAATTTACATACAACATCCTTCTGATCTTTCAAAAAATGATGGCAGTGTACGAACAAAAAGCAAAATAATTTTGTTCCACGTGAACCCTACCTTTCTCCGTTAGAAAGTCCATTACAAAGTCATTCCCTGAAATGATTGTCCTCCCTGGATTGTTGGTTTTACTCTTATGCACCTTGGGTAGTGCATAAAAGATAAGAATGGTAGGATGTTTATTGAAGATACATTTGTATTCTTCATTGCTAATAATCCATGCTCAGTATGTTTTCAGTTTATTGAAATATTGTATGTTGGACCTGTCTTATGTTTGTATCAGAGAGGATACTGTCCACCATATGGATGTAAAACACTATCTGTGATAATGTTACCCTCTTAATTGTCAATTGATTTCTGTGCTTCGGGGTAACATTGTTGTCATTGCTTTTAAAGGGAACCTGTCACCCCCCAAAATGGGAGGTGAGCTAAACCCACGGGCATCAGAGCTTATCTACAGCATTCTGTAATGCTGTAGATAAGCCCTAGATGTAACCTGAAAGATGAGAAAAAGAGGTTACATTATACTCACCCAGGGGCGGTCCCGCTGCGGTGGGCGTCGTGGTCCGGTCCGGGGCCTCCCATCTTCATAGGATGACGTCCTCTTCTTGACTTCACGCTTCGGCGCAGGCGTACTTTGTCTGCCCTGTTGAGGGCAGAGCAAAGTACTGCAGTGCGCAGGCGCCGAGAAAGGTCAGAGAGGCCCAGCACCTACGCACTGCAGTACTTTGCTCTGCCCTCAACAGGGCAGACAAAGTACGCCTGCGCCGGAGCCACGACAGGAAGCAAAGGAGATGACATCATCATAAGAAGATGGGAGGCCCCGGACCGCGACGCCCATCGCACCGGACCGGGTGAGCATAATCTAACTTCTTTTTGTCATCTTTCAGGATACATCGGGGGCTTATCTACAGCATTCTGGAATGCTGTAGATAAGCCCCTGATGCTGTTGGGCTTAGCTCAACTTCCATTTTGGGGGTGACAGGTTCCCTTTAAGGAAATAGTGAATTTCTCCATCTCTCTTGTGACTAAATCCACAAAATTAGCAGTAGACGGATACATGGAGAAAGGGGGCTGTTAAAGATTTTGATTTAACCCCAAAACCTTTTTCGGTTTTGCATTTTTGTTTTTCGCTCCCCTTCTTCCCGGAGCCATAAATTTTTTTTTATTTTTCCGTGATTATGCCCATTTGAGGGCTTATTTTTTGCGGGACGAGTTGTACTTTTGACTGTCACCATTGGTTTTGCCATATCATGTACTAGAAAACGGGGAAAAAAATTCCAAGTGCAGTGAAATTGCAAAAAAAAGTGCAATCTCACACTTATTTTTTGTTTGCCTTTTTTACTAGGTTCACTAAATGCTAAAACTTGCCTACCATTGTGATTCTCCAGGTCATTACGAGTTCATAGACACCAAACATATTTAGGTTCTCTTTTATCTAAATGGTTAAAAAAATTCCATACTTTGCTACAAAAAAAAAAAAAAAAATTGCGCAACTTTCCGTTACCCATAGCGTCTCCAATTTCCATGATCTGGGGTCGGGTGAGGGCTTATTTTTTTGCATGCCGAGCTGACTTTTTTAATGATACCATTCGGTGCAGATTCGTTCTTTTGATTGCCTGTTATTGCATTTTAATGCAATGTTGTAGCGACAAAAAAAAAAAACGTAATTCTGGGGATTTTTTTTTTCGCTACGCCGTTTAGTGATCAGGTTTTTTTTTTTTATTGATCGGGCGATTCTGAACGCGGCGATACCAAATATGTGTAGGTTTGTTTTTGATAGACCTAGACCACAGGGTGACTCTCACAGCAATCCGGCATCAACAACCATAGAGGCCTCAAGGAGACCTCTGGTTGTCATGCTGACACACCGATGACCCGATCACGTGACGGGGAGGGGCGGGTCACCAATGCGCACATTTCCGGCTGGATGGCCAGAAGCACTTGTTAATTGCCTCTGTCAGTTTGACAGTGGCATTTAACTAGTAAATAGGTGCTAGTGGATCGCGATTCCACCTGCGCTATTGCGGGCACAAGTCAGCTGTTTAACATAGCTGACATGTCCTGGCTTTGATGCGGTGTTAATCGATGTAAATGATCCAGAACAATCAAAGTACCAACCTCATTTTCCACAAGTAATTCCTTCAAGGTGTCAATAGACTCTTGTTCACTCCTCAAAAGTAAATTAAGGTCTTTGTTTTGATGTTTGTGTAACTTATGTAATGTAAGTTAACATCTTTTACCAAATTAAAGGTGTCCCATCTATGGTGCCTAGTAAAGGATAATCCTTAATATAAAAGATTGGCAAATTAAAGATTTGAATATAATTTTCTAATTGGGCTTGTATGATTGTTGGTATGTCCATTTCTTGGTTGGATAACTGTATTTGACATGCCACTAAAGAAGATGTGGGGGTCAGGCATGATTTTACAGGCATTAGTGTGTTCATCACTGTTTGGGTTGTCATGCTTCCAAGTTGGTATTTCCGCTCCTGTATTTTGAGGTTATATTCACAGAATTTAGAGTTGGAGCATTGTGAACCTGCATATTCAGAGGTTGCAGAAAAGAGGAATCCAAAGATGACCTGGTAGAGGGAACCAAAATTGTGACACTGTACACTTGTTGGGGTTTGAAAGTTAATAAAAAGTATCTGCTGCGCTAAATTCTCACAACAAATTGCACTTTAGAAGTATAAAGATAGAAACCAACACACATGTATATGGAGATCACCAATATTCATGATACTGGATAAGATAAATATGTACAGAAATAGGAGGGACAGTATGTTTGTTATTCCTTATCCAGAAAACGCTAACATTTGTGAAATAAAAGTTAATTGGACAGTTAGATCATTGAAAGTGCCTTAGCATAAATATAGTCTGTTTTATCGTTCTCAGCTGTGGTTTACAATGTCACTATATTCTCTGCCAAGGATAAGGTAGAAATATTAACTAGACGCTGTTAATATAAATGAGGAGTTTCCTCTTCATTTCTTCATTGGTGATGCAGCGTTTTAGTAGCAGTATAATAACCAACACAGATGTACCTTAGAGAGGGACTGGTATGAAAATCATATATTAACGAATGCCATGGAAAGAATGATTGTGTCAGTGGATCCGGAAAAAGATGCAGCCGTAGGCTGGTGGTGAAACAGCGAGACCCGGAAGGACGAGAGTGTGTAGAGCCAGGGGTTCTCAGGATGCTAGCGTCCCTGGATACCAGAATCCAAGATCATTTGTTTTGGTTGTTATACAATATAGGGACATTGTAAACCGCAGCTGAGAACTTTAAAACAGACTATTTCTTCTAAGGCACTTTTCATTATATAACTGTCATATTAAAGCGAACCTGTCAGCAGTTTTGACCGATATAAGATGTGACCACCGTCTTTCAGGGCTGATATACAGCTTTGTATAATGCTGTAGATAAGCCCCCGATCTGTCCTGCAAGTACAGAAAAATAAGTTATATTATACTCACCCGGGGCCGGTCCAGTGCGGTCCAGTCCGATGGTTGTCGCAGGTCCTGGTCCCGCACCTCCCATCTTCTTGCGACGCCGCCCTCCTGCTTCTTCATGGTCCCCAGCATCGGCACTCCTGCACAGGCGTACTTATCTGCCCTGTTGAGGGCAGAGTAAAGTACTGCAGTGTGCATGCGTCTGGAAAGGTCAGAGAAGCCCGACACCTGCGCACTGCAGTACTTTACTCTGCCCTCAACAGGGCAGATAAGTAGGCCTGCGTAGGAGCTCAAAGCCGGGGAGCCTGTGAACCAAGCGGGAGGGCGTTGTCGCAAGAAAATGGGAGGTGCTGGACCTGAAACACACATGAGACCCTTTAACTTTTATTTCATCAATGTTATCTTTTTCTGGATAAGGAATAACAATAACACTCCCTCCTATGTCTGTACATACACTGTGTGCAGAATTATTAGGCAAGTTGTATTTTGATCACATGATACTTTTTATACATGTTGCCCTACTCCAAGCTGTTCAGGCTTGAGAGCCAACTACCAATTAAGTAAATCAGGTGATGTGCTTCTCTGTAAAGAGGAGGGGTGTTGTCTAATGACATCAAAACCCTAAATAAGGTGTGCTTAATTAGACAACTTCCTTTCCTTTGGCAAAATGGGTCAGAAGAGAGATTTGACGGGCTCTGAAAAGTCCAAAATTGTGAGATGTCTTGCAGAGGGATGCAGCGGTCTTGAAATTGCCAAACTTTTGTAGCGTGATCACCGAACAATCAAGTGTTTCTTTGCAAATAGCCAACAGGGTCGTAAGAAGTGTGTTGGGCAAAAAAGGCGCAAAATAACTGCCCATGAATTGAGGAAAATCAAGCGTGAAGCTGCCAAGATGCCATTTGCCACCAGTATTGCCATATTTCAGAGCTGCAACGTTATTGGAGTAACAAAAAGCACAAGGTGTGCGATACTCAGGGACATGGCCAAGGTAAGGAAGGCTGAAAAACTACCACCTTTTAACAAGAAACATAAGATAAAACGTCAAGACTGGGCCAAGAAATATCTGACTGACTTTTCAAAGGTTTTATGGACTGATGACTCTTGATGGGCCAGATGGATGGGCCAGAGGCTGGATCAGTAAAGGGCAGAGATCTCCATTCCAACTCAAGATGCCAGCAAGGTGGAGGTGGGGTACTGGTATGGGCTGGTATCATCAAAGATGAACTTGTAGGACCTTTTTGGGTTGAGGATGGGGTGAAGTTCAACTCCCAGACCTACTGCCAGTTTCTGGAAGACAACTTCTTCAAGCAGTGGTACAGGAAGAAGTCGGTATCGTTCAAGAAAAACATAATTTTCATGCAGGACAATGCTCGATCACCTGCCTCCAACTACTCCACAGTGTGGCTGGCCAGTAAAGGTCTCAAAGAAGAAAAAATAATGACATGGCCCCCTTGTTCACCTGATCTGAACCCCATAGAGAACCTGTGGTCCCTCATAAAATGTGAGATCTTCAGGGAGGGAAAACAGTACACCTCTCGGAGCAGTGTCTGGGAGGCTGTGGTGGCTGCTGCACACAATGTTGATTGTAAACAGATCAAGCCACTGACAGAATCTATGGATGGAAGGCTGCTGAGTGTCATCATAAAGAAAGGTGGCTATATTGGTCACTAATTTTTGGGAGGTTTGTTTTTAAATTTTGTGCAGTTATATTGGTTTACCTGGTGAAAAAAACCAAATGAGATGGGAATATATTTGGTTTTTATTAAGTTGCCCAATAATTCTGCACAGTAAGGCCATGTGCACACGTTCAGGTTTTTTCATGTTTTTTCGCGCTAAAGACGCTATAAAAACTCATTAAAAATGCATACATTATGCATTCTATCATTTAGAATGCATTCTGCATGTTTTGTGCACATGGATGCGTTTTTTTCCGCGAAAAAAACGCATCGCGGTAAAAAAAATGAGCTTGTTCATTATTTTTGCGGACTTTCTGCGTTTTTCTCGCAATTCTATGCATTTGGGAAAAAACGCACCAAAAACGCATCAAAATTGCGGTAAAAACGCATGCGGATTTCTTTCAGAAATGTCCGGTTTTTGTCAGGAAAATTTCTGCAAGAAATCCTGACGTGCACATACCCTAATAGTTACCTGCACAAACAGATATCCTCCTAAGATTGCCAAATCTGAAAAACCCCACTCCAACTTCCAAAAATATTAAGCTTTGACATTTATGAATCTTTTGGGTTGATTGAGAACATAGTTGTTGATCAATAATAAAAATAATCCTCTAAAATACAACTTGCCTAATAATTCTGCACACAGTGTATACATTTATCTTATCCAGTATCATGCATATTGGTGATCTCCATATATCATGTGTTGGTTTCTATCTATATTCTTATAAAGTGCAATTTCTTGTGAGCGATTAGCGTAGCAGATACTTTTTATTAACTTTCAAGCTCTCTTTCACAGATTTTTTTTTTCACACAGGTCTGTACATCTGCTTTGCTACTTTTCTCTCATACTCATCTTTCTTCTTGGGGCGCTAGTGTAATTTTTTTTTTTTACTTGTTGGGGTTGTTTGACTATGATTTTCACTGCCGCTAACCATCGTCGATGTTTGTTTCTGAGATGGAGGGATGTATTCTTTTCTTTTAAGAATTGCACCTCTATTGTTGCGAAAATTGCTTATATTGATTTTTTTTTTTATTGTTTTACTTGGAAATATTTTGAGTGAGTGCTAGAGAATATTTCCTCTGGCTCTGACAGATCACTCTGAGAACCCTATTGGATTTTTTTTTTCTACTTCTTGTCTCGTATATACCGTATTTTGTGGTTTATAAGATGCATCAGATTAGAAGACGCACCTCGGATTTTGAGGAGAAAAATAGGGAAAAAAAACCTTTTTTTAATAAAATAGTGGTGCTTCTTATGATCCAGGCATCTTATTGCTCACCGGGGGTGGTTGCTGCAGTGAAGCGGGGTCCCAGGGTCGCTGCTAAAGGACAAAAGCGTGGCGCTGCGGGTGTTCAGTAGTGCGGGGGCTCTGTCGCCATTTTGTGAAAGCCCAGAGCCTCGCACTGTTTGCTATGTGGTAGACTCAAGGAAAATGACTGCCAGGGTGGCGCATGTGCAAATGGAGATCTTGGCACTGAGATCTCATCTCCCAAGATCTTGGTGCCGAGATCTCCATCTGTGCCACATCTGCGGCCATTTTCCTGAAGAAATCACAGAGACAGGTGCGGATGGCGATCTCTGCTTTGCTCCATCTGCACCGAGTAAGAAGCCGGACCCCGGAAGAAGGATGGCAGCTGCCATATGCCGCCACAGGGCTACACTCGCTGCTGTACATCATTACTACAGAATGCTGTAGATAAGCCCCTAATGGCCGCAGCTTATATGCGAAATATGAGATGACAGATTCCCTTTAAAAATTTTGAAAAAGTTTGGGTGCCATCTATTGACAGCACTAATAGGAAGTCTTCCTCATAGTATATAAACAGAAGACAGGTTAGGGACGCCTTTATATACAACTTGGATGTATTTTAATCAAATAAATAAAGGTCAAGTCTTATGGCTTGTTAGAGAAGGATCCAATATGGGGTTCTCCCCTTTTGGTTTAATTGTAATTGACCGTGTCATTAAGATGCTAAAAGGGCAGCAATCAGTGGACACATTATATAGCTGGCATCTGCCCTGTGTGGAGCAGGCTCTGATTCTGAGCTGGCTCCAAAGACCCTGAGGAGCTCCATGATGGCTGTATCCATTAGAGGGGTTAACAAAAGGTCATTTTCTGATGATACTTTCCCTTTGTTTTCTCCAGCTTATCTTTTAGTTGAACTTAAGGGTATGTTCACACTGGGCGTTTTTTGCTTTTTTTTTTTTTTTTTTCTGCAGCAAAACCCGATTTCTTGGCAAGAAAGAAGCTGCGGAAAAAAAATGCAGGTTTAAGTGCATTTTTGGTGCGGTTTTAGGCCTAACTTGTCTTTGTCTGTGCTAACGTCCATGACTTTTCTGCAGCAAAAAGGTTGCAAATAATGATACCTGTGTTTTTGCTGCATTTTTATTCAAGATCCATTCAAGCCAATGGGTGAAAAGCGCTGCAAAAATGCTGAAAGAAGTGACATGCTCTATGCCCAAAAATCGCAGCGAAGCACAAAATACTGATGACAAAAAAACAATGCGTGTGCATGAGATTTCTGAAATCTCATAGGCTTTGCTGATATTGTAAAAAAACAGCTGAAAATTAGCATAAAAGCAGCAAAAAAAAAAAAAAACACCCAGTGAAAACATACCCAAAGGGTTTAAGTGCATTTAATTGGCCATTCCTAATACTCATATGACTTTTGACTATCCCTAATCGTGTAACTAAATTCAAGTGTCCCTCCATATACTGCGGGTATTTGACACCAGTCCTGTTTTACGTAATCAAGGTGCACACTATGGAGCCAACTCTTCAGTGCCTTGATGACCTGCATGTAGGGTGTCGTGTCTGCAGCAATGGATAAAAACCGCTTGCAATTACTGCTGGTTCAGAATGATGGCGAGAAGAGGCAGATGTCTCCTGATTTCTGCTCTTCATGCAACTTGTGATTTTTTAAAAAAAGTGTCAATAGACTTGTAAGGAAAACAGAAAACTGGGGTCCTGCAAAGTTGGCAGTCCTGTCTTTTGCTGTTAATTTGTTTCCTAGCGTGCATCTCTTTGATGGAATGTTAATGTCAGCAGCTCTTTTATTTACAGACCAAGGAAAAAGGGAGTAGTCATTAACACTCTGCCGCTCCCCCATTCATGTGTAATTGACTGTTTCAAAAGAGCACAGGTCCATCAGCTATTGTGCGCATTACAATTACATTTCCCATATTGAATCCCCCCCTTTCCTCGTCCATTCTGACACTCTACTACCTTTTTGTGGAAAGGGGTCAGAGCCAATGCCAGGCACAGTAAATGATGCATTTCAGATATAAATACTCTACCGTTCTGACAGCTACATCTGACATGAGATGAGAAACAATACACTTGGAAAGCCTAAAGTCTCGCACATGTGTTTCATAAGACATACGGATCCCAAAAGTGAAGTTTGGTTTTATATAGCGACAGAGGAAACCTATAACTGTTTGGGTCCTTCCGCTCATATAAAGTGGTATAGGGTGCTACCACTTTTGTTTGGCTGATGGTAAGCTATGGGACTGTTACACTGCCATCTTATGTAATAGTATATAACCATATGAAGTAGATGAGAAACTGTGCCTCCAACATTTTGTTTTGGACCAGTCAGTAGAAATGAATATTCAACTGTATTCATAACATGATTAATAAAAGAACAGGGAGCTGCCTGCAACGGATCTTGATTATTTGTTCGTGTCTTCAGCGCAGCAGAACAGTCCTTAGTCAACTATTAAAGAAGCCATCCTCCTCCTCCCATCATCCTTTTTATTCTATTGAATATATTGCAGTTGTCCTCCTACATAGCACTGTGTACTTACAATTGCTCATTTTGCCTTTCTACTCCGCTAATTCTTCCCTTTTCCAATAGGTCTTTGAATTCACATGATTAAAAACTGACAAGCTGAATCCTTCTAAGCTCTATGTAGAAACAGGAGGTCAATTTTCCCTGCAGGAGTCATGAGTCACTGCAAAAGTCCTTGGCAAGGAGAGGAGGGAGCAGCTGGATAAAGAGTTGAAGATGGGAATTATAAATGCAGGGACACTAGACTGCCTGTTTCTACAAAAAGCAGAGAAAAATTATCTGGATAGAAAGGTAAAAAAAACTCAATGTACTGAAAAACAAGAAAAACAAATTCCAACTGCAGTGAAATTGGGCAAAAAAAACACAATTCCGCAATTTCTTTTTGGGTTTTGTTTTTGCAGCATTCATTGTGCTGTAAAAATTGGCCTGCAATCATGATTGTACAGTTCCGTTCCATCACAGCAATTGACAACAAATTCTTGAATTTTCTCTTTTTATTTTTTTTATTTCCTTTACGAACTTGAGCTTGCAATGGTCTAAACACATATATATTGCAGTCTACAGTAAAGACATTCTCCTATGAATCCCCCCCACAGGGTGGGACTTTGCAGGAGAATCAAGATGGCTGCGGCAGGAGGTCTTTATCTGTCCCCCACGATCATGTCTTAAGAGAGACAGTAGTAGCCAGTCACCGCGTACATCCACGATCATGCCGTTTAAATGCTGCTGGCACCGATGGACGGCGGCATTTAAGTGGTGAAACTCCACCAATTGGCGCTGTACTTACAGGTAGATGCCAGCTATGTGACAAGCAATATATGGAACTGCTACATCACTAATACAATCAGTGAATCAGGGAACAGCTTTAATATACTTACCGTATATACTAGAGTATAAGCCGAGATTTTCAGCCCACTTTTTTGGGCTGAAAGGCCCCCTCTCTGCTTATACTCGAGTTATACTCGAGTCATACCCAGGGGTCGGCAGGTGAGGGGGAGCGGGGGTTGTCTAATTATACTCACCTACTCCTGGCGCGGTCCCTGTATGTCCCTGGCTTCCCGGCGCCGGCAGCTTCCTCCTGTACTGAGCGGTCACATGGTACCGCTCATTACAGTAATGAATATGCGGCTCCACCTTCCATAGAGGTGGAGCCGCATATTCATTACTGTAATGAGCGGTAACGGTGACCGCTCACTACAGAAAGAAGCTGCGGCGCCGGGGAAGCAGGGACTGCACAGCGCCAGGAGCAGGTAAGTATAACGGGGAGGTGAGCGCAGCGCTGCCCGATACTCACCTGCTCCTCGTTTCGGCGCCGCTCCATCTTCATCAGTGGCGCTCAGGTCAGAGGGTGCGGTGATGTGATTAGTGCGCACCCTCAGCCTGTACGTCAGTGCTGAAGATGGAGTGACGCCGGAACGATCAGCACGTGAATATTGAAAGCGCAGGGGTCTGAGCAACGGAGAGGTGAGTATGTGATTTTTTTTTTTTTTTTTTATCACTGCAAATGCAAGTGTCTGTATGGAGCATCTATGGGGTCATAGCGTTTGTGCAGCACTATATGGGGCCATAACGTTTGTGCAGCACTATATGGGGCCATAACGTTTGTGCAGCACTATATGGGGCCATAACGTTTGTGCAGCACTATATGGGGCCATAACGTTTGTGCAGCACTATATGGGGCCATAACGTTTGTGCAGCACTATATGGGGCCATAACGTTTGTGCAGCACTATATGGGGCCATAATGTTTGTGCAGCACTATATGGGGCAAGTGTCTGTATGGGGCCATAATTATCGTTTGTGGAGCATTACGGTATATGGGGCAAGTGTCTGTATGGAGCATCTTATGGGGCCATAATCAATATTTGTGCAGTACTATATGGGGCAAATATCTTTATGGAGCATCTTATGGGGCCATAATCAGCATTTGTGCAGCATTATATTGGGCAAATGTATCTATGGAGCATCTTATGGGGCCATTATTAACCTTTATGCAGGATTATATGGGGCATATTTTAATATGGAGCATCTTATGGGGCAATAATAAACTTTATGGAGCATTATATGGGGCTCCTGATTCAATATGGATATTCAAAAACACTTAACCTACCGATGTCTCAATTAATTTTACTTTTATTGGTATCTATTTTTACTTTTGACATGTACCGGTAGCTGCTGCATATCTCACCCTAGGCTTATACTCGAGTCATTAACTTTTCCCAGTTTTTTGTGGCAAAACTGGGGCGGTCAGCTTATACTCGGGTCGGCTTATACTCGACTATATACGGTATTTTATTCCTTGGCAATAAAAAAAATAAATTCACAAACGAAGAATCCTAAGAAATGTGTTGCAGACCATGAAAATGTGTGTGTGAACTATGTGGAAGCAGCCGTACCCACCATGGAAAGCCGTGCTTTAAGAACTTATGACCATGCTGTGTGTTTCACAAATTCCCATGATAGCGGTTGAAGTTAATTGTTCGGGGAAGTTTATTTTAGATGAGATCTAATTTGATTTGTGTTATTTCTTTGGCAGGAATGTGCTGATTCCTTGATTACTAATTAGAATGAAGCATTACAATTTGTCATCCGAATCGCCCTCTCTTGTACACCTAATATTTCTCTGTGCGCATCGACCCTGTTTGTTTTCAAAGTTAATCAACCTACATTTGTTAATTATGTTAATTTGTACTAATTGATTTTTATACTTTTAAGATCCTTGACGAAAGGCCTTTTGGTTGCTTTAATTTGTTTTGGTTTCATAGGTGGTCTGCTCTTGTGCTGTAATTACTGCTAATTATTCACTTAATTAGTAACTTATCATGTAATGCTGTAATCCCTGCATTTTAGGTGTCCAGTACAGTAAAAATCTCTTTTCACAGACAATTTGTTTGGGAACTTAGGATTTTAAATGGATAAAACAAATTAGGGGTCTAAAACATGAATTTTGAATTAATCTTAAGTAGCTTGTTCCCATTCAATTACGTTTTTATCCTGGCTGCAATATTTTAAGATAAAAAATGGTTTAAGTCCCCGCCATTGCTCATGGTGTATGGCATGGACTGCGACCTGACGTCACTGGCGCAAAAGTCAATCATTGAGCTCTGCGGCGCTGGAAGGAGCATTTCATGTGTGTGGTCAGTGATGACAGCCAATGTCAGACACGAGGAGCAGTAGTGGAGGCTTATCAGTGCACCCAGGGAAGGCGGTTAAGGCACGTTTTTTGTTTGAGTTCTTGGTTTTGTGGGTTTTTATTATTTATTATATTTTTTAAACAAACTGCAGGCAGGGTAGAAAATGAATTAAAAGGTAACACCCCTTTATGTGTTTTGTAGTTTGCTGTATCTTGGAGATTGTCTTCCTGTTTATAAACGCGCGTACACATTTCGCATTGCCCCGCAGTACTAGACCTGTGGACAAGAGAGGTTCTGTTTCTTGACAAGTCTAGACCTTTTTCTAATGAAATGAAATACAAGATTACAGTGGCTCTCACATGAAGATGGGAATCTCCACATATTAATAGTTTATATCATTGGTCCAAAAATCGAGCAGCATTTAGGTGACTAATACTGTTTTTAGGCTTATTTTAGTTTGTATAGTCACTCATTTACCCTTTTCAGGTCTCTCACATGAGCAAAACATGGAAAAAATGCGGCTTCTAACATTTATGGGAATGGCTGTGGAAAACAAGGAGATTTTATTTGACACCATGCAGCAGGAGCTGCAACTTGGGGCAGAAGATGTGGAAGCGTTTGTAATTGATGGTAAGTCGCCCTCTGTGGTTTTCACCAGAGTTATGTAATACTTTTTGTATGTGAAATCATGGACAGAGCAATTTAAATTTTAACGTCTCTTAACAAAAATAAAACGTGCTAATTGTCTCAGACAGTGGACTCCAATTTGGAGGTTGGAGATCGATGGGCGAAGTGGACATGATTACATGGGGTCCCTGTAGATTTAAGGCTATAAACGTGATGGATCTGGGCAGCACGGTGGCTCAGCGGTTAGCACCAAGGACAACATCTGCAAGGAGTTTGTATGTTCTCCCCGTGTTTGCGTGGGTTTCCTCCGGGTTCTCCGGATTCCTCCCACACTCCAAGAACATACTGATCGGGAATTTAGATTGTGAGCCCCAGTGGGGACAGAGATCACAGTAATTTGACAACCACTAACAATGAACGGATAAAAAGTTTTGGTGTTATCTTTCATATTCTCTGAAAAGAGGCCAAGAAAGCAAAAATTCTGCCAGGTTATGTATAGTATGTATATAATCTATATAACATATAGTTGTGTATCTCTCCACAGTTACACCCTCATGCCGCAGCTCTTGCAGGTCTGGATAGAAGGCGTTCTTCCCAACTATAGCGAACTATTTCAGAGCTAGAGGAGTGTTACTCTGCAGTACAGCATTTGTTCTCTCTGTATATGAGACATGCAGAGATATAGTTCATACTTTCAGAAATATTTTACAGAGCCATAATCTCCATATAAATGAACCCCCCTTTGTTGCCAGCACATTTTAGGGATATCTGCCATGCATGTCAGTGACTACTAGCAAGCCCCTTTTTACATTTTATGATGGTCCAGGAACTTTAAGTACAATGTCATATATGGCTCAGTGTTTTTTACAATATTTTAATTTTGCTCATATTTGTAATTACAGCTGTGAAAACTAAGATGGTGTACTGCAAGATTGACCAGACACAGAAGAAAGTTGTTGTGAGGTAAGGCAATCCATTTCCCTACCGCAATGTGCAATCTCTAGGTTTTTTTTTTTAATTATTTCTCATAATATATCTGTTTAATATTTTAGCCCGTTCCCGTCATGTGCTTGTAGTTAAATGCTGCCTATTTATTATAATTTTATTAAAGCACAGAGCTGAATGTGATTAGCTTATTTAATGAAAGTGTCCTATTTTCCAGCACATTTCACTTAATGACCGTGAAAGTGGCCTGAATGCTAATTAGCTGCGCATCTTTCTATAGTTTGGCTTGTGAAATGGGAATTGTGCTTTGGAACCGGCGGCGCAGAATGAAATTATTAAACTACAGTTAGAATAATTGCAGACCCGTCTTGGCGGTATTGCATTATTTACATTTTGATTTAATTTTTATAGTCACAGCACACACAGAACGTTTGGGAAGCAGCAGTGGCAACAGTTATACGATATTCTCAACTCCTGGAAAATTAACTTAAACAAAGTGAAGAACAGTCTCCATAGCATTTCTGACGCCTGAACACCAAAATAAACATCCCAACAACTCTGGACTTGGACGATTTCTTCCGGGCTTCCCCCAAAGGGGTTGTACATGTGTTTTAAATAAAAATATTTGATCATAAAGTAGAGTCTTGTAACCTTTTTACTACCTGGAATAATTCTATGTTTGTGAAATAACTCCTAAAGGGAACCTGTCACCCCCCCTACCCAGGAGTTTTTAACTAAAAGAGCCACCTTGTGCAGCACTAATGCTGCATTCTATGAAGGTCGCTCTTTTTTGGGGGGGCCCCTTCCAACGCTGCAATATCAATTTTTATAATTTGCCCACCAGACCTTTAGTCTGTCCGGGGGGCACATCTTTTCCCCCGGACACAAACGCCTCCCAGCCATCTGTCAGCCCCTCCAGGCGCCGCCTCCTCTGCCTTTATTAATGTCCCCGGCGCCTGCGCTGTAAGTTCCTTTTTCGGGCATGCGCAGTTTGTGCTGCCCTTCGATTCACATCGCATGATGGGAACTTACAGCGCAAGCACTGGGGACGTTAATGAAGGAACAGGAGGCTGCACACGGAGGGGCTGAGTGATGGCTGGGAAACGTTTGTGTACGGGGGTAAAAGACGTGCCCCCTGACAGACTAAAGATATGGCGGACAAATTATAAAAATTGATATTGCAGCATTGGAAGGGACCCACAAAAAAGAGCCACCTTCAGAGAATGCAGCATTAGTGCTGCACAAGGTGGCTCTTTCAGTTAAAAACGCCAGGGGGGGTGACAGGTTCCCTTTAAATGTAGATTGCTATATAATATTAATGACTAAATTCTACATGTTAGTGGTAGTTTGATTTCCAAGGTCACTCACCTTCAGGCAGGGTCCATGACGAGTACAGCTCTGGACACTGAGGGTGTGTGCACACGTTCAGGTTTTTTCGCGATAAAAACATGATAAAACCACATTAGAAACTGCAGACATATGCATCCTATCATTTAGAATGCATTCTGCAATTTTTGTGCACATGATGCGTTTTTTTCCGCGAAAAAAAAGTGCATCGCGGTAAAAAAAAAACAGCGTGTTCATTAATTTTGCGTCTTTTTTCGTGTTTTTCCCGCTATTCTATGCATTTGGGAAAAAACGCACAAAAAACGTGTCAAAGACGTGTGCGGATTTCTGGCAGAAATGTCAGGTTTTTGTCAAAAAAATTTCTGCCAGAAATCCTGACGTGTGCACATAGCCTGATAATCAATCATCCGTATTTGCTCACATCAGGAAGTCTTGTTTTTTTGTTTATTTTTTTAAAATCCTGAGCATTTTACTTAGAAAAAACAGCTGCAAGTAAACTTGAACTACAGTGACACCGTTTGTGTGCAATCTCATAAAAAATAAGACAAAATCAGTGTCAGGCAGCTGCTACAAAGGCAAATAAAATAATGGGATGCATTAAAAGAGGCATAGATGCTCATGAGGAGAATATAATTTTACCTCTATACAAGTCACTAGTTCGACCACACTTAGAATACTGTGCACAGTTCTGGTCTCCGGTGTATAAGAAAGACATAGCTGAACTGGAGCGGGTGCAGAGAAGAGCGACCAAGGTTATTAGAGGACTGGGGGGTCTGCAATACCAAGATAGGTTATTACACTTGGGACTATTTAGTTTGGAAAAACGAAGACTAAGGGGTGATCTTATTTTAATGTATAAATATATGAGGGGACAGTACAAAGACCTTTCTGATGATCTTTTTAATCATAGACCTGAAACAGGGACAAGGGGGCATTCTCTGCGGTTGGAGGAAAAAAGGTTTAAGCATAATAACAGACGCGGATTCTTTACTGTAAGAGCAGTGAGACTATGGAACTCTCTGCCGTGTGATGTTGTAATGAGTGATTCATTACTTAAATTTAAGAGGGGACTGGATACATTTCTGGAAAAGTATAATGTTACAGGGTATATACACTAGATTCCTTGATAGGGCGTTGATCCAGGGAACTAGTCTGATTGCCGTATGTGGAGTCGGGAAGGAATTTTTTTCCCCAATGTGGAGCTTACTCTTTGCACATGGGGTTTTTTTGCCTTCCTCTGGATCAACATGTTAGGGCATGTTAGGTTAGGCTATGGGTTGAACTAGATGGACATATAGTCTTCCTTCAACCTTAATAACTATGTAACTATGTAAAATTGCTATGGAACCTTGAACTAATTAAAACATTTAGAAATGTAGTGGACATTTCAGAAACTTGGCTGCAAGAGCCATGAATGGTGACAAACATAGAGGGTTTCACCACATTCAGAAGAGACCAGAAAGACATAAGGATATGAGGTTTATTGTCGTTTAATCCAACTTGCCCACTTCAGGACCTTGGGATTTTCAGTTTTTTCATTTGTTTTTTGCTCCCAGTCTTCCCAGAGCCATAACTTTTTCATTTTTTTGGTTAATATGGCCATGTGAGGGCTTGTTTTTTGCGGGATGAGTTCTTTTGAACGGCACCATTGGTTTTACCGTATCGGATACAGGAAACAAATTCAAAGTGTGGTGAAATTGCAAAAAAGTGCAATTCCACAACTTGTTTTTTTAACACCATGTTAGCCAAATGCTAAAACTGCTCCTTGCCATTATGATTTTCCAGGTCAGTACAAGTTCAGACACCAAACCTGTATAGGTTCTGCTTCATTTTAAGTGGTGAAAAAAATAATTCAAAGTATGCAAAAAAAAAAAAAAAGTGCTCCGAGCTGATGGTTTCCATTTTGGGGTGGATGTAATATTTTGATCTGCTGTTGTTGCATTTTATTACAGCGTTGCAAAAAAAAACCGTAATTCTGCCGTCTATCTTTTTCTCGTAACGCTGTCTACTGATTTGGTTTAATTTTTTATATATTGATCGGGTGATAGTGAACACGGCGATACCAAATGTGATTTATTTATTTTTTTTTTGTTTGTTTTTATTTTGAATGGGGCAAATTGGTGATTTGAACTTTACCCCCGAGGGTGGTTTGCACATTAATGACCTGGCCAATTTTTATAATTCTGACAACTGTCACTTTGAGGTTATAGCTCTGGAACAAATCAACGGATCCCGCTAATTCAGAAATTGTTTTTTCGTGACATATTGTACTTCATGATAGTTGTAAAATTTATTTTGTATGACTTGTGTTTATTTGTAAAAAAATAAATAAATAGAAACAACAGAAAAAAATTTGGCGAAAATTTTACAATGTGTTTTCTGTTTTTAACCCATTTCTGCCATCTTACTTACTATTCCGTCAATGTGACCAGGGCCTTAATACCCATGGATGGAATAGTACGTCATGCCCTTTAATGCGACACTGCGACTTAAGTCGTGATGATCGCATTAAAATTCAGATGCCATCTTACCTCAGGGAAGATGGTGTCTGCATCCCGGGCTGCGTCCTCCCCATCCGGCCTCCCGATCACTGATTTGGCTGTTCAATTCTGAACAGCCAATTTCAGCCTGTCAGATTGGCTGAAACAGTGAGGTCCCAGGCTAGGATCTATGTACTGAATCCTAGGCCGGTACCAGGCTTCTGCCAAAACTGCTTAGATTGGCGTGATCGACGATCACATCGATCGTGCCAATCGTAGGGCACAGCGGCGGTGTTACCCCAGTGTACCCTGCCGGTACCGGCCTGGATCGGTGCTGTAATAGCACCGATCCTAGGTCGGTGCCTAGGAGGACAGGTCTAGTATGGCCTGCAGCTGCTGATTGGCGTGATCGATGTAATGTTGATCGCGCCAATTACAGGGCACAGCAGCGGTGTGGCCGCAGTGACCTGCTGGTGACCTGCCTAGGATCGAAGCTGTGAGCTCTGATCCTACGCCTGTGCCTAGCAACACCGACGTCGCCAGGGCCACCTCTGATTGGTGGGATCGATGTGATCATCGATTCCACCAATGACAGGTCACAGCAGCGGTATGTCCGCTCTGTGACCTGTTTGTCACCTGTGTGTGACCTGTCTGACTGCTTTGTAGGAATTCTCACACTAGCTGAGGATTCCTGCAGAGCGGTCACACAGCTAGATGTCCTGTGCTGGGACTTGTGGTGCCACAGCAGCCTGTGACACCACAATTCCTGCTGAAGAAAGAAGACTGGAGAAAGAGAGACTTCAACCGTTAGTGTTGAATCCCGATCTCTCTTCACCCCAATCCCCCCCACCCCCCTCTTCCCCTTTTTTTACCCCCCTCTACCCTCCTTTGCGCCACCTCCATGAACACATTTAGCAGCCACTGAGCGTTGATTGGTGACGCAGTTCACCGATCAACACTCGTGCTCGCTTTTTTTCCCAGCCCCCTTTGCGCCAACTCCGTAAGCACATCCCTCAGCCGCCGAACTTTGATAAGTGACACAGTTCACTTACCAGAGCTCGTGCCTGTCATTGTCTTTTTTTTTTTTTTCATTTTTTTCACCCCCCGTTTGCGCCACCTGGCTACAACCGTAAGTGTTGATCCCTGCCCGATGTCTCTTCATCCACCCCATCCCCTCTTCCCTGTTTTTTTACCCCCCTTTGCGCCACCTCCGTGCGCACATTTAGCAGCTGCTGAGCGTTGATTGGTGACGCAGTTCAAAGATCAACACTTGTGCTCGCTTTTTTTTTCTCAGCCCCCTTTTTTTTATAATAATAATCTTTATTTTTATATAGCGCTAACATATTCCGCAGCGCTTTGCGCCAACTCCGTACGCACTATCCTGCAGCTTCCGAATTTTGATAAGTGACCCAGTTCACTCATCAGAGCTTGTGCTGGCTATTTTTCATTTACTTCCCCCCCCTTCCATTGCGACACCCCCCGTGCGCACATCCCGCAGCCGCCAAACTTTGATAAGTGACACAGTTAACCCCTTACCGGCATCGGACGTACTATACCGTCCGATGCCGGCTCCCCTGCTTTGATGCAGGGCTCCGCGGTGAGCCCGCACCAAAGCCGGGACATGTCAGCTGTTTTGAACAGCTGACATGTGCCCGTAATAGGTGCGGGCAGAATCGCGATCTGCCCGCACCTATTAACTAGTTAAATGCCGCTGTCAAACGCAGACAGCGGCATTTAACTACCGCTTCCGGCCGGGCGGCCGGAAATGACGTCATCGCCGACCCCGTCACATGATCGGGGGTCGGCGATGCGTCTGGATGGTAACCATAGAGGTCCTAGAGACCTCTATGGTTACTGATCGCCCGTCGCTGTGAGCGCCACCCTGTGGTCGGTGCTCACAGCACACGTGCAATTCTGCTACATAGCAGCAATCAGCAGATCGCTGCTATGTAGCAGAGGCGATCGTGCTGTGCCTGCTTCTAGCCTCCCATGGAGGCTATTGAAGCATGGCAAAAGTTAAAAAAAAAAAAGTTTAAAAAAATGTGAAAAAAATAAAAAAAACGTAAAAGTTTAAATCACCCCCCTTTCGCCCCAATCAAAATAAATCAATAAAAAAAATATCAAATCTACGCATATTTGATATCGCCGCGCTCAGAATCGCCCAATCTATCAATTAAAAAAAAGTATTAACCTGATCGCTAAACAGCGTAGCGGGAAAAAAATTCGAAACGCCAGAATTAGGTTTTTTTGGTCGCCGCGACATTGCATTAAAATGCAATAACGGGCGATCAAAAGAGCATTTCGGTGCAGATACGTTATCATTAAAAACGTCATCTCGGCACGCAAAAAATAAGCCCTCAACCGACCCCAGATCATGAAAAATGGAGACGCTACGAGTATCGGAAAATGGCGCAATTTTTTTTTTTTTTTTTTAGCAAAGTTTGGAATTTTTTTTCACCACTTAGATAAAAAATAACCTAGTCATGTTTGGTGTCTATGAACTCGTACTGACCTGGAGAATCATAATGGCAGGTCATTTTTAGCATTTAGTGAACCTAGCAAAAAAGCCAAACAAAAAACAAGTGTGTGATTGCACTTTTTTTTGCAATTTCACCGCACTTGGAATTTTTTTCCCGTTTTCTAGTACACGACATGCTAAAACCAATGATGTCGTTCAAAAGTACAACTCGTCCCGCAAAAAATAAGCCCTCACATGGCCAAATTGACAGAAAAATAAAAAAGTTATGGCTCTGGGAAGGAGGGGAGTGAAAAATGAACACGGAAAAACGAAAAATCCCCCGGTCATGAAGGGGTTAATTTATCAGAGCTCATGCCGGCTGTTTTAGACTTTTCTTTTCACAGGAATTTTTTTTCTCCCTATTTGCTTTATTTTCTTTTACCTTTTTCTTTTCAGATAATAGTTTGCACCAATCACTATTCCCCCCATACATACAGTTACAAATAAAGTACACCCGAGCACCATACTCACAAAAAAAAATGTCCCACCTGTCCCGTTCATCCCAACAGCGCTATTCAGTGGAGGAGGCATATGCTTTCCTTGCCTCTGACACTGACAGCGAGGGAGAGGATCCCACATTTCTATACTTTTTGGATTCTACATCCTCCTCCTCCTCCTCGTCCCAGGACAGATGAGGCAGCGCCTCCTCCTCCTCCTCCTCCACCACGTCCCAGGACAGATGAGGCAGCGCCTCCTCCTAAAGATGAACCAGTGCTCCCCTCTTCGAACCCCGTATGGATCTCGCCCCCTGAAAACTGCGAGCCACTGATCCCTGATTTTGTAGCAGAAACAGGAAGCAAGTGTAACACCACCGGCCTCACAGAACTAGACTTTTTCAAAGTCTTTTTCTTTGAGGATTTTGTTAACCTCATGGTGGAGCAATTTGTACCCTTGGCAATTTTTGGCACAAAACCCCGGTTCATCATTTTCTAACTGGTGTCCCATAGAAGCAGTTGAAATTGTGCAGTTTTGGGGCCTGGTCTTTCATATGGGGATCCTGAAGAAGCCAGAACTTCGGCAATATTGGAGTGTTGATATTTGTATGCAACACTCCAGTGTTCCAAATGGTCATGGCCTGGACACGTTTTGAGGCCATCCACAAATGCCTGCTTTATACTTATAATGCACAGTGTACTCCACGAGATGACCCCAACTTTGACAGTCTGTTCAAAGTTCGACTGGTCATCTGCGCGAGGAACCGCATCCTGCAGTACTGTCCGCAAAAATCAGAGAGGCCTCCCGAAAACGCTACTTGGGCAGATGCTCAGAAGGGGTGACAGCAGAGCCCAATGTATCGACCACCTGTTGGTGGTTAAGTCCAAGGACAAGAGAGATGTCCTTCTCTTGACCACCTTACACGGTGATGGCAGCCCTTGGCACTGTACAAGGTACCTCTACACAGGTCAGCAAACCGGACTGTGTACTGGGGTACAATAAAAACATGGGGACCATTGATCTCCGATCAACTCATCCTACCGTACAGTGCTTTGAGAAAGGCAAGGGTGTGGTACAAAAATCTGGCTGTGCACATCGAACAAATGGCAATGCTCAACGCTTTCCTGCTGTCACGATGTGCACGCCACCCCGATACGTCGTGCCTTCAGTTCCAGGAGGTAGTGGTTAAAGGGAACCTGTCACCTGAATTTGGCGGGACGGGTTTTCGGTCATATGGGCAGAGTTATCAGGTGTTTGATTCACCCTTTCCTTACCCGCTGGCTACATGCTGGCCGCAATATTGGATTGAAGTTCATTCTCTGTCCACCGTAGTACATGCCTGCGCAAGGCAAGATTGCTGCTTACTACGCATGTCTGCTGACTCACCTGTCCCGCCGCCGGAAGTCTCTTGTCCACTGCAGTTCTCGCGATAACTTATGTTATCGTGAGAACTGCCGTGCACGTAACCGGGAGTTAGCCACCTTTTGCTTTGATGACTGCTTTGCACACTCTTGGCCTTCTTTTGATGAGCTTCAAGAGGTAGTCACCGGGAATGGTCTTCCAACAATCTTGGAGTTCCCAGAGATGCTTAGCACTTGTTGGCCCTTTTGCCTTCACTCTGCGGTCCAGCTCACCCCAAACCATCTCGATTGGGTCAGGTCTGGTGAATGTGGAGGCCAGGTCACCTGGCGTAGCACCCCATCACTCTTCTTCTTGGTAAAATAGCCCTTACGCAGCCTGGAGGTGTGTTTGGGGTCATTGTCCTGTTGAAAAATAAATGATGGTCCAACTAAACGCAAAGCGGATGGAATAGCATGCCACTGCAAGATGCTGTGGTAGCCATGCTGGTTCAGTATGCCTTCAATTTTGAATAAATCCCCAACAGTGTCACGAGCAAAGCACCCCCACACCATCACACCTTCTTCATGCTCCATGGTGGGAACCAGGCATGTAGAGTCCATCCGTTCACCTTTTCTGCGTCGCACAAAGACACTGTGGTTGGAACCAAAGATCTCAAATTTGGACTCATCAGACCCAAGCACAGATTTCTACTGGTCTAATGTCCATTCCTTGTGTTTTTTAGCCCAAACAAGTCTCTTCTGCTTGTTGCCTGTCCTTAGCAGTGGTTTCCTAGCAGCTATTTTACCATGAAGGCCTGCTGCACAAAGTCTCCTCTTAAGGGCTTGTTTTCACTTGCGAGGAACACGTCCGTGTCTCGCATGTGGAAACGAAGCTCTGGCGCCGGCACTCCGGAGCGGAGCGTGCGGCTGCATGTGTTGCTATGCGGCCGCACGCTCCGCTCCGGAGTGCCGGCGCCAGAGCTTCGTTTCGACATGCGAGACACGGACGTGTTCCTCGCAAGTGAAAACAAGCCCTAACAGTTGTTGTAGAGATGTGTCTGCTGCTAGAACTCTGTGTGGCATTGACCTGGTCTCTAATCTGAGCTGCTGTTAACCTGCGATTTCTGAGGCTGGTGACTCGGATAAATCTATCCTCAGAAGCAGAGGTGACTCTTGGTCTTCCTTTCTTGGGGCGGTCCTCATGTGAGCCAGTTTCTTTGTAGCGCTTGATGGTTTTTGCCACTGCACTTGGGGACACTTTCAAAGTTTTCTCAATTTTTCAGACTGACTGACCTTCATTTCTTAAAGTAATGATGGCCACTCGTTTTTCTTTACTTAGCTGCTTTTTTCTTGCCATAATACAAATTCTAACAGTCTATTCAGTAGGACTATCAGCTGTGTATCCACCAGACTTCTGCACAACACAACTGATGGTCCCAACCCCATTTATAAGGGAAGAAATCTCACTTATTAAACCTGAGATGGCATACCTGCGAAGTGAAAACCATTCCCGGTGACTACCTCTTGAAGCTCATCAAGAGAATGCTAAGAGTGTGCAACGCAGTCATCAAAGCAAAAGGTGGCTACTTTGAAGGACCTAGAATATAAGACATATTTTCAGATGTTTCACATTTTTTTAAGTATTTAATTCCACATGTGTTAATTTATAGTTTTGATGCCTTCAGTGCGAATTTACAATTTTCATAGTCATGAAAATACAGAAAAATCTTTAAATGAGAAGGTGTGTCCAAACTTTTGGTCTGTACTGTGTTTATGTATATATGTGTATATATATGTATATATATTATGTGTATGTATGTATATGTGTGTGTATATATATATATATATATATATATATATATATATATACATACATACATACATACATACATACATACATACATACATACATACATACCAAAAAGAAGGCAGCACTCCAATTCTTAGAAAGGTGAAAAACTGTGACGTTTATTCATACCCACATCTGTGTGACGTTTCGGCTCACATTGAGCCTTCCTCAAGCAGTGGGTGGTAACAAGTTGTGTCCTTTTATACATATAGCCCACAATCATTTACATATTCAATAGCCATACACGTGTTTACAGTAAACGTATTAAGATTACATCATATTTCTATAAAAACTCGCTCCATGTGTACCTCTTTAACATATAAGGTGCATTGTGCTAAAGTGCTCTAATAAGTATAATTATCTCCACATTCCCTTCAATATTGCTGCTTTGATGTATTTTACTTTTGTCCTCCATAGTCTCACATATGTGATGATTCATATCTCATGTATATAGTGATTCATATCGCTTACCCCGCTGGACAGATGAAGCCACATCTTATATATATATATATATATATATATATATATATATATATATATATATATATTCTTAACTCATTGGGTATTCTAGAATATGTATGTATGTATGTCGCGCTGTGAGTGGGGGTTGAATTCTGCGCCAATACCGCTGATTGGTTGCGGCCGGCCGCGAAATATAGCACAGTGATGTAGTATATAGCACAAGCCACGTAGTATATAGCACAACCCACGTAGTATATAACACAGCCACGTAGTATATAGCACAGCCAACACAGTAGATAGCACAGCCACGTAGTATATAGCACAGCCCACGTAGTATATAGCACAGCCCACGCAGTAGATAACAGCCACGTAGTATATAGCATAGCCCACGTAGTATATAGCAGCCACGTAGTATATAGCACAGCGACGTAGTATATAGAACAGCCCACGCAGTAATAGCACAGCCACGTAGTATATAGCAGCCACGTAGTAAATAATACAGCCCACAAAAAGAATTAAAATAAAAAATAATTATATTCTCACCTTCCGTCGTCCATCGAAGCTGTCCCGCTCCTCGCGATGTGGCTGGCAGCTTCCGTTCCCAGAGATGCATTGCGAAATTACCCAGATGACTTTGCGGTCTTTGCCAGAGACCGCTAACTCATCTGTGTATTTTCGCAATGCATCTCTGAGAATGGAAGCTGCCGAGAGCATCGGGCGGAGCGGAAAAGCTGCGGAGGCGACGGAAGGTCAGAATAGCATTTTTTTTTTTTTTTATTACTTTTACCATTATATCTTTTTACTATTGATGCTGCATAGCCAGCAGATGGGGTGCTATGCCCGATGACTTGGCCTCCACAGTCTCCAGACCTGAACCCTATAGAGATTGTTGGGGTGAGCTGGACCGCAGAGTGAAGGCAAAAGGGCCAACAAGTGCTAAGAATCTCTGAACACCTTCAAGATTGTTGGAAGACCATTCCCGGTGACTACCTCTTGAAGCTCATCAAGAGAATGCCAAGAGTGTGCAAAGCAGTCATCAAAGCAAAAGGTGGCTACTTTGAAGAACCTAGAATATAAGACATTTCAGTTGTTTCACACTTTTTGTTAAGTATCTAATTCCACATGTGTTACTTCATAGTTTTGATGCCTTCAGTGTGAATGTACAATTTAAAATACAAATACAGAAAAATCTTTAAATGAGGTGTGTCCAAACTTTTGGTCTTTACTGTATCTATCAATAGATATATTTATAGATAGATAGATGATAGATATGGGGTAGATAGGTAGATACGATAGATCTATGTATTATCTATCGATCTGTTATCTATCATCTGTGTGTAAACATTATTCTTCAATGGAGTATGTAAATGAAGAGGTTGGACAAGAAATGACATCACCCTTTTTTTGGTATATCTTTATTGAGCTTACAAAAACACACACAAATCTGCATGCAAAAACGCGTACAAAAACGCAGGTGACCTGCCAGTGACCTCAGGTGCAGATTTTACCTGCATCAAATCCTGATCAAATCCGGATGCAATCCTGAATGTGGACACTTGCCCTTACTCAGGCTGTCATCATGGCACAGCAGATCCAAGGCTAACCAGTGCAAGGCTCTGAGATATTGAATCTAGAAAATGACTTACAATAACAGAATGCAATATCTCTGAGCCTAGACGAGCACATAATCCGAATCGGCATTCCTTCCCCCACACACATGTCCCTTGCAGCCACCTGTAGAACTCTGCATTATGGCGTTATAAAGCATAGCTACCATGAATTACATACGGTAGGCATTTTTGATCTCCCTGCACAGATAGAATCCAGTAGCTCCGCTGCCGTTTGTCAGCCTCGGGCGGAAAGTTATGGACATCCATGGTTCCGGAGGGAAAACCATACTTTCTTTCAGATATGGGAGGAGAGAGGCTGCATACCCCAGAGGTGGGCATAGTGTGTCGGAGGGAGCAGACAAGGTTATAATAGGCAGCTCCTCATTTTGGACTCAGTTTTTCTACTGGCAGGAGGTTACCTGATGCGGCCAGGCAATAACGTAACAAAGATTGGGACCTGTAATCCATCAGCACCTCCCTGTGGTCACATGTTATATAATACGGTAATTGCAACCTATCTATACCCTATCCTTTTACTACACTCTTGAATGTATACTTGCATATCTGTTCTTGAAAATATATACCTGTATATTTCTAGTGCGCCTTTTGGCGATTAAATATAAAATTAACCCCTTCCTGCCATCAGAGGTACTATTCCGTCCATGTAACTTGGGCCTTAATTCCCATGGACGGAATAGTACATCATCACCAATTGGCCGCACACACGGGTGGTGTGTGGCCTATCGCAGCCGGGTGTCAACTGATTGTCACAGCTGACACCCGGTACTAAGTGCTAGGAGCAGTCATGGACCTCTCCCGGCACTTTAACCCCTGGAATACTGTGAACACGATTGCAGCATTCCAGAGCCGGCACAGGGGGGGGAAAGCCCCTCTACCTTTGGATCGGAGACCCTGCGGCGTGATGCCAAGTCCCGATCACTGCCATGGAGACCTGATGTCGTCATGACGACATCCGGGTCTCCAGAGCTGAGAGACTTCCTGTCATGCGCAGTGCATTTCAGGAAGTCTCTCAGGTTAGTGTACAGAAACTTCAGCGCTGACAACTTCTATAGCATGCAGATCTGCATGCTATAGAAGCGATCAGCATGCAAAAAATGAGTGTCCCATAGTGGGACACAGTGTAAAAGATAAAATTAATTTTAAAAAGTTTTCAATAATTATAAAAATATTTAAAAAAAAATAGTTTAAAAAAATCAATATTCTATCAAATAAATACTTAAAAAAAATCTAAACAATAAAAGTACACATTTGGTATCCCCGCGTCCATAATGACCTGCCCTATAAAACTGTCCCACTAGTTAACCCCTCTAGTGAACACCATAAAAACAGGTAAAAAATAATGCTTTATCATCATACCGCTGAACAAAAAGTGGAATAACACGCGATCAATAAGACATATAAAAATAAACATGGTACCACTGAAAACATCATCTTGTCCCACAAAAAACAAGCCACCACCATACAGCTCGATCACCAGAAAAATAAAAAAGAAGGGAAGAAGCGTTTCAGTAAGCGCTGTTCCCCGTCGCTGGGTGCTGAACACTGCTCTCATCATTCTCCCCTGCTCTGCCGACGATCAGCGCAAGCAGGGGAGAATGATGAGTTACATTTAAATCACCACAGGTGTGTTTTGAGTTACATTTAAGTAATAAAAGAGACAGCAGCCGGCGGCGGATGGGAGTATTAATCTGCCGCTCATGCGCTGTAAATAAATAGTTATTTTTTTTTCTTAAAAATGCTTGGGTTCCCCCCTATTTTTGATAACCAGCCAGACAAAACTCCCAGCTGGGGCTGCAATCCTCAGCTGTCAGCTTCAGCAAGGATGGATTTCAAGAATAGAGGGGTCCCCACACCATTTTTTAAAATTATTTAAATAATTTTAAAACAATGGCGTGGGGTCCCCCCCATTTTTGACAACCATCCTTGTTAGCGCTCACAGCTGGGGACTGATATTCTCAGGCTGGTAAGGAGCCATGGATATTGACCCCCCCAGCCTAAAAATAGCAACCCGCAGCTGCCCAGAAAAGGGCCAATGCTGGCGCTTTGCCCGGCTCTTCCCACTTGCCCTGTAAAGGTGGCAAGTGGGGTTGTTGTCACGGCTTAGTAATGGAGAAGCATCTATAAGACACCTATTCATTACCAATCCTATAGTTGTAATGTTAAATACACAGCCAGAATAAAGTCTTTTAATGAAATACAACACCACACAGTTTTACCATTTTAGTGTCACGCCTAATCCAAGCGAAGCCCTCGATCACCTGTAATAAAAGTAAAATAAAAAACCAACAATATACCATACCTGTCCGTCATTGTGTCCCATGCTGTAATCCATATCTGGGGGATATACAGTTTTCAAACTGGATGGTGCACAGATGCGACCGTCCTGGCTGAAACCCACTGGTGAAAGAGGAGATGCTGGGAGCAGAGTTTCGGTGGTGTCATACAGGTTGCTCCCGGTCATTGAGCTCCGTTTCCAGCCGGGTTGAGCTCTCGGGGCTTATGGTGCTAGAGGGGTTCTCACAGAAGCCACCGGAGCTCAGCCCAGCTGGGAACGGAGCTCAATGACTGGGAGCAATCTCTGACGTCACCCCCGGTCACTGAAGCTCCACTCCCAAGCAGCTCATTCATTAGTGGTTTTTGGCCGGGATGGTCGCATCTGTGCACCGTCCAGGTTGAAAGATACGGATTACGGCGTGGGACACAACTACGGACAGGTATGGTATATTGTTGTTTTTTATTTTACTTTTATTACAGGAGATCAAGGGCTTCGCTTGGCTTAGGAGTAACAAATAAAATGGTAAAACTGTGTGGTGTTTTATTTCATTAAAAGACTTTATTCTGGCTGTGTCTTTATTTAAAGGGACTCTGTCACCTGAATTTGGCGGGACTGGTTTTGGGTCATATGGGCGGAGTTTTCGGGTGTTTGATTCACCCTTTCCTTACCCGCTGGCTGCATGCTGGCTGCAATATTGGATTGAAGTTCATTCTTTGTCCTCCATAGTACACGCCTGCGCAAAGCAATCTTGCCTTGTGCAGGCATGTACTACAGAGGACAGAGAATGAACTTCAATCCAATATTGCAGCCAGCATGCAGCCAGCGGGTAAGGAAAGGGTGAATCAAACACCCCAAAACTCCGCCCATATGACCCAAAACCAGTCCCGCCAAATTCAGGTGACAGGTTCCCTTTAACATTACAACTATAGGATTAGTAATGAATAGGTGTCTTATACATGCTTCTTCATTACTAAGCCGTGGGCTTGATGTCACTGGTGACATCAATCCCACAACTATTACCCCACTTGCCACCGCACCAGGGCAAATGGGAAGAGCCGGGCAAAGCACCAGAATTGGCGCATCTAATAGATCTGCCTTTTCTGGGCAGCTGCTATTTTTAGGCTGGGGGCTCAATATCCATGGCCCCTTAACAGCCTGAGAATACCAGCCCCCAGCTGTGAGCTTTAGCAAGGCTGGTTGTCAAAAATAGGGGGGACCCCACGCCATTTTCTTTTTAAAAATATGTATTTAAATAATTAAAAATATGGCTTGGGGACCCCTTCTATTCTTGATATCCAACCTACCTGAAGCTGACAGCTGATGATTGCAGCCCCCAGCTGTGAATTTTGCCTGGCTGGTTATCAAAAATAAGGGGGAACCCACGCCGTTTTTTTTTTCTTTTTAGTTTTTTTTATTTACAGCGCATGAGGGGCAGATTAATACTCCCATCCGCCGCTCCTGCTGTCACTGTTATTAGCAGCAGGGGTAGGCTGATGGGAGTAATAATCCCATCAGCCGCCGCCTGCTGTCTTTTGTTACTTAAATGTAACTCTCATCATTCTACCCTGCTTGCACTGATCACCGGCAGAGCAGGGAATAATGAGGAGAGCCGTGTTCAGCACCCGGCGATGCGGAACTACGCTTACTGTAACGCTTCTTCCCTGGCACTGATGCGTGTCACATGGATGACATCCATGTCTTGTGTATGCACATGTGCGGGACATTTTGTGGCCCGTTCTGACACAAAAAAAATGGACATGTCATCGTGTTTTGCCCACGGACACACAGTTCATGGAAACACACTGACATGAGCACAGACCCATTCACTTGAATAGGCAAATAGCGCTCCGTTCCTCCCGAGTCTCTCCGCATGGCTAAGTAGCACTTTACAGCCACACATGGAGTATTTCCACGTTCAGTAGAAATTGTGGGACAAATGTTGTTGCCACTTTTACCCACTTCTTGTGTGAAAATTTAAAATATTTGGCTAAAACAAAATTTTGGTGGTAAAAGTGTTATTTATTCAGTCGCCATGACAGCACAACGAGAGAGGGGATCCGCCCTTCAGGGACAGGAAACCTCAGACATAAAAGGGCGGCACCTCACTCCCCCGCCAGTTGGTTTCCTGTCCCTGACAGCGGAACCTCTTCAGACAGGCCCAGAGAAGAGGGTCGAAGATAGAAGCTATCCCACTCCTGACAGGCCGATGCAGGTAGCGGGGGTCCCCTACCTCGGCCTGATCAGGGGGATGGAAGCACCACACGGCAGGGGGACTGTCTGTGTAGGTGACAGCAGGAGGAAGCAGCCCTAAGCGGAGGGCTTGACTTCTGTGATGCCGCTAGTCACCTGGTACATGGGGCCCATATGCGCATCTGCCGGAGCCTTTGGGGTCGGTCCGCCGCTGGTGCTGGGGTCTGCGGTGGCTAGGTGAGTGCTGCCGTCCTTGTCGGCGCGTCTGCTCTCAGCGCCGCGGCCGCGTCCAGAAGGGGCGTGTCCTGATGACGCGGGTGCGGCGCGGGGCGATGACGCGGCCGCGCATGCGCGGTAGCGTCTTATTCTGGCTAATGGCGGCGCCCGGCGTCGCAGGGGGGATTTCGGCCTCAGGGTGTCTGGCGCTCTACGGGCGCTAGCGGGGGCAGTACCAATGAGCGGTGCACCGAGGGATGTCCCTGCTGACCCCCCATCCGGGGGTGGTACCCAGGGGGATACATTTAAACGCTGCACTGAGGCTCAACATTGTTCCTGTCCACCATTTTGGAATGGAGTCTCTGGAAGGAACACCGCAGCTGGGCGGTGAGCAGCAGCAGTCACCTGAACAACCTTTGAGCAGCTCCCAGCGGCGTTCTAGTGGCAGTAGTCGCGCTGGTAGAGCCAAAGAAACTCAGAAGTCAACTAAGTCCTCTGGCCGTAAGGAATCTCCGGCTAAGAAGGACCCCCCGATCACGGTACCATTCACTGCAGGGATGGGTAAGTGAGCTTCGTGAAAGTACATTTCTGATAGCTGTCCCTCCTTGTATTCCCTCTCTCCTTATTAGGGGAGGAAATCTGTGTCCAAATCCAAACATAGAGAGTGTGCCATCTGTACGGAACCTCTTCCGGATGGACATAAAAAGAAATTGTGCAGCATCTGCATTCAACAATTAATTAAGGACGAGACCCCTGACCTTACGTCTACTCTTAGGGATCTGGTTAGACAGGAGGTCAGAGATTCCATAAGGTCTCAGAAGACAGTCTCAAAAAACAGGAGGGAAATATTATCCCCAGCCTCGGATGTGGATTCAGACACGGGTGGTGTGAGTTCAGATTCCCATCCGTCATCATCATCAGAGGACGCGGAAACTAGTCGAACCTGTCTATCACTGGACAGGGTTAACCGCTTAGTCAAAGCTGTCAACAGTACTATGGGCATTGAGGAGACCCAGGCGGAAAGTTCCATCCAGGATATAATGTTTAAAGGCATAGATCGCAAATCCAGAAGAGTATTTCCCGTAGTCGATAAAGTTAAGTCTCTGATTACGAAAGAATGGAAAAAACCCGAAAGGAAGGGGTCTCTCCCACCAGCGTTCAAAAGAAGATACCCCTTTGAGGAGGAAGCTTCTTCATCCTGGGACAAGGTTCCGAAATTAGATGCGGCAGTGGCTAAAGCGTGTAAAAAGACGTCTCTCCCGTTTGAGGATCTGGGGAGCCTAAAAGACCCGCTTGATAGGAAGGCTGAGGTATTCCTTAAAGGAGCTTGGGAAACATCAGCGGGTTCCCTGAGACCGGCGATTGCGGCCACCTGCACTGCCCGGTCGTTGATGGTATGGCTGGGTAATCTAGAAGACCAGCTCAAGGATAAGGTTCCTAGGGCCGAGATCCTATCATCCATGTCTATGATTCAGGATGCAGCAGCCTTCCTCTCGGATGCGTCAGCCGATTCCGTTAGGCTAGCGGCAAGGTCATCAGCACTGTCCAATGCGGCCCGTAGGGCTCTTTGGATAAAATGCTGGCCAGGAGACTTGCAGGCCAGATCAAAACTATGTGGCATCCCCTGTGAGGGGGTTCATTTGTTTGGCCCGGTACTGGATGAGCTTCTAGAAAAAGCAGGCGACAGTAAAAAGCGTTTCCCTCTCCTAACAAGACCCTTCTATAGACGGGACTATAACAGAGGAGGGCCATATCGCCGAAGATCGGACAGGGATTCAAATAGAGAATCGACCAGATACAACTCTTACAGGAGAAGAGGTAGAGGTTACATGTTTAACTCTTCTACAGACTCTAAAAAGCATCAATGACTGGCGGCCCAGGTGGGCGGTAGGCTTTTGGCCTTCTACCCAGCCTGGGTAAAAATCACCAATAGTCCATGGATACTCAGTATCATTAAAGAGGGGCTAAAGTTCCAATTTCACCATACCCCCCTGGACAAATTCAAATTAACTCCTATCCGTTCTTCTCCCGCAGAACAGTTGGCGTTGGAGTCAGAGGTTCGAGATCTCCAAAAAAAGGGGGTTCTCGTTAAAGTACCTACGGAGGAACAAGGTACGGGGTTTTACTCCCCTTTATTCCTGGTAAAGAAGCCAGATGGATCTTATCGTACCATCATCAATCTGAAGGGTCTGAATGTATTCCTGCTGGTCCCATCCTTTAAAATGGAATCTGTGAAATCGGCAATAAAGCTTCTTTTTCACAATTGCTTCATGGTTGTCTTGGATCTGAAAGACGCCTATTATCATGTCCCGATACATGCAACTCATCAGCGCTTTCTCAGGGTAGCAATTTCTCTTGCCGGCACAGTGGAGCACTTTCAATACCGGGCACTCCCCTTTGGTGTTGCAGTCGCACCTCGGGTGTTCACTAAGATTATGGTGGAGGTTATGGCACACCTTCATGAGCAAAATATACTAGTAATTCCCTATCTAGATGATTTATTGATCGTTGGGCGCTCAGAGATACACTGTAAGGAACAGTTGGGGAAAGTGATGGCGGCGTTACACAACTTAGGATGGATTATCAATCTCAAAAAGTCGCGTCTTCAGCCCTCGACATCACAGCAGTTCTTGGGTCTTACTGTGGATTCAGCTCAGCAGGAATGTCGCCTGCCAGACTCAAAAGTTGATACTATTCACCGGCTGGCCTCCAGAGCAATTAGTAATCCCGTAGTTTCCTTAAGAAGTGCTATGTCACTCTTAGGTTCACTTACCTCTTGTTTTCCGGCGGTGATGTGGGCTCAGTTTCACTCCAGGGCTCTGCAATGGGATGTTCTGCATAATTTTCGGCGTCTGGGCGCTAACCTTGACAAAAAATTTTCCCTATCTGTAGAGGCCACGGGTTCACTAAGGTGGTGGACACACATCCCTAATCTGCGTAGAGGGGTACCTTGGACATATCAGATATCACGGGTAATAACAATGGATGCTAGCCCCACGGGGTGGGGAGCACACTGGGAAGGCAATTGCGTTCAGGGTCTGTGGTCCCATTCTGAGCGAGACACGTCCTCCAATCTGAAGGAATTGATGGCGGTGGAACGCGCCTTAGATAGGTTTCTTATACCTCTGCAGGGTAGACATGTTAGGCTACTCTCTGACAACCAGGTGACCGTTGCTTATGTGAACCACCAAGGAGGTACACGATCTAAGTCATTAATGAACGTTACGAATCATATCTTTCAGATGGCCGAGAATCACCTGCTCTCCCTTACGGCCCTTCATATAAAGGGAAATCTAAATACCATGGCCGATTACTTAAGCCGCAACGAGCTCAAACAAGGGGACTGGTCTCTAAAACCGGCTGTCTTCAACCAGATCGTGCGGTTGTGGGGATATCCAGAGATAGATCTGTTTGCCAGTCGAGAAAACAAGAAACTCCATCAATTCTGTTCCCTAGACCCAAGGGACAATCCATACGCAGTCGACGCTCTTCTGATCCCCTGGAATTTCAATCTCGCCTACGCTTTCCCTCCTCTGAATCTCATTCCTCTAGTTCTGAGAAAAATTCGGGAAGACGGAGCCCGAGTGGTTTTAATAGCCCCATTCTGGCCCAGAAGGTCTTGGTTCCCATGGTTGAGAAGCATGTCCATTTCCCAACCATGGATCCTCCCAGAAATACCGGACCTCCTTTCCCAGGGTCCAGTCTTCCATCCACGAGTAACCAACTTGCACCTGACAGCGTGGAACTTGAGAGGTCACTTCTGAAAGGAAAAGGATTCTCCCAGAATCTTGTAGATACTCTACTTAAAAGTAGGAAAGCCTCCACGACTAACATTTATGTTAGGGTATGGAGGAAGTTCCTATCAAGTTCAGGAGCACAGATCGATCAAAAACCTGATATTGCTCAAATCCTAGAGTTTTTACAGAAGGGCCTAGAGTTAGGCTTAGCCACCAGCACCCTTAGAGTTCAGGTTTCAGCTCTAGGGGCACTATATAATTCCAACATAGCCAATAATCACTGGATAACAAGGTTTTTCAAAGCGGTCACCAGATCCAGGCCGGTTATTAAACCGAGAATAGTTCCATGGGACCTAAATCTTCTGCTCTCGGCTCTAACACAAGCTCCGTTCGAGCCCATTGACTCTGTCCCGATCAAGATCCTGTCGGTCAAAACAGCCCTCTTAGTTGCCCTTACATCGGCAAGAAGGGTTAGTGATCTTCAGGCATTATCCAGGCAGCGTCCATATATGCAATTTTTGGAAGATAGAGTGGTGATGAGACCTGACCCTCTTTATCTTCCAAAGGTTGCCTCAAAATTTCATAGATCCCAGGAGGTGATCCTACCTTCATTTTGTCCTAATCCCTCTAACAATAAGGAGCAGAGATTTCATTGTTTGGACGTACGTAGGTGCCTTCTCAAATACATTTCAGTAACAGACACCTGGAAAAAAGACCACGCTTTATTTTTATCCTACCAGGGGGTTAGGAAGGGACTTAAAGTATCAAAAAATACCCTAGCCAGATGGATTAGGGAGGCGATATCTCTTGCTTATACCGCAGGTGGCGTGGAAATCCCAGAAGGTATAAAGGCTCACTCTACTCGTGCGGTGGCCACATCCTGGGCTGAGAGAGCAGAAGTATCGATTGAGGACATCTGTAAGGCGGCCACATGGTCTTCTCCATCCACCTTTCTTAGACACTATAGATTAGATCTAGGTGGCTCCTCCGACCTCACGTTTGGGAGAAGGGTGCTGGAAGCTATTATCCCTCCCTAGTCACCTTTTCACTTCTCTGAAAGTCTCTCGTTGTGCTGTCATGGCGACTGAATAAATACGTACGCTACTCACCTGGTAGCAGTGTTTTTTCAGGAGCCATGACAGCACCCTTATATTCCCTACCCTCTTTGTTTATGGGTTTAACACTTCCTTTAGAGAAATTCCTAAGTTTATTCACTGGGTGAATTGTACCAAATATTAATATTGTTTATGTGCTACTAACCTAGAAGGTCCTTTCATACTCTGTAAACCAACTGGCGGGGGAGTGAGGTGCCGCCCTTTTATGTCTGAGGTTTCCTGTCCCTGAAGGGCGGATCCCCTCTCTCGTTGTGCTGTCATGGCTCCTGAAAAAACACTGCTACCAGGTGAGTAGCGTACGTATTTTGTCCTCACTGCCCAATGTTATTAAATTATGTGATACACCCATGGTGTCAATATGATCACTGCACCCCTAGGTGAATTCATTTAGTGGTGTAGTTCATAAGGCCTGTCCCACACGTCCAGATAATTCCGGTACCGGAGTTATCCGTGTCCGTGTGCTCACGTGGCACACGTGCGGTAGCCGTGTGCCGACTGGGTACCACACTGTTGTGAATTCGGCTTTTTGGCTCCCTCCGGTGGTTGTAGAGGGTAATGCAGTTGTGCCTGGACTGCAGGAGTGGACAGGTGTATCTACTAATTGCAAAACTGACTAGGGTATGTAGCTTTGCAGGATCCTTTAGTCAGTGCCAGTTGTCCATTGTTCTGGAAGGATTCACTTCCCTGCTGGTCTCCAGTTTGCTGTGCTTTTCTACTAAGATAAGTCCTGGTTTGGTTTTTGCTGTCCACCTGCAGTGGACTTTATAGTTCTGTGCATTTTCATGTTTTTGTTTTGTCCAGCTTAGTCTGTGAAGGATTTTTTGCAGCCTAGATATTTCTCTGGAGATGCAGATATACCCCCCATGTCTTTAGTCAGATGTGGTGATCCGTATTTTCTGCGGTGGATATTTTCTAGTGTTTTTATACTGACCGCATAGTACTCTGTTCTATTCTTTCTTTTTAGCTAGTATGGCCTCCTATGCTAAAATCTGATTTCATATCTGCGTATGTTATTTCCCTCTCCTCTCACAGTCAATATTTGTGGGGGGCTATGTTTCCTTTGGGGATTTTCTCTGAGGCAAGATAGGTTTCCTGTTTCTGTCTTTAGGGGTAGTTAGATCTTAGGCTGTGCCGAGGGGTCTTAGGGAGTGTTAGGTACCCCCCACGGCTACTTCTAGTTGTGCTGCTAGGTTCAGGGTTTGCGGTCAGTACAGGGACCACCTTCTCCAGAGTCCGTCTCATGCTGCTCCTAGGCCACCAGATCATAACACCACACGCACCGTGCAGGAGACAGTGCTAGAGTTAAGCGCTGTCCCCTGCTTTGGGTGCTGAATCCAGAACTCATTCCTTCTTCCCAGCAGCGTTCGCTGGAGAGAAGGAATGAAAAATCATTTTTTTTAAAAATTTTTGTTGTTAAAATAAAGTTCCCCATAGGGGTGGAGCCGCATATTCATCACTGTAATAAGCGGCACCACGTGACTGCTCATACAGGAAGAGCTGCGACGCTGAGAGGAAGCATCGGGGGAGCTGGGTAAGTATTCTAATGCCAGCGGGCGGGCGCACAGGGGGTGGGAGGGGGGAGATTACCGGGAACTTTATTTTAACAACAACAATTTTTTTTTAAAAAATGATTTTTCATTCCTTCTCTACAGCGAACGCTGCTGGAGAGAAGAAATGAATGGAGCTTCAGCACCACAAGCTGGGGGGACAGCGCTTACAGTAGCGCTGTCTCCTGCATGGCACACGGACTGCACACGGACAGCATCCGTGTGCGGTAGGTGTTTTACACAGACCCATTGACTTTAATGGGTCCGTGTGATCCATGCGTTCCCACAAACACTGATGTCTCCGTGTTTTTCAAACGGACACACGGTCCATGAAAACACGCTTGACATGTGCAGAGACACATTGGTTTTAATGTGTCTACGTGAGTCAGTGTCTCCGGTACGTGAGGAAACTGTCACCTCACGTACCGGAGCCACTGACGTGTGAAACCGGCCTAAAATGGGGTCTATTATGGGAGGTTCTGCTGTTTTGGCACCTCCTGGGCTCTCCCAATGGGTCATGGCACCTGCAAACCATAACAGTAATATCTGGCGCTCCTTCCCTTCTGAGCTCTGCCATGCGCCCAAGCAGTGGTTTATCCCCACATATGCGAGATCAGCGTACTCAGAACAAATTACACAATAACTTGTGGCGTCCATTTTCTTCGGTTACCCTTGGGAAAATAAAAAATTGGGGGCAAAAATCATTTTTGTGAAAAAATTTGCATTATTTTTATGGCTCTACGTTATAAACTTCTGTGAAGCACTTGGGGGTTCAAAGTGCTCACCACACATCTAGATAAGTTCCTTAGGGAGTCTAGTTTCCAAAATGGTGTCACTTGTGGGGGGTTTCCACTGTTTAGGCACATCAGGGTCTCTCCAAACACGACATGGAGTTCGATCTTAAAGGGACTCTGTCACCTGAATTTGGAGGGAACAATTTTCAGCTATAGAGGCGGGGTTTTCGGGTGTTTGATTCACCCTTTCCTTACCCGCTGGCTGCATGCTGGCTGCAATATTGGATTGAAGTTCATTCTCTGTCCTCCGTAGTACATGCCTGCACAAGGCAATCTTGCATTTTTTGTTCCCTCCAAATTCAGGTGACAGAGTCCCTTTAATTCCAGCCAATTTTGCGTTGAAAAAGTAAAACGCCGCTCCTTCCCTTCTGAGCGCTCTCATGCGTCCAAACAGTGGTTTACACCCACGTATTGGGTATCAGCGTACTCAGGACAAATTGCACACCTTTTGTAGTGCAATTTCTCCTGTTACCCTTGGTAAAATAAAAAAAAATGTGGTCTGAATTACATTTTTTGGGGAAAAAAGTTAAATGTTCATTATTTTTTTTAAAAAGCATTAAAAAAATTTCTGTGAAGCACCTGAAGGGTTAATAAACATCATGAATGTGGTTTTGAGAACCTTGAGAGGTGCAGTTTTTAGAATGGTGTCACTTTTGGGTATTTTTAATCATATAGACCCCTAAAAGTGACTTCAAATGTGATGTGGTCCCTTTAAAGAAAAAATGATGGTGTAAAAAATGAGAAATCGATTTTTAATTTTAACCCTTATAACTTCCTAACAAAAAAAAATTGTTTCTAAATTTGTGCTGATGTAAAGTAGACATGTGGGATATGTTATTTATTAACTATTTTGTGTGACATATTTCTCTGATTTAAGGGCATAAAAATTCAAAGTTTGAAAATTGCCAAATTTCCATTTTTTACACAAATAAACGCAAGTTGTATCGAAAATTTTTTTACCACTAACGTGAAGTACAATATGTCAGGAAAAAAACCTTCTCAGAATCGCCAAGATCTGTTTAAGCGTTCAAGAGTTCTTACCTCATAAAGGGACAGTGGTCGGAATTGTAAAAAATTGCTTGGTCTTTAACATGCAAACTACCCTTGGGGTAAAGGGGTTAATCTTGGGCTGCTCTTTTATCTCGATTCACGAATCCCCACATCCTCTGTTGGTTATTATACGCTACCCAAGTTGGTTTCTGACCCGATTTAAGCCTGCTGTCGGATAGGGCTTATATCGAACGAGGAACGGATGGTAGCATTACTGTACTGTGTTAGTGAGGAGCCCTGACAGTGATGGCCGGGAGGTATATGTGTGTATATATATATATATATATATATATATATGCACAATGCTCAAATAAATAAAGGGAACACTAAAATGCCACATCCTATGTATCACTGAATGAAATATTCCAGTTGAAAATCTATATTCATTATATAGTGGAATGTGTTGAGAGCAGTAAAAGCCAAAAATTATCAACATAAATCACAACTAATATCCCACGGAGGTCTGGAGTTGGAATGATGCTCAAAATCAAAGTGGAAAAAGAAGTTACAGGCTGATCCAACTTCAGTGGAAATGCCTCAATACAAGGATCCTGATGAGGCGGCGTATAGTCTTCTGAGGGATCTCCCCCCAGACCTGGACTAAAACATCTGCCAACTCCTGGACAGTCTGTGGTGAAACATGATGTTGGTGAATGGTGCGAGACATGATGTCCCAGATGTGTTCAATCGGATTCAGGTCTGGGGAACTGGCGGGCCAGTCCATAGCTTCAATGCCTTCATCTTGCAGGAACTGCTGACACACTCCAGCCACATGAGGTCTGGCATTGTCCTGCATTAGGAGGAATCCAGGGCCAACTGCACCAGCATATGGTCTTACAAGGGGTCTGAGGATCTCATCTCAGTACCTAACAGCAGTCAGGCTACCTCTGGCGAGCATATAGAGGGCTGTGCTTCCCTCCAAAGAAATGCCACCCCACACCATTACTGACCCACTGCCAAACCGGTCATGCAGAAAGATGTTGCAGGCAGCAGATCACTCTCCACGGCATCTCCAGACTCTGTCACGACTGTTGCATGTGCTCAGTGTGAACCTGCCTTCATCTGTGAAGAGTACAGGGTGCCAGTAGCGAATTTGCCAATCCTGGTGTTCTGTGGCAAATGCCAAGCATCCTGCACTGTGTTGGGCTGTGAGCACAACCCCCATTTGTGGATGTCAGGCACTCAGTCCATCATCATGGAGTCTGATTCTAACCGTTTGTGCAGACACATGCACATTTGTGGCCTGCTGGAGGTCATTTTGCAGGGCTCTGGAAGTGCTCTTCCTGTTCCTCGCACAAGGCTGAGATATCGGTCCTGCTGCTGGGTTGCTCCCCTCCTACGGCCCCCTCCACATCTCCTGGTGTACTGGCCTGTCTCCTGGTAGTGCCTCCAGCCTCTGGACACTATGTTGACAGACACAACAAACCTTCTTGCCACAACTTGCATTGATGTGCCATCCTGGATGAGCTGCACTATCTGAGCCACTTGTGTGGGTTGTAGAGTCCAGCTCAAGCTACCACGAGTGTGAAAGCACAACCAATATTCAAAAGTGACCAAAACATCAGCCAGAAAGCATTGGTACTGAGATGTGGTCTGTGGTCCCCACCTGCTGAACCACTCCTTTATTGAGTGTGTCTTGATAATTGCCAATAATTTCCATCTGTTGTCCATTCCATTTGCACAACAGCATGTGAAATTGATTGTCAAACTGTTGCTTCCTAAGTGGACAGTTTGATTTCACAGAAGTTTGATTTACTTAGTTATATTCTGTTGTTTGTGTTCCCTTTATTTTTTGAGCAGTGTGTGTGTGTATATATATATATATATATATACACACACACCGTATTTTCTGGTGTATAAGATGACTGGGCGTATAAGACGACCCCCAACTTTTCCATATGGAATTTGGGATATAAGACGGGGGTCATCTTATACACCCAGTCATCTTCTACGGCGTGTGGTTCCCAGGGTCTGGAGGAGACTCTCCTTCAGGCCCTGGGATCCATATTCAAGTAAAAAGTAAAGAATAAAAATAAAAAATATGGATATACTCACCCCTCCGACTGGCCCAGGCTCTCAGCGCTGCAAGCGTCTGCCTCTGTTCCTAAGAATGCAGTGAGTGAAGAACCCTCGATGACATCGCGGTTAAGTGAGCGGTGTGTATATATATATATATATATATATATACGTAGAAAAAGGGAACAGCACAATATCAACTTATCTTCAGGTGCAGGGCCCCAGGATAACAGTCCTTAACCAGAAAAGGGATGAATTAATTAATAAGCCATTGATTGTAAGGAAACGACTTGACCGAATCCCACTAGTTATGACCTTTGCCGAAGAAAGCAGTGAAGTAGTTAAAATTATAAAAAAAACATTGGGGGATGTTAGGGAGATGTCTCCCGGACATTAAAGAGTTTGAGAGGCCTCCCATATGTTTGTATAAAAAAAGTAGGAATATCGGTAACCATTTCGTTAAATCAGATATAGGGACAATGTGACAAAATTCCCAGCGGACATTAACTGGTGTCAGTAAAATAGGGTGCTCTCCATGTCTGAATTGCGTGAATTGCACCCACATGGTAAAAGGCCCTACATTTCTACACCCCCAGACAGGGAAAACGTATAGGATTAATGAATATTTGACGTGCAGTTCAGCATATGTTATATATCTACTGATGTGCCCCTGCAAACTTTGGTATATAGGTGAGACCACATGTGAATTTAAGGTAAGAATGAACCAGCATAGGTACAGCATACGGAAAAAGCGAACGGATCTCCCAGTACCGAAACATTTTCTAGAATTCAACCATACTGAGAAGGATTTGAAATGTAAAATAATTGATGTAGTCCCGGCACAGAGGAGAGGGGGGGATAGGGAATTGATCCTAAAGAAGAAGGAACTAAAATGGATCTACGAACTGAACACCCTGAAACCAAATGGCCTTAATGTGGACTTTAAAATTCATACAGTTATGTAAAGTGTATGGTTTTCTATGGTATATAGTTCCTTGTTTTAGGTTGTATAATTGGAGGACCGGGTTTAGAAGGGGTATGCTTACCCTTCTGTTGTTTTAAATTCTAATTGTTTTTAATATATATTTTTTGCTATCTCCTCTGTAGATCCATAACAAAGCTGTGGGTGGACATGAACGCAGGAGGACCGAAAATTTGTTATTTCCTGTTTTTTTCTATAAATGTTTGTTTTTTGCCAAAAATTTCAAAATATTAAAAATAAGTTTTTCAAAAAATCTCTATTTCTACTGTGCAACTGTCCTGAGAACAATAAAATAATTGGTGTAAAGCATTATCATCTGAAGAAAAATTATTTCCTATAGGATATTATATTCTTATGTATATGGTGGTTGTTGGCTCAGATAATGGTATCACAAAGGTTAAGGTTTGGTACCTAGTAGTTGTCCTAATTGCAACAGCTGGCGTTTATGGGTTAGCTGGGGCATCTGGACACTACGTGGCGCCCGGAGACATCCTGAATAAGGTGCCGTCCGAGCTGCCAGGGTATGTAAAAAACCTTTTGAAAGCCTATATATTGGATAGTTGGATAATTCTAGCCACAACACGATACCATATTTCATGAAATACATGGCGGATTGGATTGATCTACTGGTTGTTTATATAGGAATTAGCGCTCTAGTTCATGCCACTTCCAATATGGTGGCTAGGCGGAAGCACATGGTAGAGCGGTGGAATGTGCCACTTACAATATGGCTACTAAGGACGCTAGTGCGCGAGCGCTAGATGAATTAATCTGTAATCATCTTCTGCCAGAGACTACATGGCGTCTATTGGCGCTAGTGCGCAAGCGCATAGTAAAGCAATCGGTATTCCCTTATTCGGGTCTTATTGCTCTCTCGGACATGCGCAGTTAGAACGTATGGACGCTAAGTATAGTGAATGGCGTCCTCCATGCGTTACATGAGCCCTCACAACGGAAAGTAAGTGTCAATAATATCTATGGACAATAAATATGTAGCGATCGTGACAGGGGGATATATGTCTACAATATAAACACATAAGAGCACTTAGCACTTAAGCACTATAGCACTTTATATTAGTATATGACAATGAAAAATAACCTAAGCACTGTATGTTATGAATTTTGATTGGTTGAAATACTCATTGGTTGTAATTATTGATGGAAGTACTATATATATGCACCCTTTTGTACCACCCATTGCCTGAGAAAGGCTCAGTCTGAGCCGAAACGTCGCCCTGCACAGTGGGTTGATTAAATCCTGCAAAGTTGAATACTGATCCTATGGAGTGCTGCCTCATTTTTTGACTTTTTTATGTATATATATATATATATATATATATATATATATATATATATATATATATATATATATATAATATTTATATCCCCAGCCTGGACTGGTGATGTATATCCACCCTCACTGGGTGCGCCTCAATAACTCGTACCTATAATGGAAGCCTTTCCGGCGACTATTTGCCCTCTGTACTGTTCCCTGACTGACCTGGGGTGAGTGGTGCCGCCAGAGAGCCAATCCCTGCTGGGTCATTCTCTCCCCTCCCCTTATGTGAGTGAAGTCAACACACCCCTTCCTCTGTGCGATCCTTTACATAAGGGTTAAAAGTTGACTGGCGATTTCTCATTTACCCAAGAAATTTTACAAAAACTTTTTTTTTTTTAGGGACCACATCACATTTGAAGTCACTCTCAGGGGTCTATATGACAAAAGATACCGAATAACACCATTCTAAAAACTGCATCCTTCAAGGTGCTCAAAAGCACATTCAAGAAGTTTATTAACCCTTCAGGTGCTTCACAGGTTTTTGAAAAAAAAGTAAAAATTAACATTAACTTTTTTTCACACAAAAAATCCCAATTTTTTTTATTTAGACAAGTAATAGCAGGAAAAAATGGACCCCGAACTTTGTTGTGTAATTTCTCTGAGCACACGAATACCCATATGAAGGAGAAAACCACTGCTTGGGCGCACGGCAGTGCTTGCAAGGAGCGCCATATGACTTTTTGAATGCAAAATTTGCTGGTACAATTGGCTGACGCCATGTCACATTTGGAGAGCCTCTTGATGTGCATAAACAGTGAAAATCCCCCCCAAATGACACCATTTTGGAAACTGGACCAATCAGGGAAGTGATCTAGATGTGTGGTGAGCACATTGAACCTCCAGGTGCTTCACAGAAGCTTATAACGTTGAGCCGTGAAAATAATAAAATCACATTTTCCTCACAAAAATGTTTTAGCCAAAAGTTTTTAATTTTTCTAAAAGCTAATAAGATTTTTTTTTTATAACAAACTGCAGTCCATTTTTTCCTGAATAAGCCAATACCCTACATGTAATCGTGAAGTATTTCTCAGGCACAGTGCAAAGCTCAGAAGGCAACGAGCGCCAGATTTTAATGTTATGGTCTGCAGGTGCCATGAGCCACTGCGAGCGCAAATAAGGTGCCAGAACAGCAGAACCCTCCCATAATTGACCCAATTTTATAAACTATACCTCTACTTGAATTCATCCAGGGATGCAGTGATCATATTGACACCACGGGTGTGTCATAAAATTTTATACCATTAGGCATTGAAGAAAAAATAAATTTTTACCACCAAAATTTTGTTTTAGCCCGAGATTTTGCATTTTCACACAAGAAGTGGATAAAAATTGCACCAAAATTTGTCCTACAATTTCTGCTGACCGTGGAAATACCCCATATGTGGCTGTACAGTACTAATTGGCCATACAGAGACATTCGTGAGGAACGGAGTGCTATTTGCCTCCTGGAGCACAGATTTTCCTAGAACGGTTTGCAGACTCCATATACAGAACCTCTAATTGCTAGAAGAGCAGAATCCCTCTTCAAGTGACCCCATTTGGGAAACAATACTCCTTGGAGAATTTATCTACATGTGTAGTGCTGATTTTTACTCCATGGGTATTTTCCAGAAACAAGCAGCAATGAATGCTGCCGAGTGAAAATTGCAAACTGCCCTTGAAATGACCTATACACTGTTGTGACCTGTATCTTGCAGTCACCAGAATGTTATGCCCAGCCTGTGCTTCTGGGGGCATGCACTCGTAAATTAGGCATTCTCTCATCACTTCAGAAATGCCAAATGTGGATGCAATATGTGGTTTAGGTATACTGTGGGGCTCAGAAGGGAGGGGGGCATTTGGATTTGGGAGCGCAGAATTTGCTGAGTTTCTTTTGGCGGGTGAGGAACCATTTCGCTTTTCCAGAGCCTTTGTGCTACCAGTAACGTGGTAGCCCCCTATATTTCTGTTAGCAGATGACGGACCTCAGTGAGGGCTTGCTTTTTTTTGTGGATTGAGTTGAAGCTTTTATTGGGAACATTTTACATAACTTTTGGGATCACATTTATCCGGTGCTCTATGCTGAGCACTTGCTTTGGGGTTTCTATCTAAATCCCCAAATGACGTGATTCCCTAAGGGATCCATTCACTATAATGAGGCAGCAGAGTTATTCTGGGCTCCATCTGGCCTCTGTTCAGTGATGTCCTTTTCAGAAATGCACAAAACTGTGTCCGACGGGACTTTTATGCAATCCTAGACACGTGGACACCGCTGGATCACAGGTCAGACGGCATCCACATTGCCTCCATCTGCCTCATTATAGTAAACTAGATGGCAGCCCGATTCTAAAGAATCGGGAGTCTAGAATCCATATATACTTTATTTATTCAAATGTAAGAATAATACAATTAATAAATAATAGTAAGAAAGAACAAAAATAATAGGCAGTGTATGGAGAAAACACCAAACAAAAGTTCAAAATTGGTGTGAAAATGTCACTGAACCACTTCACAACTAAATATATATAGTTTTGGTAAATGGTATTATCATTTTTTTGACGAAATTCGGCAGGAGCTTGAAGAGCAACGTCACTGGGCCCGCCTCCACGCAGTAGAAACTTGCTGTGAGGTAAAAATTCAAAAATCACACCAAAATGGCGGGCGGAGTGTGTCACAGTACGGCACGTTTCTGATTGGTCGCTCGCAGCAGGCGGCAACCAATCAGACACTGGACACTGTTGACGTCACTTATCTCCGGACATTAGCTCCGGACATTAGCTCCGGACATTAGCTCCGGACATTAGCTCCGGACAAAGCCACGGAAGTTGGCACAAATTGCAGGAAGTAGTATTCTAGGCAATTATATATTAGATCCTCTGCCGGGGGTTTCATCTGAATCACATATTTCAGAGATTTACACATAAACCGTGGTATAAACGTAGAGCGCAGGATAAATGTGCCCGAGCCTTACTGCGATTTTGGAAAGTAGAATGAAAAAATCAATAGTATGTGAAGAATTGGTTTTATTAATTTTTTCGCAGTTCCTCATGCGGTATAAGTGATTAGGCGACTTTATTCTTCGGGTCAGTGCAATTACAGTGATACCAGATTTATATCGGGTTTCTATGTTTGGCTGCTGTCACACACTAAAAGATGTTTTTTATTGCAAAAAAAAATTTTTGCATTACCACATTTTGAGAGCTATATATTTTCCAGGTTTTTGGCTCACAGTCATGTGTGGGCTTGTTTTTTGCGGGATGGGTTGACGTTGTTATTGGTACCATTTTCGGGCACATGACATCTTTTGATCGCGTTCTATTCTGATTTTTGTGAGGCAGAATGAACAAAAAACAGCAATTCAGTAATTTCTTGAGGGGGGGTTATGCCATCCCGTGTGTGATAAAATTGATAAGGCAGTTTTATTCTTCAGGTCAGTATGATTACAGCGATACCTCATTTATATCTTTTTTATGATTTTGCGTTTTTATACAATAAAAACTATTTATAGAAAAAAATATTTTTGCATCGCTTTATTCTGAGAGCTATACGTTTTTTATTTTTCGCTGATGGAGATGTATGGCAGCTTGTTTTTTGTGAGACAAGATGATGTTTTCAGCGGTATAATGTTTATTTATATCCGTCATTTTTATCGCGTTTTATTCCACTTTTTGTCAGGCAGTATGATAAAGCATGTTTTCCTTTGCCTTTTTTTATACTGTTCGCAAAAAGAGTAACTAGTGGGACAATTTTATAGGTTGGGTCATTGTGGACGCAGCGATACCAAATGTGTACTTTTATTTCTTTTTATTCAAATATTTATAGATACAGTATATTTTGATTTTCTAGGACATCCCTCCTGACAGCACCATAGAGGTTGTCCTCCTCCTCCTTACAGGGACAGGAAATACATGAGGTTAAAATGCCCCTCTTCACTCACAACCCTCAGTGTGTTTTTTCCTATCCCTGCATGGAGGGATGCACGAGAGTGAAGCACAGCTTACTGGATGGGCTCAGGGGGATCATACGGCGTCACCAATCCTTTCCCCTGTCAAGAAGGTCCGAGGCTGACACTCTCCAGTGGGGAATCCCACAACCACAAAGACCAGTTGAGCGGACGGGCTCATGGGTAGAGCTGCTTCCTCCTGATGGGGGGGGCTCTCAGGTCCAATCTTGGCTGGCTGGGTGCTGCTCCCTTCCAGAAGTTGCGCGGTGGAAAGACCCGTCGATCTTCCGGTGATGTCAGGGATGCGCCGGAATATGGTGTCAGTGTGCATTCTAGGGTGGATTGCAGAAGTACCAAGTGAGATAGGTAGTAGAAGCTGTTACCTGGTTCTCCGGAGGTACAGGGCTTGCAGAGTGCTATGGAGGATCTGGCCAAAATGGACCAGGACTGTGGGGTAAATGCGCTGTGCGCAATCCTACCCACACTTACACGCACGCCCTTTTGACTATTCCTTTTCTCTACATCGTACAGTATAAGGGTGTTCTGCCTTCCTCCACATATGGTGCTGTGTGGATTTCAGCATACGGCTGAACCTCTGCAACCCTTCTTGCCCAGGAAACTAAGGGGGCAGTTCTAATCAGAACACGCTGCTTAAAGAGAAATGCTCATTTATCCAGAAACAGGATAAATGGACAACTAATGACATCTAATGGTTATAACTAGTACTACATTATGAAAATTACTTGCTGCTCATAAATAGGCAGAACAAAGGGAACCCCAGCTATGCCCCTGCCTATGCCAAAATGGTCTGGCAAAGCTTCAGCTAAAACCAGACAATGCCCTGTATGCCAGATAAAATTACCAGAAGCATATGGCAGAACACTCTGTGACACCTGCACAACCAGGGTTGTAAGGGAGGAACAACTATCCCTATTGTCCGAGATGAGGTCGCTAATTCGGGACGAAGTCTAGGCCTCTATATCTACCCTGGCCCGTCCGCAACCCCCCAGTCTGGGTCCGAGAGCTAAGAGACCTCGGTGGGAGAAGAAATTAAGCTCGGTTGAGGTATCCCAACTCTGTGGTTCAGACCAGGAAGAAGACAGTGAGGCAGTGTCAGAGAATGCAGAATGGGGCAGGAGATACCTATTTGCCTCAGAGGATACCGATGGTCTAGGCCAGGCTATCAGAGATATGATGCAGGTGGAGGAGGTCCCAAAGACACAGTCCAGACTAGAGATGAGCGGTGTTCGAGTCGAACTGTTCACCAATTTCAAATTCGAGCTGTTTTGGGCGGTGTTCGAGTCGTTCAACGAACCCGAACAATTTGCTTAAAATTCGGCTGTTCGAGTTTCTGTTCAATAACTGTTCGTTCACCAAAAGCCTCCCTTGATTTGCACATTAAAACTGTTTATCATTGTTAATAGACTGTTTCAGAGTATAGTGGGCGGGGGATAGATCTGTGCTGAAATAATGCCGATCTCCATTTTTTTCTTCTTTCCCGCATTTACAGTGGGGCGGTGCAGTCTCTCAGCCTATCAGCAGTGCGCACACACACAGCAATGTGCATGTGATGCACACAAGCAAGGGCATGTGTCATTGGCTGTGTATGTCACATGTCCTTGCCCTATAAGAACCAGCCATTTGCCCCGTCACCACCATTTCCTCACTGCTGCAGCTTAGTGTTAGACGGCTCCGCTGCTGCTGTGGGCGCTATACAGCCTAAGAGTGTTTTTATGGAGCGAATTGTCAGAGAAATAGGTTTAGGGAGTCGGGAGGAGTTGGGACTAGTTGTGATATCAGCCATTTTCAGGGTAGGTTACAGCAGTTCATAGCACTGTTTGCCAGGCAGGTCTGTGCCAGTGCTGTGTAAGTGTTTGTCAAAGCACTTGGTGTAATCTAGCTCAGCCAATCCTTTTGGGCTAGTAGCATTGTCTGATAGTCATTGAAGTAGCCCGCCTGTGAAGCTAGCTACACCGCCTGTGTATCTCAATTTTTACTGCATCTAACCCAGTTAATAGTTTTGGGCCTAGGAGCAGTGTCTGCATGTCAGCAGAGTAGCCCGCCTGTGAAACAAACTATACCGCCTGTGTATCTCTATTTTCACTGCATCTGATCCAGTTAATAGTTTTGGGCCTAGTACCACAGTTTGGCCACTCAGTTCTGCTCGGTTTTCATCCATCGGTTGTTGTGCCAACAACTACAGATACAGAGTTGCCAATTAGTTAAGCACTAAAATGAGTGGCAAAAGGCCTGCTAATGGTGGAAAGGGGAATAGGCATGTTGGAAAGGGAAAAAAAGGTTGTGTCCGAGTGGTAAGTTGTAAAGCAACAGTAACATCTGCAGAAGAAAGACCATCTTCCAGCCGAAGTAAGATGTCTACTTCTTTTCGTGGACATCGCCAAAAATTCCAGATGAGGCACAAAAACAGCAGCTGCTTGAACGGATATCAAGTGCTCGTTCAAGTGGGCTCTCCTCCATGTCAACTTCAACATCACAACTACTCCAGTCCTCAGAGTTGTCACCCCAATCGCATTTGCTTCCTCACAGCTCCCAAGTCTCCAGCAGCCCATCAGAGCATGGGGTACCACAGATGGTTGAGTCTGTCGAGCTGTTTACTCATACTATAGCCTGGGAATCAGAGGTCGGCTCCAGAGCTTCTGTGAATCCAGACGAGGAAATGATCTGCACTGATGCCCAGAATCTTTGTGAGTCGGATCCAGGCCCAGATGAAGAAGGTTCTGAGCATAATGTAGTAATGTAGAACCTTGCTCCCAAACTGTAACTCCTGCTGGTGGAGACAATGATGAAGATGATGATGAGACTGAGATACCTGATTGGAACGAAAACTTGACTTTTCTGTCGGGGCAGGAAGAGGTTGGCTCTGAGGATGACGGGTGTGAGAACACACAGGATGATGATGACGAGGTTGTACACCCCCACTTACTGTCAATCCCCAGTCCGCCAGTCCATGAGGTCAGCAGAGGAGGTGGGGGAGGATGCTAGTGATGAGTCTGACAACGAGGTAACGGTGCGCCTTCCTGGACAGAGTCGGAGTACTGGAAGCACATCAACACCTGCCTCCTCAACCTCAACTGTGCCTCAGACCAGAAGTCGTGGTGGCTCTTCAGGTCGCACGGGCTCTAAGCCTTGCATAGCCTGGGCATTTTTTGACATCGCAAAGGATGACCCAACTCATGTTGTCTATAAGATTTGTCAACAAAATCTTAGTAGAGGCCAAAAAATCACTAGCTTGAGTACTTCATGCATGAACCGTCACATGGATATGAGGCATAAGTTGCCGTGGGAAGCTCACTATGCTACAATGCGGCCTAGTGGGCCGGGTCAACCACCGTCTGCCCCATCAAGTGCATCCACGTCCTCTTCATCCTCTGTGACTGTGGGGACAGCAGTCGCACATGGTTTTGCATGCAGACCTTCCACCACTTTACCCGCAACAGCCAGTGTGATTGGCAGGTCATCAGGACATTTCCAAGTGGAAACACCTGCTGGTGTTGAGCGCTCTCTGACATCAACACCACATTTTGATCAAGGCAACATAACATCTCCACCTGCCCCTTCCTCACAGACCAGCAGTTTGCCGGGGACACCCTACTCAACTCCATCTAAACACGGCAGCCAACCCCCAGTCCCTCAGATGTAGACAAGTAAAAGACCACTTCCTCCTAGCCATTACAAAGCTAAGAGGTTGAATTTCTCCATCTGCAAGCTGTTGGCTACAGAAATGCTGCCTTTCCGCCTGGTGGACACAGAGTATTTTTGAGACCTTATGTCGTCGCAGTGCCCCAGTACCAGATGCCCAGTCGCCACTACTTCTCAAAGAAAGCTGCGCCTGCACTACACCAGCATGTTGCACACAACATCACCGCTTCCTTGAGAAACTCTGTGTGTGACGGTGCATTTCACCAAAGACACTTGGACGAGTAGACATGGACAGGGGCGTTACATATCGGTGACTGGGCACTGGGTAACTACGGCGACATCAGGAGAAGGGGCTGCTGTCCAAGTCTTGCCATCGCCACAAGTTGCTCGTCGATCCTCTGTATCTAGAAGTTCCTCCACTGCTTCTGCCTCCTCAACCTCCTCTCGGTCCTCCACCTGCACCCAAAGCCTGTCTGGTAATGCCACCCACGTTGTAACTGCGCAGAAGGAATCCTGCACACCTCACCATGCTGTCACCAGGGCTCAATGGCATCAGGCGGTGTTTACATTGAAATGTCTGGGAAATGTGAGTCACACAGCTGAGGAGTTGTGGTCAGCTCTGGAGACCGAGTTCCATCAATGGTTGTCTCCACTCAACCTGCAGCCAGGGAAGGCTGTGTGCGACAATGCTGCAAACCTGGGTGCGGCCCTTCGCCGGGGCAATGTCACACACGTGCCTTGTATGGCTCACGTTTTGAACCTGGTTGTCCAGCAATTTTTATCCCACTATCCCAGACTAGATGGGCTTCTGCAGAGGGCATGGTCGCTGTGTGCTCACTTCCGACGTTCGCATCCTGCAGCTCGACGACTTGCATCTCTACAGAAGTCGTTGGGCCTGCCAGTTCACCGGCTGAAATGCAGTGTTCCCACACGGTGGAATTCAACTCTGCACATGTTGCAGCGACTGTGGCAGCACTGACGAGCCCTGGTGCAATACGTTATGACATATAGCCTGGGCCAACGAGATCAAGAGGTGGGGCAAATCACGCTGCAGGAGTCGTCTCAGATCAGGGACCTATGCACCCTTCTGCACAGTTTTGAAATGGCAACGAAGATGTTTAGTGCTGACGATGCCATTTTTCCCTTTCGCCACGACAGCACCCCACTGGAGAGAGGGATCCGCCCCGCAGGAACAGGAAACCTACCGAGAAATAAAAGGGGGCGGTCCGCCTCTCCTCCTCAGTTTAGGTTTCCTGTTCCTGCAGGAACGACAGGACGACTACAACATACCTGGGCTAGCATGCCGCCTGTGCGGTGTCTGTGAGAACGGCAGGGGCTACAGCTCAGAAGCAGCGTTGGGGGAGTTCCGTTAGATGGCTCCCTCCTCGGCTGGTGAATCGAGCAGACGGCCGGGTCCGGGGAGGGCCGCCCGGCGTCTTCTCCTGCGTGCGGTGCGGCCAGGAGCCGGGTAAGATAATCTCCATTGCGGTCAGGCGCTGAACCCCGGACCGCGCATGCGCCGACCGCCGCAATACTGGCTACCCCGGAACTGAATGAGTCACTTCCAGGGCGCCTAGGCCGGATCTGGGGCGGGGGAGCCAGCGACGATCCGCGCATGCGCATTGCGCAGCGGGGAAGGAAAAAAAAAGAAAAAAAGAAAAAAGGGCGCACTATTTAAAACGCCCAGAAACAATAATGCGGCGATGCAGAGATGTCATCCCCAGGTGCCATGGACCCCACAGCTGGAGATCCAGTGCCCCCCACCAAAGATCACACCAAAGGATCCTCGGAGTCCGCTCGTAAGAGTGACGGTTCCAGAACAGGATCTCGGCCTTCTGATCCGGTATTATTCGCTTCACTGGGTGAGTGTTAAAACTCTGCCTATTAAGCTGACGTTGTCTCCCTATTTCTCTCTCTTTTCTCTCTCTCTCGCTACTTATTACGCCCAGTCTAAAAAACGACAAAAGTCCAAACATAAGGAATGTGCCTTGTGTAGCCAGCCCCTTCCGGACTCATACCCCAAAAAACTGTGCAAGGACTGTTTTAAGGAAACAACTCAGGGAGCGACAGTGTCCGTTACGGACTTACGGGCCATTATTAGGGAGGAACTAAAAAATATGACCCAGGAAAAACCGCGTAAAGCTAAGTCCAAAACACCAACACTTATGTCAGACTCCGAAAGTGACCAGACTGTACTGTCAGAAGCCTCCCTATCATCATCATCATCGTCATCTTCCTCATCAGAAATCGAGGGGCGTTCATGTTTCCCCTTAGACAGTGTGGACAACTTGGTGAAGTCAATCCGCAATACCATGGGGTGTGAGGAGGTAAAGGGTGCGCAAACCACGCAGGAAATTATGTTTGCGGGTTTGGCGGAGAGAAAGAGGAGATGTTTTCCGGTTATACCAGCGGTGAAAGCATTAATTAAAAGAGAGTGGGAGAAGCAGGATCAAAGAAGCTTTTTGCCCTCCGCGTCTAAACGTAAATATCCGTTTAGTGATGAGGAGCTCCTTACATGGACCAAAGTTCCTAAGGTCGATGCAGCCGTAGCTTCTACCTCCAAGCAATCCACTCTGCCTGTGGAGGATGCGGGACTTCTGGTCGATCCATTAGATCGTAAAGCTGAATCATCCCTTAAACGATCTTGGGAAGCGGCTACAGGAATTTTTAAACCTGCAGTAGCCAGCACCTGCGCTGCCCGGTCAATGATCATTTGGATTGATCAGTTGGACCAGCAGATCGAAAATAAAGTTTCAAGAGAGAAACTACGAGCGGCCATCCCTTTTATACGTGGAGCAGCAGCTTTTATGGCGGACGCATCTGCCGACTCTCTTCGGTTAGCAGCGAGATCCGCAGGTCTTGTGAACAATGCAAGACGCGCACTTTGGATGAAAAGTTGGAAAGGGGACGCGCAGTCTAAATCTAAAATATGTGCAATCCCATGCGAGGGTGAGTACCTCTTTGGTAAAACCTTAGATGAGATACTCAAAAAGGCAAAGGACAGGAAGAAAGCTTTTTCTGATTCCTCTATTCCCTTTTACAGGAGAGCCTTTAAGAGGAGACCGTTTGGTAAAAGGAGGCAAACGGATAGGTCTACAACATGGACTGCTAAAGAGGACAGGCAAAGAGGTACCATGTTTAGAAGACCCAACCCCCCAAAAGACAATAAATTCTGAGGATATACCAGTAGGGGGCAGACTGAAATTTTTCGCCACCCAATGGGAAAAAGTAACATCTAGCTCGTGGGTTTTAAACATCATCCGAGATGGAATTAAACTACAATTCTCTCGTGTTCCCCACGAGTCATATATTATAACATCCCTCAGCTCGCCCGCACAACAGCAGGCTCTAGAGCTAGAAATTCAAACCCTATTATCAAAGCGGGTTTTAGTCCAAGTCCCCGAGGGACAGGAAGGCAGAGGATTCTACTCTCCCTTATTCCTGATTTCTAAACCCGACGGTTCTTTCAGGACCATCATAAACCTTAAAAAACTCAATTCATTTGTTACAAAACCATACATTTAAGATGGAATCCATTAGATCCACTCTAAAACGCCTCTTTCCAAACTGTATGATGGGGGGCATTGATTTGAAAGATGCTTATTATCATCTCCCTATCCATGACAGATACCAAAAGTACCTCAGAATAGCAGTGACAATCAACGGCGAGATTCATCATTTCCAATATACAGCCATGCCCTTCGGCCTTTCAACAGCACCGAGGATCTTCACCAAGATAATGCTAGAGGTGATGGCCTACCTTCGCCAAAAAGAAACCTTAATTGTTCCCTATCTGGATGACTTTTTGGTCATTGGAAATTCAGTTACTCAATGTGCTGATCGTTTGGCTCATGCAATTTCCTCTCTACAGGATCTAGGCTGGATAATCAATACCAACAAATCCAGACTCACTCTGCTATCCTGTCAGGCGTTCTTGGGGTTCCATCTAGACTCCGTATCTCAAAAGTGTCTCCTGCCTCAGGTAAAAATACTACTGGTCAAACGCAAAGTCCTAGCGGCAATAAACAATCCACGTATATCCCTAAGACAAGCTATGTCCTTACTAGGATCCCTTATCTCTTGTATACCTGCGGTAAAATGGGCTCAACATCATACCCGTACACTGCAACACCAGATTTTACAAGAAGATAGACGGTTCTCTGGTCACCTAAATGTGAAAATAACCTTATCTCAGGAAGTTTTAACTTCCTTAACGTGGTGGCTGAATTCAGACCATTTAATGAGTGGTGTTCCATGGATAATAACGCCATCTCATACCATAACCACGGACGCCAGTCCTCATGGATGGGGCGCTCATATGGGGAATGATTTTTGCCAAGGGTTATGGAACATGGAGGAAAGCTGCTACTCCTCTAATGTTAAAGAATTAAATGCAGTAAAATACGCCTTATGCCATTTTCTCCCACAGCTACAAGGGAAAGACATCAGAATCCTTTCCGACAACACCACCACAGTGGCGTATCTAAACAGGCAAGGAGGCACGCGATCAGAGACTCTGATGTCTTCTGCTACAGAAATCCTGAATCTAGCAGAAAGTCACCTAACATCCCTTACTGCACTGCACATAACAGGGGAAAACAACCAGCAGGCAGACTTCTTAAGTTGACACACCTTGAAACAAGGAGAGTGGTGCCTAAACCAGCAGATTTTTCAAGATATAGTATCCCTATGGGGTCAACCTCAAGTAGATCTCTTCGCCACAAGGAAAAACAAAAAAGTCCGGAAATTTCCTCCCTATCTCTAGCGGATCATCCGGACATTCTGGACGCTCTCCAAGCCCCTTGGCAGTTCAGTCTAGCATATGCTTTTCCGCTGATCATACTATTACCCCAAGTCATTCGCAAAATCAGAATCGAAGGAGCGAGGGTGATACTAATAGCTCCATTCTGGCCGAAGAGGCCTTGGTTCTCGTGGCTGCAAACCATGTCGGTCTCAGATCCTTGGGTCCTCCCCTCAACACCCAATCTTCTCTTCCAGGGTCCGTTTTTCCACCCTCAAGTGGACAGTCTACATCTCACGGCCTGGAATTTGAGAGGCAGATGCTAAAATCAAGGGGGTTCTCGGAGGGATTGATAAACACACTCCTCCAGAGTAGAAAACCTTCCACTACAAAAATTTACACAAAAATATGGAAGAAATTCCTACAATTCCATACATCTTCAAACACGTCAGAAATTCCGATACAGTCTATCCTGGAATTTCTTCAAAAAGGGAGAGAACTAGGTTTAACTGCAAACACCTTAAAAGTTCATGTTTCAGCACTAGGAGCTCTCTATGGCCATAACATTGCGGGGAATAGATGGGTATCCCGATTTATTACAGCCTGTGAACGAATAAATCCAGTTAATATACCTAGAGTTCCTCCCTGGGATCTAAACTTAGTTTTACAAGCCCTAACAGACTCTCCATTCGAACCAATAGATTCAATACCAATCAAGATCCTATCGCTAAAAACGGCCCTCTTGGTAGCACTGACTTCAGCCAGGAGAATCAGTGACATCCAAGCACTCTCTATAGATCCACCTTTCCTGCTAACTTTTCAGGATAAGTTGGTCCTTAAACCAGACCCTTCCTACCTTCCCAAAGTAGCTAAGACATTCCATAGGTCTCAGGAAATAATCTTGCCCACTTTCTTCAGTAATCCTTCCACTCCTGAAGAACAAAAGTACCACACTCTAGATGTTAAAAGAGTAGTGTTAAAGTACATTGAAAGAACCTGTAGCTGGCGACAGTGTAGGGCTCTGTTTATTTCCTTCCAGGGTCACAAGAAGGGTCATGGAATAACAAAAAGCACATTATCCCGGTGGATCAGAGAGTCTATCAGACTGGCCTATTCCACGAGTAAAGAAAACCCTCCGGAAGGCATAACAACGCACTCTACCAGAGCTATGGCATCCTCCTGGGCAGAAAGGGGAGAGGTCCCAATTGAGACTATATGTAAGGCGGCAACTTGGTCAAATCCCTCTACATTCTATAATCAGTATAGGCTTGATCTATCGTCAACTTCTGACCTAGACTTTGGCAGGACTGTCCTCAGCACGGTGGTCCCCCCCTAAGGTGATGGTCTCTGTAAGATCTCCAGTGGGGTGCTGTCGTGGCGAAAGGGAAAAAGCCGGATTACTCACCGGTAATACTCTTTTAGTGAGTCCACGACAGCACCCTCTTACATCCCTCCCTAGATTAATATAGTACTTACTATTGAGTAAAATTCTTTTAATCATATATGAGCAAATAAGTTTAAAAAATGAAATAAATGATATTTGCCTAATACTGGCGGTCCTCCAGGTACTCTGAAATCAAAACTGAGGAGGAGAGGCGGACCACCCCCTTTTATTTCTCGGTAGGTTTCCTGTTCCTGCGGGGCGGATCCCTCTCTCCAGTGGGGTGCTGTCGTGGACTCACTAAAAGAGTATTACCGGTGAGTAATCCGGCTTATCATCATGACCATTCCGGTGATTTACATGCTGGAGCACACCTTACAGTGTTCGAAGTCAGGTGGTGGAACAGGAGGAGTTGTATGCGGAAGGGATCATATCTCCAAGGTCAAGAAAGTTGGCAGCACCAAGGCGGCTGGCATTGGAGGCTGGGGAGAGGTATTAACGAGGGTGCATGGTAGCAGCCAAACTGTTGAGGAAGGTGCAGAAGGTGAGGATGAAGTGGAGGACGAACTGGCGCTGGGCATGGAAGACTCATCAGATGACGGAGACCTAGATCAAAGTTCTGTTCTGCGAGGTTTGGGGGAGAGGGCAGACGAAGGAAGCATGATTCTCACCTTGCCACCACCAAGACAACAAGGACTTCGTCCTCCTGGATGCGCAAGACACATGAGTGCCTTCTTGCTGCACTACCTGCAACATGACCCTCGGATTGTCAGAATCCGAAGTAATGCCGACTACTGGGTTGCCACACTCTTAGATCCCCGGTACAAAAGCAAATTTGGCAAAATAATTCCTGCCTTAGAAAGGAAATATAAAGGCACAGATGATTGGCCTCGGGGAGACCAAAACATCCAACACCGCGGAGACACCATCACGTGTTTCTCAACGCAGTGATTCCAGAACACTGCCCCCATCCCTTATGGGAAATATGCAGATGCATGTAAAGAAGCTGCGGAGACACCATCACGTGTTTCTCAACGCAAGCAGTGAATAGCCAGGCCTTTCCCCGGGAAGGAACAACCACGGGAAGGGCAGCATCCTATGAAGGAAAGCCACCTATGCCAAGCATGGTATCCATCCACAGACAGCTGTTTCGGGGTTTTTGCCCCTCATCAGTGCGGAGTAGGAATCTGGCTATTAGGAGCAGTGCCTAGTAAAAAGGCTATAAAGGCACAGATGATTGGCCTCGGGGAGACCAAAACATCCAACACCGCGGAGACACCATCACGTGTTTCTCAACGCAGTGATTCCAGAACACTGCCCCCATCCCTTATGGGAAATATGCAGATGCATGTAAAGAAGCTGCGGAGACACCATCACGTGTTTCTCAACGCAAGCAGTGAATAGCCAGGCCTTTCCCCGGGAAGGAACAACCACGGGAAGGGCAGCATCCTATGAAGGAAAGCCACCTATGCCAAGCATGGTATCCATCCACAGACAGCTGTTTCGGGGTTTTTGCCCCTCATCAGTGTGGAGTAGGAATCTGGCTATTAGGAGCAGTGCCTAGTAAAAAGGCTATAAAGGCACAGATGATTGGCCTCAGGGAGACCAAAACATCCAACACCGCGGAGACACCATCTCGTGTTTCTCAACGCAGTGATTCCAGAACACTGCCCCCATCCCTTATGGGAAATATGCAGATGCATGTAAAGAAGCTGCGGAGACACCATCACGTGTTTCTCAACGCAAGCAGTGAATAGCCAGGCCTTTCCCCGGGAAGTAATAACCACGGGAAGGGCAGCATCCTATGAAGGAAAGCCACCTATGCCAAGCATGGTATCCATCCACAGACAGCTGTTTCGGGGTTTTTGCCCCTCATCAGTGCGGAGTAGGAATCTGGCTATTAGGAGCAGTGCCTAGTAAAAAGGCTATAAAGGCACAGATGATTGGCCTCGGGGAGACCAAAACATCCAACACCGCGGAGACACCATCACGTGTTTCTCAACGCAGTGATTCCAGAACACTGCCCCCATCCCTTATGGGAAATATGCAGATGCATGTAAAGAAGCTGCGGAGACACCATCACGTGTTTCTCAACGCAAGCAGTGAATAGCCAGGCCTTTCCCCGGGAAGGAACAACCACGGGAAGGGCAGCATCCTATGAAGGAAAGCCACCTATGCCAAGCATGGTATCCATCCACAGACAGCTGTTTCGGGGTTTTTGCCCCTCATCAGTGCGGAGTAGGAATCTGGCTATTAGGAGCAGTGCCTAGTAAAAAGGCTATAAAGGCACAGATGATTGGCCTCGGGGAGACCAAAACATCCAACACCGCGGAGACACCATCACGTGTTTCTCAACGCAGTGATTCCAGAACACTGCCCCCATCCCTTATGGGAAATATGCAGATGCATGTAAAGAAGCTGCGGAGACACCATCACGTGTTTCTCAACGCAAGCAGTGAATAGCCAGGCCTTTCCCCGGGAAGGAACAACCACGGGAAGGGCAGCATCCTATGAAGGAAAGCCACCTATGCCAAGCATGGTATCCATCCACAGATTCCTACTCCACACTGATGAGGGGCAAAAACCCCGAAACAGCTGTCTGTGGATGGATACCATGCTTGGCATAGGTGGCTTTCCTTCATAGGATGCTGCCCTTCCCGTGGTTGTTCCTTCCCGGGGAAAGGCCTGGCTATTCACTGCTTGCGTTGAGAAACACGTGATGGTGTCTCCGCAGCTTCTTTACATGCATCTGCATATTTCCCATAAGGGATGGGGGCAGTGTTCTGGAATCACTGCGTTGAGAAACACGTGATGGTGTCTCCACGGTGTTGGATGTTTTGGTCTCCCCGAGGCCAATCATCTGTGCCTTTATAGCCTTTTTACTAGGCACTGCTCCTAATAGCCAGATTCCTACTCCACACTGATGAGGGGCAAAAACCCCGAAACAGCTGTCTGTGGATGGATACCATGCTTGGCATAGGTGGCTTTCCTTCATAGGATGCTGCCCTTCCCGTGGTTGTTCCTTCCCGGGGAAAGGCCTGACTATTCACTGCTTGCGTTGAGAAACACGTGATGGTGTCTCCGCAGCTTCTTTACATGCATCTGCATATTTCCCATAAGGGATGGGGGCAGTGTTCTGGAATCACTGCGTTGAGAAACACGTGATGGTGTCTCCGCGGTGTTGGATGTTTTGGTCTCCCTGAGGCCAATCATCTGTGCCTTTATAGCCTTTTTACTAGGCACTGCTCCTAATAGCCAGATTCCTACTCCACACTGATGAGGGGCAAAAACCCCGAAACAGCTGTCTGTGGATGGATACCATGCTTGGCATAGGTGGCTTTCCTTCATAGGATGCTGCCCTTCCCGTGGTTGTTCCTTCCCGGGGAAAGGCCTGGCTATTCACTGCTTGCGTTGAGAAACACGTGATGGTGTCTCCGCAGCTTCTTTACATGCCTTAGAAAGGGATTCACGCATGCAGGAGTATCAGCAGAGACTGTTACAGAATCTAACATCTGCTTTTCCACAAAACACCAGTGGTGCACGTAGTGAATATCTGAGTTCTAACTTGCCAACCGTGGGACTATCGAGTCATCACTCAAACCGTAACAGTAACCTCGTATCTGGTAATAACAGCAATTTTTTCCAATCGTTTCAAGATTTTTTTAGACCATCCTTTGCAAGGCCACAGGAGACAAGAAGTCTGACGCACAGCCAACGCCTAGAGAGGATGGTACAAGAGTATCTCCAAGTTAACATCGATGCCATGACTGTGGCACTGGACCCTTGCTCATGTTGGGCTTCCAATCTCGAACAATGGCCTGAACTTGCCACTCACGCCTTGGAGATTTTGTCGTGCCCCGCAGCCAGCGTTCTCTCTGAATGTGTGTTCAGTGCAGCTGGTGGTGTGCTGACAGATAAGCGCACGCGGCTGTCCAGTGACAATGTAGACAGTCTAACGTTCATCAGGATAACCAAATCCTGTATTCGCAAGGACTTTTCTACCCCTGTGTCATCTTGGGGAGAATGAAAGCTTGATGATTTTTGAAAATCACCTCACCAACCGTTTTAAAAAACTCTGGCGAAATTGATGCCACTTAAGTGGTGTCTGTGGTCGAATTTTGGAGACTCTTTTATTTAGTCCCCTTGCTGAGTTTTACATGATGTTGCCATCGTTAATTCCAGGTGGGTGGGGTCGTCTGCAGAGTTGTTTCCTCATACTATGGCCTGGGATTCAGAGGTCTGCTCCAAAGCTTCAGTGTCTGCTAGTCAGCAGAGTAGCCCAGCCACCCACCGCCTGTTTACCTAAGTACTATTTTTAATGGCATCTAGCCCAGCAAATCTTTTTAGGCCTAGTAGAATTTGGTGCTAATCAGCAGCGTACTTCACCCATGAAGCAAGCTACACCACCTGTTTACCTAACTACTATTTTGTAACGGCATCTAGCCCAGGAAATCCTTTGGGGCCTAGTAGAATTTGGTGCAACTCAGCAGCGTACCCCACCCATGAAGCAAGCTACACCGCCTGTTTACCTAACTACTATTTTGCAAAGGCATCTAGCCCAGGAAATCCTTTTGGGCCTTGTAGAATTTGGTGCAACTCAGCAGCGTACCCCACCCATGAAGCAAGCTACACCGCCTGTTTACCTAACTACTGTTGGGGCGGTCTGCAAGTCAGACCCTCAGGGATATTGGATGGCTGCCAAATGGGTGAGGTTTCTCCGGAGAATGACGGACAGAGACAGGGATGAATCTGTATCTAACCGTAAGCCTTTTATTCCAGGAAGGACCTTCAGTTATATACATTTTTGAGTAGGCGTATACATCATGTTCGTGCACAAATCAACAGTTTATTACATATGAGATCATTCTTAATTAATCATGTTTATTCCTAATAAGGCCTGAACTGTGGACAGGTGATTCTTACATAAAGAGGTAACTTGAGTTTGAGACACGTAGGGGCTAATGTCCTAAGTCTCCTTTCTTGATTAGGTTTTACCTATCTCAGCAGTTCCTAGTAGTCAACAACATGACTTAGCAAAGTTAGGCCTGCCTGGACATATGAATGAATTATGAGAATACATTAAGGTGGTCCCTGATTTCCCTATCACTACTATTTTGTAATGGCATCTAGCCCAGGAAATCCTTTTGGGCCTAATAGAATTTGGTGCTACTCAGCAGTGTACTTCACCCATGAAGCAAGCCACACCACCTGTTTACCTCCTAAATACTATTTTTTAACGGCATCTAGCCCAGGAAATCCTTTTGGGCCTAGTAGAATTTGGTGCAACTCAGGAGCGTACCCCACCCATGAAGCAAGCTACACCGCCTGTTTACCTAAGTACTATTTTTAACGGCATTTGGCCCAGGAAATCCTTTAGGGCCTAGTAGCAATTTCTGCTACTCAGCAGAGTACCCCACCCATGAAGCAAGCTACACTGCCTTCTTTCTTTCTCAATCTAACCCCTCGGCTCTGGAGTGTCCACTCTCCCTCCAGCTCTCTCCTTCTCACAGGTGGACTACCGCGTGTTTTCACACTGTGGCAAATCTTTTGGGCCCAGGCATGAGAAGTCGTCGAGGTAATAGATAATATGTGCCGCCTTACAAACGTCCATGACAACACATTTGAGGAAGCAACTAAATGCCTCAAATAGTGAGCAGGATATGGAGCACCCCATGGGCAAATAGCGATCTATGTAGTATGCTCCTTCACAGAAGCAGCCCAATGGGAGGACACTATTCGGAGGCACAGGTAGTAACCGGAATGCCCAATCAATGTCTGTTTTGGCCATTAGGGTGCCCCTTACCAACATCTTGACCCGCCTGATTGCCTCGTCAAAGGAGGTACAGTACATAGTACTATACTTGATTCCACGTCGATGTTGTCGTTTACTGACCTGCCCCTTGGATATGACAAATGGTGGATTAGTCTGAATGTATTGGGTTCATTTTTTGGCACAACTCCCAACAGGGGTACCACTACATCTTCTAAGGAAAGAGTTCTGAATGGACCCGCCACCATTCTACCTAAAGATGTTTATTTTTTTATTTTTTTTGTCAAGACTTCTGGGTGTTGGTAGAGTGAGTTTAGATTTTTACTCCAGCCTTTATTGATTGTAGAAGGGCACGACATGCCTATATCTGTGTCTCCTCCTCCTTTTACTCCTCCACCTCTTTTCTTTTCACATGACTATATGTAGTTGTGACTTTTCCATGTGTTTGTTGTGTCTTCTGAGCAGTTTGTTAGCTTTTGGACACCTTTTAAGGTGTTTTCTATGTGTTTTCCATATGTGTGTATGTGTTTGTGTTTGCCTGCCATTGGTTTCAATGAGGTTCGATGGTTTTCATCGAACATTCGATGAACAGTTCGTCAAACACGCCTCTGTTCGATGAACCGAACCCGAACACTAGGGAGGTGGCTCAACACTAGTCCAGACAGGACGAGATGTTTGGGGTTCTCAGAGCTCAGAAGCAGCTTGTGTTCCCAGTGAATGACCATATCTGTGCTATGGTCCTGGTGGAGTGGGAGGATGCAGAGAAACGTCTGGTGATACCACGGGACTTTAAAATTCGCTTACTATTTAATCCTGAAGACATTAACACCTGGGGGGAGGTGCCCAAGATATATGTGCCGGTCGCTAGGAAGACATCCATTCTATTTGAGGACTCTTCAAGTCTAAAAGACCCTATGGACTGAAAGACAGATAACCTCTTGAAATGGGCTACCTCAGTTGCCAGGTCTTTGTTTTTTATGGATGGGGCAACTGGAGGAGCATTTTACTAATAAAAGCCCTTGGGAATATATTATAGCCTCAGTCTCACTGATGAAATCTGCTACAGCTTTTTTGGCGGATACATCTGCCGAATCTGTAAGATTCACTGCTAAGAATAGTTCGTTGTCTAATGCGGCCCATAGGGCTATCTGGATGGGGGGATAACGCCTCCAAAAATAAGTTATGCTCATCTCCTTCTCAGGGTTAAGGGTGTTTGGGCTGACAATAGATGACATCTTTGAGAAAGCATTAGACAAAAAGGGGTTCCCCGAAGATAGGTTTAGAAGGACCCCAGTTCTTTCATAAACCAGGCCCGTCTCTGAGATAGTCCGATTACAGCCCCAAGGGAAGTCTGGTAGACGAACCTACCATAAAGGAGGGAAGAATAAGGGATCCTTATTTGGGTCAGGTTCTAGGTCAAGAAGGCAATGAAGCCATCCAGATTTGGGGGGTGACTCAGGCGGTTTGTGGCAAACTGGCTCCGAATTACCCATTCTCAGAACCATATCGGGAGGGTTATGCCATAGAATTTACTGCACTTCCACCAGAAAGATTTATCGCCCCCATACCTTGTCGATAGTCTCCCATGTTAGCAGACTTAAGGGAGCTGGTCGACCCGGCGGTCATTGTCTCGATCTCCCAGGCAGAGGAGGATAAGGGTCACTGTTTGGCATTGTTTACTATAGTAAAGCCATTAGGAGAATCCCGCACCATAATAAATCTGAGGCCCTTATACTGGGTAAATTACAAAAGGTTCACAATGGAATCTATAAAATCTACGGTTCCCCTTATAGACAGGGACGCATTCATGTGGACCTTCAATCTAAAAAGTGCATACTACACTGTTCCTAATCACCGTTGTCCCAAAAATATTTGAGATTTGCGGTGATGGTCCGGAATCGAACCTGCCACTTTCAGTTTCAGTGCCTTCCTTTTCGGCCTATCCTCAGCTCCCCAAATATTTACCAAGTTGGTGTCAGAGATGGTGGCCAACTTAAGGAACCATGGGATAATCCTAGTGCTGTACGTTGACGATTTCCCCCTGGTTGCAAATTTGATGGAAGAACTCCGACTCCACAGGGAGAAGACCATATCCACAATAGAGTACCTCGGATGGACCTCAACAGGCAGAAATCAGACCCGGTACCGGAAAACAGATATATTTTCCTGAGAGTACTACTAGACTCCAGATGAAAAACATCCTTCCTACCGGAGGAAAAGCAGGAGACGGTGCAAAGCAGAGTCTGAGTTCTTGAGAGGTTGAGCTTCCATCAGGTCAGCAATAAACATTCTAGGCCTCCTGACAGCCTGCATCTCCTGTGTCCGGTGGGCTCAGTTCCACTCAAGAACTTTGCAGAAGGAAATCTTGTCCGTCTATGACCGGTGCCAGTCATCACTCAACACAGGAATGTCCTTATCCCTGGCAGTGAGAAGATCACTACTTTAGTGGACTCAGCTAAAAAATCTGCTGCTGGGCATTCCCTGGATCGCCTCACCATGCGTTGTGATCACTACGGATGCCAGCAAGTGGGGTTGGGGAGCATACTTGGAGGGAAGTATTCTTCAGGGCAGATGGCCATCAAACATCCCGTCCAAGTCATCCAACCACAGGGAGCTCTACGCTGCATGGGAGGCCCTACAGAAAAATCAATCAGGTCTAAAGGGGCAACATGTAAAGATCCTATCGAACAACGTAAACCTAATGACTATCTTTCCTCCAACATCAAGAGGATTCCAGACACCGGGCACTCCATGATCTGGAGTACAGAATTTCTTCTTGGGGAGAGAAGATGGTCCTTTCGGTAGCGGCAGTTCATCTTGAGGGGTCCTAAAATATTACAGGAGGTCTGGCCGACGGAATGGGAGCTAAATGAGGAAGTGTTCCAGCACTTGTCATCTCTGGGGCACACCTCAAATAGACTTATTTGTGACCAGGAAAAATACAAAGATCGCCAAATTCTACACCCTAAATCCAACAGACAATCCAGAAGCCATCAATGCATTGAGTCTGAAGTGGGGGAGGTCTTTTTCTCTTATGCCTTCCCGCTATACCCCCCCATGGCACTTATTCCAGAAGTTCTCCGGAAGATCCAGAACGATCAGGTGAAGGTTCTTCTGATCGCCTCGTATTGGCCAAAAAAGAGCTGGTTCCTACTACTAAGAGGCCATGGTGTTGGAAGGTCCAGTTATGCTTCCCCAGAGGGAAGATGTATTCCACGAGGAGCCATTCTTCCATCAGAACCCAGGAAGACTTCATCTGTCGGCTTGGATCCTGAGCAGGACATCCTGAGAGCTCAGGGGTTATCGGACCAGGTTATTGCCACGATTCAGGCTAGTAGAAAGCAGGCCATATCTGCAATATACATCAAAATATGAAAAGGTTCTGTTTGGAAGGTGGCAGGTCTGATGTTGTTCCAGGCAGGCCCGATATTCCAAGGGTCCTAGATTTCCTCCAAGTGGGTTTTAATAAAGGGCTTAGACCCAGTACCCTAAAGGTCCAGATAACGGCTTTAAGTACGTTATTTGACTATTCATTGGCCACTCACCCGTGGGTAGCTAGATTTGGCAGGGCAATACAGAGGTTGCAACCTACTATAAGGTGGTTAGTGCCTCCTTAGGATTTAAGTTTGGTCCTTAAAGCCCTCTGAAAAGACCATTATGTACCCGGGGAGAACATGTCCATTTCACACCAAACCATTAAAACGGTGTTTTTAGTGGCCATTACTACCGCAAAGAGGGTAGGTGAAATTCAGGCCCTGTCCAACCGGGATCCGTATCTTCAGATATGGGAGGATTGCATAATCCTAAAATTAGACCCTGCTTTCCTACCAAAGGTAGTGACCTGGTACAATACAAATCAAGAGATTATTTTACCATCCTTTTGTGAGAACACATCAAATCAGAAAGAGCATGCCCTTCATGCATTAGGCAGGCAGTCATTGATTATCTAGAGGCCACTAGTAGTTGGAGACAGGACCCTAACTTATTTGTTTTGTTTGGGGAAAAATAAGGGGAAAAAAGCTTCTAAGGCCACCATTGCAATGTGTATCACCTCAGCAATCTCCCTAGCCTACCAGTCAGAAGGGATCAATCCCCCCAAAGGACTAAGGGCCCACTCGACAAGAGCAGTCTCCACCTCCTGGGCTGAGAGCGCGGGGCATCAGTCGAGCAAATTTGTAAAGTCGCAACCTGGGCTATTCTAGATACTGTTTGCAAGCACTATACATTAGACCTGTTATCTAGTCAACAGAATGCCTTTGGGAGAAAGAAAGGTTCTCCAGGAAGTAGTCCCACCCTGAGGAGGTACTTTGGTATTCTCCATGGTGCTGTTAGGAGGGACGTCCTGTGAAAATAGAATTAGACTTACCGGTAATTCGGTTTCTAGGAACCTTCCACGACAGCAGTATCGGAGGATGTCTCCCCGTCCTAATAAAGGACAGGAAACAAAGAGGTTAAATACCCCTCCCCTTCCTGCAACCACCACTGTTTTTTCTGGACACAGTAGCATGAATAGTTACTACTTAAGTGCAGGAATCATCCAATAAGAATATTAGATAGGGAGGGAAATTAGTGCTGTCGTGGAAGGTTCAATTACCAGTAAGTCTAATTCTATTTTCTCCAGTCACCTTCCACGACAGCAGTATCGGAGTGATACCAAGAGCTAATTTCTTTAGGGAGGGACAACTGCCTACAGAACACGTCTGCCAAACGTTAAGTCCCTATTCAAATTTAGCCTGTAATGCCTGGTGAATGTATGGACTGACGACCAGGTGGCAGCTCTGCATATCTGCTCAGACAATGCGTTCCCTCTCTCTGCCCAGGAAGTCGAGACTGAACGGGTGGAGTGAGCTTTCAGCGATGCCGGGGGTGCAAGCTTCCGGGATGAATAAGCAAGACAAATGGCCTGTTTGATCCAGTTAGCGATCGTACTTTTAGCTGATTTTTTGCCTTTATTCCATCCTGACAGCTGGACGAATAGATTTTGGTCTATCTTCCAACCCTCCGTTTGTTGGAGCTAGAAGAAGACCACCCTGCGGACATCCAGGGTGTGAAAGGCTTCTTCCTTTGGATTAGAGGGATTTGGGCAGAATGAGGGTAGAACGATATCCTGACGTCTGTGGAAGTCCGAGACCACCTTAGGCATAAAGGAAGGTTCTTGCTTAAGGATTATGCTATCCATGGTTATGGTTAAGTATGGCTCCTGTACTGACAAAGCCTGTAGCTCTCCTATGTGCCTAGTGGTAGTGATTGCTACTAGGAAGACAGTCTTGAGGGTCAGGATTTTTAAGCTGATGGCTGATAAGGGCTCAAAGGGGTCCCGGGCAGACTATTTAGTACAAGGTTCAAATCCCAAGGAGGGGTCTGGACATGGAGCCTAGGGCGAATTCTAGTTGCAGATGTCATGAAACATCTAACCCAATGGTGGCCTGCTAAATCCTGATCAAAAAAAGAACCCAGTGCCGACACCTGAACTTTTAGGGTGCTAGGCGAGAGCCCTAACTCCAGTCCCTTCTGGAGAAATTCTAATATTTGTGCGATATTGGGATGGAATGAATTAGGTTTGTTTGGGAAACACCAGGATGAAAATGTTTTCCAAACTTTGCCATAGATGGCATTAGTTATTGGTTTCCTACTTTTTTGTAGGGTTTGAATGATGTCATCTGAGAGACCTCTGGCTCTCAAAATCTCGGCCTCAGTAACCAGGCCGCCAGTTTCAGTTTGTGTATGTCTGGGTGTAGCAGGGGTCCCTGCTGAAGAAGGTCGACTATCTGAGGTAGAAGTATCGGGCCTTCCAGAGACATGTCTGGTAATGCGCCGTACCAGCTTCTTCCTGGCCACATCGGTGCTACCAGAATCGTGACTCGGTATGCCCAGATCTTTTGTAACGTTCTTGGTAACATAGGAATTGGCGGGAAGGTGTATGCCAGAGTAAACTTCCAAGGATGGGAGAAGGCATCCAGTCCCTGTGCTCCGCTAGAGGGGATGAGGGAGAAGAAAGTGCTCGACTTCGTGTTCTGACTGTTGGCAAACAGATCCATGCTGGGACTTCCCCATCTCCGGACCAGGGATAGGAATACCTCTTGGTTTAGAGACCATTCTCCAGAATGGAAATCTCTCCTGCTTAGGAAGTCCGCCTGGGCATTGTCTGACCCATTTATGTGCACTGCCGAGATGGACAGGAGGTGTTTTTCTGCCCAGGAAAAAATCCTTGCAGCGGTTAACTTTAGGCTGGTGTATTTCATGCCTCCCTGGTGTCGGAGGTAGGCCACTATAGTCGTGTTGTTGGACATTACACGTACATGGTGCCCTTGGTTGAGGACAGATGCGGCTTTTAGCGCCTCCTCCACTGCTTTTAGTTCCCTCAGATTCGAGGATCTGGACCTGATGCTTGGGGGCCACAACCCCTGGAAGAGGGAACCTTCTATCATGGCACCCCAACCTCTCTGCCTTGCATCTGTTGTGAGCACCTTCAGAGGAATTTGACCCCAGCTGACTCCTCGTTGAAGGTACTGGGAGTTCAGCCACCATGAGAGGGAGGATTTAACGTGAGTGGGAAGAGGAATCCTCCTGGTTAATGCATTCTGGCGTCCTTTTGAATGCATCAGGATGTGGGACTGAAGGACTCTTGTGTGGGCCTGGGCCCAGGAGACTGCTTGGATGCAAGACGTCAATGAACCCAGGATTGACATCGAGTCTCTTAAGGTCGGAGTCCTTTGACTCCTGAACCTGGAGATCCTGTCCACGAGATCGACTTGACAGTCCCTGGATAAGAAGGACATTTTTTTCCTCGAGTCCAGAAGAACTCCTAGGAATTTTTTCCTCGAAGATGGGTGGAGGTCCGACTTCTCCAAGTTTGGAATCCACCCCAGTGATTTCAGGATTTCCAGGACCTTCGGCACATCCTGATTCAGACGAGGAATAAATGGAGCGACAATAAGAAAATCGTCTAGGTACAGGATGATACAGATGCCTTGTTGTCAGATGAAGATCACTGCTTCTGACATGATCTTGGTAAAGACCCGTGGAGCTGACGAGACTCAGAATGGAAGGACATTGAATTGATAATGGCTGGCTCGATGGTTTTGGGCCACTGCAAATCTGAGGAACTTCCTGTGGTCGGGATGTATCGACACATGATAGTATGCGTCCCTCAGATCTAACGTAGCCATTTCCCAGTCCTGACCAATCAGCGGGATTGCTGATCTGATTTATTCCATTTTGAATCTGCGATATTTGATCACCTGATTTAGGGGTTTCAGGTTTATGATAACCCGGTGTTTCCCAGAGGGCTTTTTTACCAAAAATAGGTGAGAATAGTGACCCTCTCCTATTTCCTGATGAGGTACCCGAGAGATTACTCCTGCCTGAAGCAGACCGAGAATATCTGCATTGAGGGATTCTCAAAGGTGTGGAGACTGTAGGGAGGTAATTGTTAGACGGTGAGGTGGAGGACTCTCGAATTCTAACCTCAGGCCTTCCTATATGGTACGCAGGACCCACTGGTTTGTGGTGATGGCCTGCCATTGGGAGAGAAAACCTGAGAGTCGGCCCCCGACCAGAGAGCAGTCATTGTTTCTCAGGGGTCTGCTGGGGTTGGGGGACAAGGATGTTCCTGGCTTTACCCCCTTTGGGGTTGCTCCACCGACCCATTTTACCTTTACCCCTGTAATCTCTCTGGGGTAATTGCTAATGGGAGGGACGAAAAAAGCGTTTCCTAGAGCTTCTCTGCTCCGGAAGAGCTTTCTTTTTATCTGTAGCCTTGTCTAGGATGTCATTGAGGGCTGGCCCGAACATATAATGTCCCTGAAAGGGAATACCTCATAATTTGGACTTAGAAGTTATGTCACCTCCCCAGGATTTAAGCCATAGAGCTCTCCTAGCGGAATTGGAGAGAATTGCAGACCTAGCGGCTACCCGTACAGATTCAGCGGAAGCATCCGCAAGGAACCCTGTTGCCTTCTGAAGAAGTGGTAGGAAATTTAGAATCTCCTCCCTTGATGTCCCCTGAGAAAGGTGATTTTCTAAGGTACGTAAAGAGAGAAATAGGGATCTGGCAACACATGTAGAGGCCACATTTGTTTTCAGTAGATTAGTAGATGTGTCCCAGAATTTTCTTAGTAAGCTCTCGATTTTTTGATCCATAGGATCTTTGAGCTGAGAGGAATCCTCAAAGGGTAGAGCTGTTTTTTTGGTGACCCTGGACACCTGTACATCTACTTTAGTCACCTTCCTCTTTGTCCCCGTGTAAGGTGGTATAGTATGCGGGAAGGGGAACCTGATTTTCAGCAGGGTCAGATTCAGGCTGTGTAGAGTGCAAGTGGAATGTAGTGGTCTGGGTCAATGTACCAGCAGACTCATCTAGCAGTGGCTGGGCAATGGGCAGGATGAGGAGAAAACACAGATATAGGCCCAAATAATAAAGTAGGCTAAATGCAGTTCGAAATTGGTAACAGGACTAAACAGGCGGCATAGCTTTGTTCAGTGGAGGACAACTGTAATGAGTGTCGCAGACACAGTTTGTAGGCCCAAAATAAAAAAGTAGCCTAAATGCAGTTCAAAATTGGTAACAGGACTAAACAGGCGGCATATCTTTGTTCAGTGGAGGACAACTGTAATGAGTGGCGCAGACACAGTTTGTAGGCCCAAAATTAAAAAGTAGGCTAAATGCAGTTCAAAATTGGTAACAGTACTAAACAGGCGGCATAGCTTTGTTCAGTGGAGGACAACTGTAATGAGTGGCACAGACACAGTTAGTAGGCCCAAGATAAAAAAGTAGGCTAAAAGCAGTTCTAAATTGGTAACAGGACTAAACAGGTGGCATAGCTTTGTTCAGTGGAGGACAACTGTAATGAGTGGCGCAGACACAGTTTGTAGGCCCAAAATTAAAAAGTAGGCTATATGCAGTTCAAAATTGGTAACGGGGCTAAACAGGCGGCATAGCTTTGTTCAGTGGAGGACAACAATAATGAGTGGCGCAGACACAGTTAGTAGGCCCAAAAAATAAATTGGGCGAAATGTCTGCCAAATAATTGTTCATAAATTAACAGGTGGCATAGCTAGGTACAGGGGTGAGCTCCTCTGCTGAGTAGCAGAAAGTGTTAGTAGGCGCAAAGTATTAAGTGGTCTAAATGGAGGCCAGGGCCCCTGTATATTTTAACTATCATCTATCATTTCAACAAATTTGTATTGGCAGTGCCATTAAAGGATTTAACAGCACAGACTACACAGTGGTGGAGCAGGGAGAGGTAAGTATTGCAAGTGGTAGAGCACTGTTCGAGCTGGGGGGGAACACTCTCTCGTGGACGGCGGTACTGGCACAGGACCCCTCATATTACGACGGTGTGCCTGACGTTGGTTGTGCACCACCACCATCAGAGACACTTCATTGTACTATGAGGGACCCTGTGCCAGTGCCGTCGCCCAAGAGTGGGCGCACCCACCTGTCCAGGCAAATGGCATTCGCACAGGTGCGTGTACCAGGTGATGACCACGGCCCTGTGGGGGGAGTCAGCCCATTTAGTGAGGTATAAAAATGGCCTATGGTGGACATTCAGCAGCTGCAAATGGCAGAATTGGAGCAGTCAGTAAGAGGAGGCCAAAAGCAAGACATTTTTCAGGCAAGCTACGTGTCAGCAGGGGAAGGTGGGGCAAAATAGTTTGAAATCCATGATTGGTTCATTTTAATGAAGGTTAGATCATCAACATTCTGGGTAGCCAGACGTGTCCTTTTTTCGGTCAGTATTGAACCAGCAGCACTAAAGACTCTTTCTGATAGCACACTAGATGCAGGGCAAGCGAGCTCCTGTAATGCATATTCTGCCAATTCAGGCAGGTGTCTATTTTAGATGCCCAGTAATCAAAGGGGAATGACCTGTGAGGGAGAACATCGATAAGGGAGGAAAAGTAGTTCGTAACCATACTGGACAAATGCTGTCTCCTGTCACTTTGAATCGATGCAGCAGTACCTGTTGTGTCAGCGGTCATTGCGAAATCACTCCACAACCTGGTCATAAAACCCCTCTGTCCAATGCTACTTCGGATTTGTGCACCTCTAACACCTCTGCCATGTTGCCCCCTACTGCTTGGGTGAGAATCGTCACCACCGCTGTGTGCTGGGAATGCCTGAACCAAACGGTCTATAAGAGTTACTTGTTTGGTAGACAATATTTGCTCCAGGTTCTCATGTGGCATGATATTCTTTATTTTTCCTTTATATCGTGGATCCAGGAGGCAGGCCAACCAGTAATCTTCATCGGTCATCATTTTTATAATGCAGGGGTCCCTTTTTAGGATACGCAAGGCATACTCAGCCATGTGGCCAATGTTCCAGGTGTCAATTCACTGCTTGTGCTGGTTTGAGGAGCACTTTCCTGCAAATCAACATCACTTGTGTCCCGCAAAAACCCTGTACCTGACCTTGCAACGCCACCAGTTTCTATTGCCCCCTGAGAAGCATCCTCCTCCCATAAATATTCATCCCCATCATCCTCCTCCTCTTCGTCCGCCACCTCGTCCAATAGAGTTCCCTGAGAAGACAATGGCTGACTGTCATCAAGGCTTCCCTCCTCCTCGGCTGCAGACGCCAGCTCCTTAATGTGCGTCAAACTTTGCATCAGCAGACGCATTAGTGGGATGCTCATGCTTATGATGGCGTCATCTGCACTTACCAGCCATGTGCATTCCTCAAAACACTGAAGGACTTGACAGAGGTCTTGGAGCTTCGACCACTGCACACCAGACAACTCCATGTCTGCCATCCAACTGCCTGCCCGTGTATGTGTATCCTCCCAAAAATTAATTACTGCACGCCTCTGTTCGCACAGCCTCTGAAGCATGTGCAGTGCAGAGTTCCACCTTGTTGCAACCTCAATTATTAGGCAGTGCTGGGGAAGATTCAGTGATCGCTGATGGTTCAGCATATGGCTGGAGTGTACGGGCGACCGGCGAATGTGCGAGCAATGTCTTTGCACCTTCAGGAGCAGAGCTGGTAACTCCAGATAATTTTTCAGGAAGCACAGCACCACCAGGTTCAAGGTGTGAGCCATGCAAGGTATGTGTTTAAGTTCTGAAAGGGCTATGGCAGCCATAAAATTCCTTCCTTTATCACTGACTACCTTGCCTGCCTCAAGATGTACACTGCCCAGCCATGACTGAGTTTGTTGCTGCAAGTACTCAGCCAGTACTTTCGCGGTGTGTCTGTTGTCGCCCAAACACTTCATTTCTAACACAGCCTGCTGACGCTTACCACTAGCTGTTCGATAATGGGACACCTCGTGTGCAACACTGACAGCTGCGGATGTAGTGGTCGTGAGACTGCGCTCTGTGGACGAGCTTTAGCTTCTGGAGGAGGAGGAGGGGTGGCGAACTCCTACAGCCGACTGTTTCCTAGACCGTGGGCTAGGCAGAACTGTCCCACTATGGCTGTCCCCTGTGGACCCTGCATCCACCACATTAACCCAGTGTGCCGTGATGGACACGTAACGTCCCTGGGCATGCCTACTGGTCCATGCATCTGTTGTGAGGTGCACCTTTCTACTGACTGATTGCCTCAGTGCATGCACAATGCGGTCTTTGACATGCTGGTGGAGGGCTGGGATGGCTTTTCTTGCAAAGAAGTGTCGACTGGGTAGGTCATAGTGCGGTACTGCGTAGGCCATCAGGGCTTTGAAAGCTTCACTTTCAAGCAACCGGTAGGGCATCATCTCTAACGAGATTAGTCTAGCAATGTGTGCGTTCAAACCCTGTGTACGCGGATGAGAGGATGAGTACTTTCTTTTCCTAACGAAAGTTTCTTGTAGGGTGAGCTGGACTGGAGAGGTGCACATGGTCGAACTAGCGGTGGTGGTGTTGGTGGACATGGCGGATTGAGAGAGGGTTGGTGACGGTATTCTCGATGTTGGCCTACATACAGTGTTTCCTACCAATAACCGTGTGATTCCCTGACTGCTTTGGCCTTGCGACGATACCTCCACATTTGCTGCTGGTGGTGTCCTAACCGGTGGGCTTACAGTGAGGGAAGCACTGTAGCGTTGCTGACTACCTTCATTCTGAGCAGGTGCACCAACGGTACGGGACGTTTGGTAGTTAGTCCAGGCTTGCAAGAGCATGCTGATTAAATGTCTACGCATGCACATTGTATTTAAATTTAGGAGATTCTTCCCTCTGCTAACGGTCTTTGAGCACTTCCTACAGATAACTTTGCACTGATTATTCAGATCTTGGTTAAAAATTTCCACACTGCACTCTTCCTACGATGGAATACCTTTTCAGGCATTGCACGCTGTGCTACTTTCACTGGATGGCCACGCTGTCCTAAATCTTTTTTTGTTTTTGGCAAACATTTTTGACCTGATACGGGCCTGCCAGATGACAGCTGTTGCGATGTAGATGGCTGCTGCGGATCAGCCTCCTCCGCTTCTGAGCTACTGGCAGCGGCACCCTCTTCCCCCAATGGCTGCCAATCTGGGTCAACAACTGGGTCATCTATCACCTCCTCTTCAATGTCATGTGAACCTTCCTTTGTGTCACAGTGTAAGGTGCTATAGCATTCGAGATGGGGCACCATAGTGTTATCAGGGTCAGATTCTGGCTCAGTACACTGCGAGGACAATGTAGTGATCTGAGTCAATGGAACAGCATTATAATCTAGCTGTGGCTGTGCATCAGTGCACTCTATGTCCGATTCATCTTGTAATGGGCTGTTAACAATTTCCTGTTCTATCCCAGGCACGGTATGTGTAAAGAGGTCCATGGAGTGACCTGTGGTGTCGCCTGACGCATCCTTCACTTTTGGTTTGGGTGAAGGACACAAGGAAACGTCTTGTTCCTGACCGGGAGCATCCACTGACGACTCGCTGCTTTTATATTTGGAACTTTCTGAGGAGGAGGCGAATGAGCTAGAGGATGAGTCTGCAAGGAAAGCCAAGACTTTTTCCTGCTGCTCCGGCTGTAAAAGCCGTTTTCCTACTCCCAGATAAGGGACCTTCGAGGCGTTGTGTAGCCAGATGATGACGCTGGCTCAACACCTCCAGCCTTGGGTGCTATTGTGCTTTTGCCACTACCACCAGATGCACCACCACCACCATCAGTACCAGCTCGCAACCACCGCCCACGGCCTCTTCCACCTGACTTCCTCATTTTTGGGAAAATCTAACCAAAGCATCAACCGTTATATGGTACTGTAAAACAAGGTAGAAGGTGTATATAAACGTGTTGAGATTTTAAATCCCCTTTTTTTTTGGGAGACTGAACAAAAAATCAGGCCTTGTGCAAAAAACAACACAATGTAAGTGGCAGAAAGTGGCTGGCTGATATACAACAAACTAACAGGACAGAAGTATATCCACTTTGTGAGAATTTGAATCTCCCTCTTTTTTGGGGGAGACTGAATTACAACTTAGCCCCTGTGTATATAACAACGCTATCTAAGTGGCAGAAAGTGGCTGGCTGATATACGGCAAACTAACAGGACAGAAGTATATCCACTTTGTAAGAATTTGAATCTCACTTTTTTGGGGGGAGACTGAACCCAAACTCAGGCCCAGTGTTTAAAACAACACAATGTAAGTGGCAGAAATTGGCTGGAAGATTTATGAAAAAATACAAGGACTATAGTACAATTTCAATCTCCCTACAATGATCTCAGGAAAAGTATGGCAGCAATAAAAAGGACTGTTGCACACAAAAGTGTGGACAAATAAACAAGATAACTGTGCAGAAAGGAGCAACAGGATTTTTGCCTTTAAAAAAGCAGTTGGTTTGCACAGCGGCCTGCAAACAGCAATGCAGCTATCAGGGAGCCTTATAAGGCAGCCTAATAAGCTACAGAGCTGATGCACAAAATAATAGCCTCCACTGTCCCTGCAAAGAAATGGTGGTGTTGGACAGTGGAAATCGCTACAGCACAAGCAGTTCCGGGGGTTAATCTTCCCTCCCTAACTATATCCCTTTTTCTGATGAAGCTGCAGCAACCTCTCCTTATGCTACAATCGGCATAAATAAGATGGCGGTCGGCGTGCACGCCCCTTTATAGTTCCTGTGACGCCGCAGAAAGCTAGCCAATCACTGTAATGCCCTTCTCTAAGATGGTGGGGACCGAGACCTATGTCATCACGCTGCCCACACTCTGCGTCCTCCTTCATTGGCTGAAAAATGGCGCTGAAAGCGTCATACGAAACGTGACTTTGGCGCAAAGATTGATGACCTCATGGCCGATCCCACACTATTATCGGGTCGGGTTTCATGAAACCCGACTTTGCCGAAAGTCGGCGATTTTTGAATTTGTCCGATCCGTTTCGCTCAACCTTACTTGTGACTATCCATCATCCTCTTGATTACATTCCCGAGGTTTTCACCGGGGTTCAGGTCTGGAGATTGGGCTGCCCATGACAGGGTTTTGATGTGGTGCTCTCTTAATTTTTGCCAGAGCTGTGTATATATATATATAGAGAGAGAGAAAGAGAAAAAAAAACCAATATGGAGCAAAAAAAGAGAATATATATATGTACACACACACATATATATATATATATATACCCATACAGTCATGGCCAAAAGTATCGGCACCCCTGCAATTCTGTCAGATAATACTCATTTTCTTCCCGAAAATGATTGCAAACACAAATTATTTGGTATTATTATCTCCATTTAATTTGTCTTAACAACCCAAGCTGGCCCTGTGTTGTGTGACACATAAGCAGGCACATCTTGCTTCATTTATGAAGGAGGGACTCGTAAAGTCATAGAGCCTATTTTTAGAGGGGCATCAGGCGGCATTAATCTTCTTAAAGGGCCGTTAATCAGTGGGTCTCCTATACTGTTATTGTCTATGCAGTGAGTGGCTGGGTTGCCAAAAATTAGGATGCACCCCAATACCCCTTTCGTGAGACGTACAGGAGGGCCTCCTAAAAAAAATGTTGCATTCAATGCAAGGCCTGGCCTGCCCCAAAGTTACATGCAGTCCAATAACCATTTCAGCAGACATACTTGAGGGCCTCATGGCAAAATTGTTCCCATTAGAAAAAAGTGGGCCTCTTATACTGTTTGCTTTTGCACTGAATGCAAGGCCTGCCCTGCACCAATGTTGCATGCACCCACCCCAATAACTGTTTCAGCAGACGTACTTGAGGGCCTCATGTCAAAATTGTTCCCATTGGAAGAAATTGTGTCTCCCATACTGTTTGCTTATGCACTGAATGCAATGCCTGCCCTGCATTAATGTTACATGCACCCCAATAACACTTTCAGCAGACGTACTTGAGGGCCTCATGACAAAATTGTTCCCATTAGAAGAAAGTGTGTCTCCCATACTGTTTGCTTATGCATTTAATGCAAGGCCTGCCCTGCATCAATGTTACATGCACCCCGATAATCCTTTCAGCAGATGTACTTGAGGGCATCATGACAAAATTGTTCTCAGAAGAAAGTGTGTCCCATACTATTTGCTTATGCACTGAATGCAAGGCCTGCCCTGCACCAATGTTACATGCACCACAATAACTGTTTCAGCAGACGTACTTGAGGGCCTCAGGACATTTTTCAAAATAGAAAAAAGTGTGTCTCCCATACTGTTTGCGTATGCAGTGAATGCAAGGCCTGCCCTGCACCAAAGCTACATGCACTCCAGTAACCCTTTGAAACCACGTACTAGATGGCCACATGGAAAAAAAAGTTCCTAGTATTTAAACACCCTTGCCAAAAACTAGTGTGTCTGTTGCATTAATGAATACTTTCCTCGTGTTCTAGTGGTGGTGTCTGAAGAGACGTGGAGGATGGCCTCCTATGAATGTTTTCCTAATTTAACCCCTTAATCCCATATGACATAATATCCCGTCAAGGTGACCTGGGACTTAATTCCCAGGGACAGGATAGTACGTCATAGCGATCGGTCGTGCTCACGGGGGGAGTGCGGCCGATCGTGGCAGGGTGTCAGCTGACTATCGCAGCTGACATCCGGCACTATGTGCCAGGAGCAGTCACGGACCTCTCCCGGCACATTAACCCCGACACACTGCTATCAAACATGATCGCAGCGTTCCGGGGGCATAGGGAAGCATCGTGATGTTCTCACCTTGTACCGAGTGTCTCCTCCCTGCAGGCCCCGGATCCAAAATGGCCACGGGGCTGCATCCGGGGCCTGCAGGGAGGTGGCTTACCAAGCGCCTGCTCAGAGCAGGCGCTGGTAAGCCTGCAGCCCTGCATGTCAGATTGCTGATCTGACACAGTGCTCTGCAAAGTGTCAGATCAGCGATCTGACCTTATAACATGATGCTTCAGCCCCTGGGGCAATGTTATAAAGTAAAAAAATTATATTTAGATGTATAAAAAAAAAAAAACTAAATAAAAAATATATACCATATATACTCGAGTATAAGCCGACCCGAGTATAAGCCGACCCCCCTAATTTTGCCACAAAAACTGGGAAAACTTATTGACTCGAGTATAATAGAACAGGAGAAAATACGAGCTATAATAGGTAAGTATAGGTAAAACAAGCTAATTTTTATTGAAAGTTGACATAATTCATATTACACATACATAATATTCAAAGAAATACATATAAAGTGATACAAGTGCAAAGATCGAAAACTTCAACTTGACTCGAGTATAAGCCTAGGGTGGAAAATGCAGCAGCTACCGGTGAATTTCAAAAATAAAAATAGATGCTCCATACAGTTCATTATGGCCCCATAGCTGTGCCATATAGTGCTCTGCACCGTTCATTATTGCCCCATAGATGTACCATAGAAAGCTGTGCCATATAGTGCTCTGCACCGTTCATTATTGCCCCATAGCTGTGCCATATAGTGCTCTGCACCGTTCATTATTGCCCCATAGCTGTGCCATTTAGTGCTCTGCACCGTTCATTATTGCCCCATAGCTGTGCCATATAGTGCTCTGCACCGTTCATTATTGCCTCATAGCTGTGCCATATAGTGCTCTGCACCGTTCATTATTGCCCCATAGCTGTGCCATATAGTGCTCTGCACCGTTTATTCTTGCCCCATAGCTGTGCCATATAGTGCTCTGCACCGTTCATTATTGCCTCATAGCTGTGCCATATAGTGCTCTGCCATACTCACCTCTCTTGCTTGCAGCTCCTCAGCGTCCCGTCCCGGCGTCTCTCTGCACTGACTGTTCAGGCAGAGGGCGGCGCGCACACTATATGCGTCATCGCGCCCTCTGACCTGAACAATCAGTGCAAGACGACGTGAAGATAGAGCGGCGCCCGGCGTGTGGAACGTGGACAGGTAAATATGACATACTTACCTGCTCCCAGCGTCTCGCTCCTTCCCCCAGACAGCTGGTCTTCGGTGCCGCAGCCTCTTCTTCTATCAGCGGTCACCGTTACCGCTCATTAGAGAAATGAATATGCGGCTCCACACCTATGGGAGTGGAGTCCATATTCATTACTTTAATGAGCGGTCCCACGTGACCGCTGAACAGTGGAAGAGCTGGGGCACCCGAATACCGTGGGACTGCAGGGACAGCGCCGGGACTAGGTAAGTATGCCTCAGCGCCCCCTCACCCGCCGACCCCACCGCCGACCGTGACTCGAGTATAAGCCGAGAGGGGCACTTTCAGCCGAAAAATTTGGGCTGAAAATCTCGGCGTATACTCGAGTATATACGGTATATATATATAGTTCCCATAAATACATTTCTTTATCTAAATTATAAAAAAACAACAAAAGTACACATATTTAGTAACGACCCGACCTATAAAATTGTGCCACTAGTTAACCCCTTCAGTGAACACCGTAAAAAAAAATGCAAAAAACAACGCTTTATTATCATACCGCCAAACAAAAAGTGGAATAGCACGCGATCAAAAAACGGACATAAATAACCATGGTACCGCTGAAAATGTCATCTTGTCCCGCAAAAAATGAGCTGCCATACAGCGTCATCAGCGAAAAACTAAAAAAGTTATAGTCCTCAGAATAAAGCGATGCAAAAATAAAAAATAATTATTTTTTCTATAAAAGTTTTTATCGCATAAAAGCACCTAAACATAAAAAAATGATATAAATGAGGTATCGCTGTAATCGTACTGACCCGAAGAATATAACTGCTTTATCCATTTTACCAAACGTGGAATGGTATAAATGCCTCCCCCCCAAAGAATTTCATGAATAGCTGTTTTTTGGTCATACTGCCTCACAAAAATCGGAATAAAAAGCGATCAAAAAATGTCACGTGCCCGAAAATGTTTCCAATAAAAACATCAACATGTCCCGCAAAAAACAAGACCTCACATGACTCTGTGCACCAAAATATGGAAAAATTATAGCTCTCAAAATGTGGTAACGCAAAAAAATATCTAAAAGTAAATCGAACTCCCCTTCATCACCCCCTTAGTTAGGGAAAAATAAAAAAATTTAAAAAATGTATTTATTTCCATTTTCCCATTACGGCTATGGTTGGGGCTAGGGTTAGGGTTTGGATTACATTTACAGTTGGGATTAGGGTTAAGGGTGTGTCAGGGTTAGGGGTGTGGTTAGGGTTATGGATGGGATTAGGGTTAGGGGTGTGTTGGGGTTAGGGGTGTGGTTGGGATTAGGATTAGAGGTGTGTTTGGGTTAGGGTTTCAGTTAGAATTGGGGGTTTCCACTGTTTAGGCATATCAGGGGCTCTCCAAACGCGACATGATGTCCGATCTCAATTCCTGCCAATTCTGCGTTAAAAAAGTAAAACAGTGCCTCCTTCCCTTCCAAGCTCTCCCGTGCGCCCAAACAGGGGTTTACCCCAACATATCAGGGGGTATCAGGGTACTCAGGACAAATTGGACAACAACTTCTGGGGTCCGATTTCTCTTGTTACCCTTGGGAAAATAAAATTTGGGGGGCTAAAAAAACATTTTTTAAAGAAAAAAATTATTTTTTATTTTCACGGCTCTGCGTTATAAACTGTAGTGAAATACTTCGGGGTTCAAAGTTCTCACAACACATCTAGATAAGTTCCTTGGGGGGTCTAGGTTCCAATATGGGGTCACTTGGGGGTTTCTACTGTTTAGGTACATTAGGGGCTCTGCAAATGCAACATGACGCCTGCAGACCAATCCATCTAAGTCTGTATTTCAAATGGCGCTCCTTCGCTTCCGAGCTCTGCCATGCGCCCAAACGGTTGTTACCCCCACATATGGGGTATCAGCGTACTCAGGATAAATTGCACAACACCTTTTGGGGTCCAATTTCTCCTGTTACCCTTGGGAAAATACAAAACTGGGGGCTAAAATATAATTTTTGTGGGAAAAAAAAGAATTTTTATTTTCACGGCTCTGCGGCATAAACTGTAGTGAAACACTTGGGGGTTTAAAGCTCTCACAACACATCTAGATAAGATCCTTAGGGGGTCCAGTTTCTCCTGTTACCCTTGGTAAAATAAAACAAATTGGAGCCGAATTAAATTTTTTGTGAAACATTCCAAAAAATCCTGTGAAGCATCAGAAAGGTTAATAAACTTCTTAAATGTGGTTTTGAGCACCTTGAGGGGTGCAGTTTTTAGGATGGTGTCACACATGGTTATTTTCTATCATATAGACCCCTCAAAATGACTTCAAATGTGATGTGGTCCCTAAAAAAAAAGAGAAATTGCTGGTCAACTTTTAACCCTTATAACTCCCTAACAAAAAAAAAATTTACCACTATCATGAAGTACAATATGCCACGAGAAAACAGTGTCAGAATCATCAGGATCTGTTGAAGCATTCCAGAGTTATAACCTCATAAAGGGACAGTGGTCAGAATTGTACAAATTGGCCCGGTCATTAACGTGCAAACCACCCTCGGAGCTTAAAGGGTTAAAGGAGCTGGTCTCCTATACTTTTGAATACCCATACACTAAGTGCATGGGCTGACAAACATTTCCCCTCGGAGGGTACATTTTTAAAAAAATTTTTACGGGCCTCATAGACACCCTTGCAAAAAAAAATAGACTGGCTGTAGCATCACAGAACACATTTATCCTGGCGTTCTAGCGGTGGTGGATGATGAGGATGAGGAGAAGGAGGAGGACACGAAATAGCCAAAATAAGGAAGCATATACCCATGTGTGGGTGTGAAGAGATGCATGGGAATACACCTCCCAGAAAGATACTATATTGGAAGTTATGTTTCGCTGTCATTTGGTGGTGTAGAGTAGTCTTGCCCAATCCAGCAATTGTTCATTTTTATAAGAGTCAGGCTGTCTGCATTTTCATTTGACTGGTGAATGCGCTTATCTGTTATAATTCCACCAGTTCCACATGCGGCACTAAAAACCCCCTCTGACCAAGGCCAGGACCTCCAAAGCATAGACAGCCAGTTCATGCCATGTGTGCAGCTTGCATACCCAACAATTAAAAGGCACAGAGGAATCACGGAGGACGTTGGTATGGTCAACAAGGTACTCCCTCACCATCTTCCCAAACATTCCATTCCTTGTGAAATTACCCCGCGCCTCTAAGCCAGGGTGATGGGAGGGTCTGAGAAAACTGTCCAAGAACTTTGCCAGTGTTGCCCTGCCACTGCTGGATTTGAGTTGTGTGTCTCTCTCGCCTGTAGTCCTTGGTTGTCCAACGCACTGTGATGTCTGCCGCCAGCATTTTCAGATGGGATTTTTTCTTTAATAATTCCGCAACAATGGCCCTCTGTTACAGCACTGTTTTAGTACGCCTGTCTGCCTCTGGAAGAAGAGATTGAAAGTTCTCCTTGTAGCGCGGGTCTAAAAGTGTCACTACCCAGTAATGACTGTCACCCAAAATTTTTATAATATGAGGGTCACGGGAAAGGCAGCGCAACATAAAGTCAGCCATGGGTGCCAGACTGGTAACAGGAAAGCCTTTTGTGTCCTCAACAACAGGACAAGTGACCAAGGTATCCTCCTCCTCCTCTTCCTCCTCCCTGTCCTCAGGCCATCCACGCTGAACAGACGTTATGACAGTTGTTTGTAGTACCGTCTATACCGCATGAAAGTAGCTCCTGTTCTTCCTTTTCCTCATTGCCAACCAATCCACGTTGGGACGACATGAGGCTGGGCTGTATGTAATCACCGTGCCTTGTTCCTTGCTCCATGTCCTCTTGCTCCGCCTGCAATGCTTCCTCTTTAATTTTGAGCAGAGAGCTTTTTAGAATGCAGAGAAGTGGGATGGTGATGCTAATTATGGCGTCATCGCCCCTTACCATCTTGGTGGACTCCTCAAAGTTTTGCAGGATGGTACAGATGTCTGACATCCAAGTCCACTCCTGAGATCTTATGTGTGGAGTCTGAACTGAAAAACGACGGCCTTGTTAATGCTGGTAGTCAACAACTGCCCTCTTCTGCTCACAAATCCTTTCCAACATATGCAGTGTATAGTTCCAAAGCGTGGGGACATCACACACTAGTCGGTGAGCCGAAAGCTGTAAATGCTGCTGAAGCATGGCAAGGTCGGCTGAAGCTGTAGTTGGCTTTCTAAAATGGGCAGACAGTCAGCGTACTTTTATAAGTAGATCCGTCAGCTCCCGGTAGGTTTTGAGAAAACGCTGAACCACAAGGTTAAGCACATGGGCCAACAAGGCACATGTGTGAGCTTGCCTCACCTCACAGCCGCCACCAGGTTCCAGCCATTGTCACACATGACCATGCCTGACTGTAGGTTCAGCGGTGTCAGCCACAGATCTGACTTCTCTTTCAGAGCTGTCCACAACTCTTCAACATTGTGCGGTTTGTCACCTAAGCACATTTGCTTCAGCACAGCCTGTTGGTGCTTGGCTGAGGCAGTGCTGCAGTGCTTCCAGCTTGTGACTGATGTGCTATTTTCGGAGATGGAGGCTGAAGAGGAGGCGGAAGAGGAGGTGCAGGAGCTGTAGACTGTGAAGGCAACCCAGATTGACGTAGAACCTGCATTCCTCGGGGTTGGGAGGACGTGCACCATCCCAAGGTCTGACTGGGTCCCGGCATCCACTATGTTAACCCAGTGTGCCGTCAGCGAGATGTACCATCCCTGCCCACAAGCACTTGTCCATGTGTCCGTGGTTAAGTGGACTTTCCCATTAACAGCATTGTTGAGGGCATGGCTAATGTTGTGGGACACGTGCTTGTGTAATGCCGGGATGGCACACCAGGAGAAATAGGGGTGGCTAGAAACCGAATACCTTGGGACGGCCGCTACAATCAGGTTGCGAAAGCTTCCATCTCCAAGAGCCTAAAAGGCAACATTTCAAGTGCAAGCAGAAGATAAATTTGTGGATTTAGTACTGTGGCCTGTGGGCCTTTGGGGGCATACTTCCAATTGTGTTCCAAGGACTGTGGTATGGACAACTGAAGGCTGTGCTGAGACAAGGACATGGACATGCTCGGTGATGGTCTGGGCAATGGCAGGTGCAGGGCAGGAGGCTTCTTCACATGACCGTGGACAGGGGATTGGCTTTCACGCACAACAGTGGAAGAAGGATTGGAGTTACCCACAGCCACTTCCTGGTACCTGTGGTTCGACCCACAAAGTCGGGTGCTTTTCTGCCATGTGCCTGATCATGCTGGTGGTGCTCAGGCTGGTAAGTTTGCTACCCCTGCTGATGTGGGCATGGCAGGTGTTGAAAATGGCCTGTATGGGGTTATTGGCAGAGTCTTTAAAAAACAACCAGACTCAGGAAGACCTTACAGTTGGACTGGCAACTTTCATCATATTGGTGTTGCGTAGAACAGTTGCCCGCCTTCTGTTTGCAGACACCACACTGCTTCTTCCTGCCTGTTGGGGTGCTGCGCCTTCATCTCCCTATGTGCTGCTGCTCTCGCTCTGCATCTCCTCCTGCCAGGAATGGTCAGTTACTATATCATCCACCACATCTTCTTCCACTTCCGCACTTTGGTCATCCTCCTAATTAGGATTAGGATGAGGAATATGCGGTTCAGAGTAACGGCTACTCAGACTTGACCGTGTGGAAGACAGGGTGCTGGTGGTGGTGACAAAGTGACTTGGAGCATGAAAAGGTGAATGCAATCACCTAATCTAATGACACAATTTTTATGCCACAGATAGATGATGCGTGTCAAAGAGATATGAGACTGTTCAATATGTGGCCGGTATTTTTTTATTTTTCATCCCCAAATAGTGTTTTAACCCCTTCATGACCTTGGGATTTTTCGTTTTTACGTGTTCGTTTTTCACTCCCCTCCTTCCCAGAGCCATAACTTTTTTATTTTTCCGTCAATTTGGCCATGTGAGGGCTTATTTTTTGCGGGACGAGTTGTACTTTTGAACGACATCATTGGTTTTAGCATGTCGTGTACTAGAAAACGGGAAAAAAATTCCAAGTGCGGTGAAATTGCAAAAAAAGTGCAATCCCACACTTGTTTTTTGTTTGGCTTTTTTGCTAGGTTCGCTAAATGCTAAAACTGACCTGACATTATGATTCTCCAGGTCAGTACGAGTTCATAGACACCTAACATGACTAGGTTATTTTTTACCTAAGTGGTGAAAAAAAATTCCAAACTTTGCTAAAAAAAAAAAAAAATTGCGCCATTTTCCGATACTCATAGCGTCTCCATTTTTCATGATCTGGGGTCGGTTGAGGGCTTATTTTTTGCATGCCGAGATGACGTTTTTAATGATAGCATTTTGGTGCAGATACGTTCTTTTGATCGCCCGTTATTGCATTTTAATGCAATGTCGCGGTGACCTAAAAAACGTAATTCTGTCGTTTTGAATTTTTTTTCTTGCTACGCTGTTTAGCGATCAGGTTAATGCTTTTTTTTAATTGATAGATCGGGCGATTCTGAGCGCGGCGATACCAAATATGTGTAGATTTGATTTTTTTTAATTGATTTATTCTGATTGGGTCGAAAGGGGGGGTGATTTAAACTTTTACATTTTTTTTTTTTTTTCACATTTTTTTTAACTTTTTTTTTTTTACTTTTGCCGGGCTTCAATAGCCTCCATGGGAGGCTAGAAGCAGGCACAGCATGATCGCCTCTGCTACATAGCAGCGATCTGCTGTTCGCTGCTATGTAGCAGAATTGCAGGTGTGCTGTGAGTGCCGACCACAGGGTGGCGCTCACAGCTACCGGCGATCAGTAACCATAGAGGTCTCAAGGACCTCTATGGTTACAATGGAGATGCATCGCCGAACTCCGATCATGTGATGGGGTTCGGCGATGACGTCATTTCCGGCCGCCCGGCCGGATGCGGTAGTTAAATGCCGCTGTCTGCGTTTGACAGCGGCATTTAACTAGTTAATAGGCGCGGGCAGATCGCGATTCTGCTCGCGCCTATTACGGGCACATGTCAGCTGTTCAAAACAGCTGACATGTCCCGGCTTTGATGCGGGCTCACCGCCGGAGCCCGCATAAAAGCAGGGCTTCTGACCTCGGACGTACTATCCCGTCCGAGGTCAGAAAGGGGTTAAGCAAGTGTAGCAGAAAGGCAAAAAAGTGGAATGTAGGCCTGAAAAGCAACTATTTGTAGAGTACAGATAGACCAGGGGTCTTATGGAGATATCACACTCTTCAAAATGTGGCCTGGAGTTTTTTTTATGTTTTTTAACCCAAAATACTGTATAGACCTAGGGTAGCAAACAGCCAAAAAAGTGTAATGTAGGCCTTAAAAGCAACTATTTGTAGAGCACAGATAGACCAGTAGTCTGATGGAGATAATAGACTGTTCAATACGTGGCCTGTTTTTTTTTTACTTTTTACCCCAAAATAGTGTATAGACCTAGGGTAGCAGACAGCCAAAAAAGTGTAATGTAGGCCTGAAAAGCAACTATTTGTAGAGCACAGATAGACCAGGAGTCTGACAGAGATATGACACGCTTCAATATGTGGTCTGGAGTTTTTTATTTTATACCCCAAAATAGTGTACAGAACAGACAGCAAAGACAGTGCAATGTAGGCATGAATTGCCACAATTTATAGGCCACAAATAGATCAGGCATCTGACAGCGATACCAGACTGTTCAATACGTGGCCTGTATTTTTTTATTGTTTACCCCAAAATAGTGTATAGACCTAGGGTAGCTGAATGTAGGCCTGAAAAGCAACTATTTGTAGAGCACAGATACACCAGGAGTCTGCTGGAGATAACAGACTGTTCAATACGTGGCCTATTTCTTTTAGTTTTTTACCCCAAAATAGTGTATAGACCTAGGGTAGCAGACAGCCAAAAAAGTGGAATTTGCCCTGAAAAGCAACTATTTGTAGAGCACAGATAGACAGACAAACCAGGAGTCTGATGGAGATATCACACTCTTTCATATGTGGCCCGGAGTTTTTTTATTTTATACCCAAAATACTGTACAGAACTAGGGTAACAGACACAAAGACAGTGGAATATAGGCCTGAATGGCCACAATTTGTAGGCCACAAATAGGCCAGGAGTCTGATGGAGATAACAGACTGTTCAATACGTGGTCTGTATTTTTTTATTTTATACCCCAAAATAGTGTGCAGAACTCGGGTAACAGACAGTAATGACAGTGGAATGTAGGCCTGAATTGCCACAATTTGTAGGACACAAATAGTTCAGAGCATCTGACAGCGATACCAGACTGTTCAATACATGGTGTATAGACCCAGGGTAACAGACAGCCAAAAAAGTGGAATGTAGGCCTGAAAAGCAACTATTTGTAGAGGACAGATAGACCAGTTGTCTGATGGAGATAACAGACTGTTGAATACATGACATGCATTTTTTTTTTTTTTTACCCCAAAATAGTGTATAGACCCAGCATGTGGCCTGGAGTTTTTTATTTTATACCCCAAAATAGTGTACAGAACTAGGGTAACAGACAGCAAACACAGTGCAATGTAGGCCTGAATTGCCACAATTTGTAGGCCATGAATAGACCAGGTGTCTGAAGGAGATAACAGACTGTTGAATACGTGGCCTGTATTTTTTTTTATTTTTAACCCTAAAATAGTGTATAGACTTAGGGTAGCAGACAGCCCAAAAAGTGGAGTGTATGCCTGAAAATCAACTATTTGTAGAGCACAGATAGACCAGGAGTCTGATTGAGATATCACACTCAATATGTGGCCTGGAGTTTTTTTTTATTTTCACCAAAATACAGTATAGACCTAGGGTAGCGTACAGCCAAAAAAGTGGAATTTAGGCCTGAAAAGCAACTATTTGTAGAGCACAGATAGATCTGGCGTCTGACGGAGATAGAACACTGTTGAATATGTGGCCTGGATTTTTGTGGGCCCACCAAAATTGTGTCAATAAGTAGGCTATGACACTAAATAAAAATGTTGGAGTACTAAAATTGTAAAATATTTAGCACAATGATATGCGATGCGTGTGGCATTCAAAACACAGTGATATATATAAGAACTGTAGCTAAACATTTTTTGACCAATGTAGTGAAACGCTACCTGAGTGGGTTGGGGGACATTCACTTGGCATGGGATTTAATCACTCAGGCACGATTTCTCCACTTAAGTCATTCTATTTGGTTTATTAAACATCATAAACCGGGATATGCACAGTTCATTATATACAATTATGCACATGTCACAACCACCAGTCTGTTCATGCATCAGATAAACATGTCTGTCATATATAGAGTCCCCTTTTCTGGGGATACCTTTCAGGAGCTCTGCTCCTCACGCTGACTCCATGTCAGTCCTGGCTTCGCTAGCACAGAAGCCGTCCCAGGTTCTGTAGGTCCATGGTCTCTCAGGTGCTTCCAGGAAGTCTCCACTCACAGGAGCTTTCAACACAGACCATCAGGACTTACACTATCACCAGGTGCTTGCAGGACTCCAGTCCAGCCCAGGACAATCCAACACCCTGAGCATTCAGGTCCACAGTCTTTCTAAGTGCTTCCAGGACGTCTCCACTCCCAGGAGACTCCAAACAGACCTGACCTGGCACATGGACTACACAAATCCATACACTCTGACCCATGTGACCAGACCTCAGTCACATTATATGGTTGTAACCACTCCCATGGGTGGGAGTTGTGTGTGTGTGGCTATTTTAACCCGCCCATCTCTCATAACTAGCCCTGACAGCCTCCCTTCACAATTATACAAACAACACATTTTCTTGTGGGTCTGCAGGTCCCAGAACATCCTTACTTCAGGCTGACAGTGCAGAGTATCTTCCTCTGCAACACACATACCGGCCATTTACAACTCTGCCAGTCACTAATTCACAATTATGCCTCCAGGCACATCCTTAAGAGCACACACAGCACCCCTTGGCTGTAACATGGGTCACCGCACCACACCAGATAAAGATTTTTGGTCAGCAAAATGGTGTCCAAAAATGTTGTAAGACACTCCAAAAAATATTACAGTACAAAAAAAAGACAAAATTTTCTGCGCACTCACATCTGATGCCTGAGACAAAAAAAGCAGTTTTAAATTGCTACATTTTCACGCTGTTGTATTAAAATGACCTGGCTTTAGTCTGCAGTGTGACCAAGCAAATATATGTAGAAAGAAAAGTAGTAATAAAATTAGCAGGATTCAGATGCCAAAAAAAATTAATCCTAGCCACAGATACCTGCAGCTAGGTGTATATAAAATAGGCAGCAGCAGACAGTAATGGACCCTCTTGATGTATGCAGTGAGATCTATATACTCACATACAGTGCCTGCCTGCCTTGCACTGATGTGGATATGCGCACATAGACCCCCCTGCTTACCCAGCACTGCAATCAATACACCCCCGAATTAGCCCTAAAAAGGACTGTTGGTTAATCTGGATTTGTGAATTCTGTGATGGTAGACCCACACTAACTAATAAAAGAATTATTCTGACCCTATCTCAGCAGCATCTCTCCCTACTTTAGCTGAGTCCATACCTGAATGCGCCTAGCAGGGCGGCGTCCGGTCTCTTATAGACCTGATGATGCTGTGCGGCCAGCCAATCACTGTAATACCACAACAAAGATGGCTGCGGTATTACAGTGCATGGCAGACAATCCCTGCATGTTCATTGGTGCTCTAAAGAGCACCAAAACTACAAGGTGGAGACCCGACCTCCTGGAAATAGGAGTATCATGATACTTGGGCGGGTAACAAGTAGTGGCAAGCACATTCGCCCATCACTAATTTTCATCCATTCTTCCTCGGAAAAATTCTGTGACATTCCTGGGTCGTCTTGCATGCACTGCTCTTTGAGGTCTAGCCACAGATTTTGAATGATTCAGATCAGGGGACTGTGAGGGTCATTGTAAAACCTTCAGATTGCACCTTTAGAGGAAGTCTATTATGAATTTCACAATAACAGTAATTTTGACCAGTAGTGCAAAAACTTTCACGTGCCACTGTATGTAAAACCACAAAGATCTGTTATAGTTCATATCATGATATAACTAGTTTCGAAATAACCCATCACATCTAATAAATTTTTTCTATTTCGCTTCTGAACTTTACTGTGAGTATAAGCAAATTAAGTTAACTGTGATATGCAGACCTGTTTACCTATTCCTATGCAGTGCTCCCCAAATCAGGGTTCCTTGATTCTACTTTGAAGCAGGAATAAAAGTTCCTTAGGAGTATAAATACCCATGGAGGGGTATATACATGCTAAAATTTTGGGTATTGTATTGAATGAAAGGTTAATGCACATGAGAATGTTGTGTGCAATGTAGCACATAAAGTCACTGAGAGGTAATGAATGGGGCCAACTCCACCCACAGGGAATGCCTTCATACTACTGCATGCAATTGTTTTTGATTAAAGTAAAGCCAACATATCACACTTTTCTTGCACATCTTGCATACAACTTGTTTGGCCCACCCCCCTTTTTTTTAAACCTTTTGCATAAAAAAATCACAAGGAATTTGTGATTCTTCATTCTTCATGCCAGTCTTGAAGAGATGTGCTAGAGACACGCTCCTAATTCACAAAGAAGCATACGAATGGAGTGACGTACAGTCATGGACAAAAATTTTGAGAATGAGACAAATATTAATTTTTCCAATGTCTACTGCTTCATTTTTTCTAATGGCAATTTGCATATACTCCTGAATGTCAGAGTGATCAGCTTAACAGCAATTACTGTACTTGCAAACTCAATATTTGCCCAGAAAATGAACTTTATATCCCAAAACACATTTCAACATCATTGCAGTCCTGCCTTAAAAGGAGCAGCTAACATCGTTTTAGTGATTGATCCATTAACACAGGTGTGGGTGTTGATGAGGACAGGGCTGGCGATCAATCAGTCATGATTAAGTAAGAATGACATCACTGGACACTTTAAAAGGAGGCTGGTGCTTGGTATCATTGTTTCTCTTCAGTTAACCATGGTTATCTCTAAAGAAACATGTGCAGCCATCATTGCACTGCACTAAAATGGCCTAACAGGGAAGAGTATCGCAGCTACAAAGATTGCACCTCAGTCAACAATCTATCGCATCATCAAGAACTTCAAGGAGAGAGCTTCCATTGTTGTCAAAAAGGCTCCAGGACACCCAAGAAAGACCAGCAAGTGCCATGACCATATCTTAAAACTGTTTCAGCTGCGGGATCGGACTACCAGCAGTGCCGAGCTTGCTCAGGAATGGCAGCAGGCTGGTGTAAGTGCTTCTGCACGCACTGTTAGGCGGAGACTCTTTGAGCAAGGCCTGGTTTCAAGGAGGGCAGCAAAGAAGCCACTTCTCTCCAGAAAAAACATCAGGGACCAACTGATATTCTGCAAAAGGTACAGGGAGTGGACTGCTGAGGACTGGGGCAAAGTCATTTTCTCTGATGAATCCCCTTTTCGATTGTTTGGGACATCTGGAAAACAGCTTATTCGGAGAAGAAGAGGTGAGCGCTCCCACCAGTCTTGTCTCATGCCAACTGTAAAGCATCCTGAAACCATTCATGTGTGGGGTTGCTTCTCAGCCAAGGGAATCGGCTCACTCACAGTCTTGCCTAAAAACACAGCCATGAATAAAGAATGGTACCAGAATGTCCTCCAAGAGCAACTTCTCCCAGCCGTCCAAGAGCAGTTTGGCGCTCAACAATGCCTTTTCCAGCATGATGGAGCACCTTGCCATAAAGCAAAGGTGATAACTAAATGGCTCATGGAACAAAACATAGAGATTTTGGGTCCATGGCCTGGAAACTCCCCAGATCTTAATCCCATTGAGAACTTGTGGTCAATCATCAAGAGACGGGTGGACAAACAAAAACCAACAAATTCTGGCAAAATGCAAGCATTGATTATGCAAGAATGGACTGCTATCAGTCAGGATTTGGTCCAGAAGTTGATTGAGAGCATGCCAGGGAGAATTGCAGAGGTCTTGAAGAAGAAGGGTCAACACTGCAAATATTGACTTGCTGCATTAACTCATTCTGTCAATATAACCTATTGGTACTCATAATATGATTGCAATTATATTTCTGTATGTGATATAAACAGCAGACAAACACTAATAAAAACCAGAGGGCAGAAGATCATGTGAAAATATAATTTTGGTGTCATTCTCAAAAATTTTGGCCATGACTGTACACCTCTGTGTGTGTTGCGACAAATCCTTCTTAAGTCCCTCCTGGTGAAAGATTTGTGATGTAGTGAAAGACACTAATTGTCATGAATTTGACGAGCGTCAGTCACCATGACCATGCCTCACACTACCTTCATCCGCGTTGTTAGAGTGGGGCAAAAATGGCATCAGAACACCAAAAGTCACACATTTTAGCACAGCCTCAAATTGTGCCAAAATCTTGTTAATTTTCAAAGCCTTTTATTCCAGAATTTTTATTTAAAAGCTTTGATGAATTGGACCCTTTGTTTGCAAAAGTTTTCTGAGTGCATAATTTATGGTGATTGATGTCGGCTGTTTGAGCTATTGCTCTGCTGAAGTTAATGGTAAAAATAACCTGACCTTCCATTGCCTTTTTCTATTTGCAGCAAGTTATGTTATGTTTGCCAAGTTAATAGGGATTTTAATGCTTTTTTTTCTGTAAAAATAATGGAATATAATAACCTATATAAAAACAAGAATATAATTTTCACGTTAATGTTCACTATGCAAAGCAAGTTAAACAGACACTGCTGAAAGTATTCATTTAATTACTCATCAAGAACCTAAAAGAGAACAACATTTACAGTTAAAGTATGAACATTGCCCACAAAGTGCAAATGTGAATGTGCACTTTCCTTTCAATCCTCTGCTATCCCAGTATCCTCAGACTTCCTCTTCCGTGATCTATTCAGTTTGTTGTTAAATAAGAACCTCTCGATTGCGCTTATCTGCTGCTGTATACTAGAAATATCATAGTTATCCTTGTTGGTGACAGTGACCTCAGTACTTGTACTGTTCGGCAGGTTAATAAGATACGATCTTACAGATTCAGTGATGGCAGGACAGAGATTTTGCTTTCCAGCCAGATTTGTCTAGAAAGGAAAAAATATACCAATTAAACAAGAAAATATTTGCTACCAATGCAGACAAATGCTGTGATCACATTGTATTTACTTAAAACAAAATACTTAGTTAATGGGGTTGAAAAAAGACAAATGTCCATCTAGTTCAACTGAAGGATGGGAAAGCTAAACGGAAGGGTTGTTTGTACAACCACAAAACATCATCTGGTCAACCCCAGAAAAACAATTTTTTTCCCCCTGATCCCAATTTTCTTTACACTGCGCCAAACATTCAGAAAAGAACTTTAAACGTGCAAAATTATATTCTAAAAATAAGTATCCAAGCTTTTTTTATTTTAAGCCATAAACAATTCCCACTGTAACTAGTTGTTGAGCAACGCCACATTCACATGCCCAGTATTTAGTGAGTTTTTACCTCAGTATAAGACAACACCAGGAGAGGAACAATCAATGGAAAAGTCTAATAGAAACATGTCACCACTTCTGTATTTATTACCCACTCCTGGTTTTGGCTTACTAATACTAATTAAAAGGGAACCTGTCACCAGGTTTGGCAGTTCTAAGATACCGCCACCGCCTTTCGGGGCTTATCTACAGCATTCTATAATGCTGCAGGAACATCAAGCTGCTTGGAGACGGTCTTATAACTTTTACCATTAACATTTTTGTCTATAATTTTCTTTCTAATCTCCTGAGACAACTCTTTCCTTCGCTTCCTCTGGTCCATGTTGAGTGTGATACACAACATGTCACCAAACAGCACTGTGAGTATCTGTAGCCCTATATACAGGCCCACTCACTGATTCCAAGATTGTAGACACCTTTGATGCTAGTTAGTGAACACACCTTGATTTAACATGTCCCTTTTGTCACATTATTTTCAGGGGTACCATCATTTCTGTCCAGACCTATTTCATGAGTTTTATTTATTTAAAAATTCTGTGGAAGCATGGTTGAAAAGAAATGTCTGACTTTCATTTTGTTTATTTGTTTCATTTTCATAGATCTTTTATTTATTATTTTGTCAGATTCAAGTTATTTCTGTGACCATTGTGGGTTTTTTTCTGTGATTAAACGAGGGGTACCAACACTTTTCAAACAAAAAAAGTTGTTGTTCCAGCATCTGATAAAATAGTTCTTTCTTTATTTTAAGTCCATTAAAAATTACAAAAATTAAAAAGGTTGCATAGATAGGGCAAGGGAGCAATACGCGTTTCAAACGCTCACTTGCATTCTTTGTCAGACGCCGGAACAACAACTTTTTTTTCTTTGAGCATATTATCTGGTGTGGATCCACCTGGTTCCATGCAAGCTGAACTTCAAGTACTAGGTGAGCTGGCTTTCCCTGTACCAAAAATTTTGACCACGTGTGTAGGTTGCTGACACCATGTCACATTTGAAGAGCCCCCGACATGCCAAAACAGCAGAAACTCTCACAAGTGACCTCTTTAATTTTTCTAGCAGTGTAGGGAGCATTTTTATCCTTCAGACGATTCACAGAAATACATAACAAGGGCCTAAGTCAATGGACAATTACGATTTTTTTCCACTAACATGTTACTTTGACACACATTCTTAATTTTCAAAAAGGATCTGATCGAAAACTACTTTTGAGACACTGTGAAAGCTCAGAAGGGAAGGAGCGCCATATTGTAATGTACTTTTTGCTGGAATGGCTTAAGTATGCCATGTCACATTGGTAGAGCCCCTGAGGTCCCAGAACAGCAGAACCCCCACCGTAGGTGTCCTCATTTTGTATAAATCATTTTTATTGGTCACAGCAATAAAGAATAAAGGTAAACAGTACAAACTGATAAATCTGTGCAATGATAGACAGTAATTTTAAATCGAACAGGAAGAGCATAGTTACATTTATGTCTTACGATATAATTTTCTAATTAATAATGCTCTTGACTATCCCGAAATTATGGGTTAATAACAATAAAGAACTACCGGGATAGTTGGTAACAATTATTAAATTCCTTTGTAGATATTTAAAATACAATATGAAAATCAAAACTGGATATGAGGAGGACATACATAGAAAGTAAGAAAGAGGAAAGAAAAGAGGGTAGAAAGAAGAAGAAGAGAGGGGTGGATGAGGGGGTGGGGAATTCAGGGAAGGAGTGCGGCTGCCCCCGTAGCCCAGCGGACAAGACGCATGCTGAGGAACGGCCCGGAAGCATACGAAAATAAGCTACACAGTGTGTCGGGTTCTGGAAAGCCAGAGATCCAGTTCAGGAGTTTCCCTAAAAGCGATCCAAGGGGCCCATGTGTTGTAGGTTTTTTCTACGTTACCTGGTGACTGGTTTATCAACTGCTCCATTCTATAGATGTTATTAAGTTCTGCCACAAATTCTGTACGGGTAGGAAATTTTTCTTGTTTCCAAAACCTAGGGATTAGATTTCTGACTGCGGTAAGAAAGTGTCTGAGGATACCCCTCTTGAACCTGGATATTGATAGGTCGCATAGAGACAGCAATGCTAGACCTGCTGAAGGTTGGATCTGTGTGATAGACAGCTTATTATGGAGTTCAAAGACAGCCAACCACAAATCCTTTATGGGGGGGCAGTCCCACCAGATATGCATGTAAGAGCCTATTTCCTTTAAACATCTCCAGCAGGTGTCAGGGGTCGTGGGGAACACCGCATGCACCATGGAGGGGCATCTATACCATCTTGCTAGAATTTTATAGCTCCTCTCCTGTGATACCGCGCATAATGACGATCTGGATGAGAAAAGAAGAATTTTTCCCCTGTCTTCAGATGACAAGGGCCTTCCCAGATCGCCCTCCCATTTCGGGAAAAACAATGGCCAACCCTGCAGCGGAGCCCTCCCCTCTTGGAAGATTTTATACAGCAGCGAGACAGTATGATCCGGGGGATTTGCTGATATACAAAGCATCTCAAAGGGAGTTAGCGGCCTGCTGATATTGGTTTGTTTAGAGATTGAGTGGATATAACTTTTTAGTTGTTCATAGAAGAACCAATCAATAGAGTGGGATTCTTCCTCCGGGAATAATTCCCGGAGGGACTTCATCCCAGTTTCTTTTAAGTAATCATGGATGATGGGTTTGGAGTCTTTTCTCTTATTTAGAAATGTCTCTCTATTCAGCCCCGCTGGAAAAGCAGAGTTGTCATAAATTGGGATTAAAGGGCCCGGGAGAGTTGTGATCTGAAGGTCTTTGTTTCGGTTTTTAATGAGAAGCAATATGTTTCACGTGAGGAAAGGTATGTAAGTGCCCGGTCCTAGCCCCCTGCCTCCTGTCCAAAGAACAACTTGAGGGTCGCATCCGTTAAGATCGTTTTCTAGGTTTACCCACTTTTTGTTGTTTTTACTGTGATAAAGGTCTAGGATACAGGTTCCCATTGATGCATAACTATAAATCGCGAGATCCGGGAGACCCAATCCACCTGTCAGTTTAGATCTACTTAATGTTGTATATGAAATACGTGCCCGATTATGAGACCAAATAAAACGGGTAATTATTTGTTTGAGGCGGGAAAAGAAGGAAGCTGGCAAGTATAGGGGAATTGTTTGAAAAAAATATAAGAGACGAGGCAGAAGGTCCATCTTAACTGCATTGATCCTACCCAGCCAGGACAATTGGAGCCTGTGCCATTTCTCCAAGTCTGAGTTTGTTTTCTGTAGGATTGGCGCAAGGTTGCTTTCAAACAATTTCGACGTTGTAAGTGTCCTCATTTTATATACTACACTTCTCAATGAATTCATCTAAGGGCACAGTGATCATATTGACACAATGGATGTGTCACAGAATTTTAAACCATTGGGCGGTGAAGAAAAATATTTTTTCCACAAAACTTTTGCTTTAGCCTTACATATATTTGGCATCACTGTGTTCAAAATGACTTCACCTATAAAACTGCCACACTAGTTAACCCATTCAGTGAACACTGCATAAAAACTTTGCTTTTTCATCTCACCTCCAACCAAAAAGTGGAATTAAACACGATCAAAAAGTTGAATATCTAAGGGTGGTTTCACACTTGCGTTTTTGTCTGCAGCGTTTTTTTTCAAAAAAACGCATGCGTTTTTTTTCCCTATCTTTAACATTGAAAACGCATGCGTTTTTTTGTGTACGCGTTTGGTCGCGTTTTTTGACGCATGCGTTTTTTTACTGCATGTGTTCATTTTCTGAAATGCTACTTGTAGTATTTTTAGAAGCGTTTTTTGGACCAAAAAAAAACGCATGCGTTTTCATGCGTTTTTTTGGGGTCAAAAAATACATTGGAGTCAATGGGGACGCATGCGTTTTTTGGTGCATGCGTTTTTTGCGGTAAAAAACGCATGCGTTTTTTGATTAAAAAACCAGAAAACAAACTGATATGCCACCCCCCAACATAAAGGTGATAAAGGGAACCTAACCCTACCCCTAACCCTACCCCTAACCCTAACCCTACCCCTAACCCTAAGGGATCCTAACCCTAACCCTACCCCTAACCCTAACCCTACCCCTAACCCTAACCCTAAGGGATCCTAACCCTAACCCTACCCCTAACCCTAACCCTACCCCTAACCCTAACCCTAAGGGATCCTAACCCTACCCCTACACCTAACCCTAACCCTAACCATACCCCTAACCCTAAGGGATCCTAACCCTAACCCTAACCCTAATCCCTTTATGGTTAGGGTTAGGGTTAGGGTTAGGGGTAGGGTTAGGGTTAGGATCCCTTAGGGTTAGGGTTAGGGGTAGGGTTAGGGTTAGGGTTAGGATCCCTTAGGGTTAGGGTTAGGGGTAGGGTTAGGGTTAGGGTTAGGATCCCTTAGGGTTAGGGTTAGGGTTAGGATCCCTTAGGGTTAGGGTTAGGGGTAGGGTTAGGGGTAGGATCCCTTTAGGGTTAGGGTTAGGGTTATGATCCCTACCCCTACCCCTAACCCTAACTGTTTCTGTTTATAGTGGGTTTTTTACTTTATTTTGATGATTGGCAGCTGTCAGACATTTCTCAGCATGCATTTAAAAAACGCAAACGCATGTAAAAATGCATGTAAACGCGTCAAAACGCCGCGTTTTTTTCACCACATGCAAAAACGCATGCGTCAAAAAACGCAGCGTTTACACGCGTTTACATGCGTTTTTTCACCATGCGTTTTTTTGCGTTTTTTACCGCAAAAACGCACCCCAAAAAACGCCAATGTGAAACCAGCCTAATACAGTGGGGCAAAAAAGTATTTAGTCAGTCAGCAATAGTGCAAGTTCCACCACTTAAAAAGATGATAGGCGTCTGTAATTTACATCATAGGTAGACCTCAACTATGGGAGACAAACTGAGAAAAAAAATCCAGAAAATCACATTGTCTGTTTTTTTTTAAATTTTTTTTGCATATTATGGTGGAAAATAAGTATTTGGTCAGAAACAAAATTTCATCTCAATACTTTGTAATATATCCTTTGTTGGCAATGACAGAGGTCAAACATTTTCTGTAAGTCTTCACAAGGTTGCCACACACTGTTGTTGGTAGGTTGGCCCATTCCTCCATGCAGATCTCCTCTAGAGCAGTGATGTTTTTGGCTTTTTGCTTGGCAACACGGACTTTCAACTCCCTCCAAAGGTTTTCTATAGGGTTGAGATCTGGAGACTGGCTAGGCCACTCCAGAACCTTGAAATGCTTCTTACGAAGCCACTCCTTCGTTGCCCTGGCGGTGTGCTTTGGATCATTGTCATGTTGAAAGACCCAGCCACGTTTCATCTTCAATGCCCTTGCTGATGGAAGGAGGTTTGCACTCAAAATCTCACGATACATGGCCCTATTCATTCTTTCATGTACCCGGATCAGTCGTCCTGGCCCCTTTGCAGAGAAACAGCCCCAAAGCATGATGTTTCCACCACCATGCTTTACAGTAGGTATGGTGTTTGATGGATGCAACTCAGTATTCTTTTTCCTCCAAACACGACAAGTTGTGTTTCTACCAAACAGTTCCAGTTTGGTTTCATCAGACCATAGGACATTCTCCCAAAACTCCTCTGGATCATCCAAATGCTCTCTAGCAAACTTCAGACGGGCCCGGACATGTACTGGCTTAAGCAGTGGGACACGTCTGGCACTGCAGCATCTGAGTCCATGGTGGCGTAGTGTGTTACTTATGGTAGGCCTTGTTACATTGGTCCCAGCTCTCTGCAGTTCATTCACTAGGTCCCCCCGTGTGGTTCTGGGATTTTTGCTCACCGTTCTTGTGATCATTCTGACCCCACAGGGTGGGATTTTGCGTGGAGCCCCAGATCGAAGGAGATTATCAGTGGTCTTGTATGTCTTCCATTTTCTAATTATTGCTCCCACTGTTGATTTCTTCACTCCAAGCTGGTTGGCTATTGCAGATTCAGTCTTCCCAGCCTGGTGCAGGGCTACAATTTTGTTTCTGGTGTCCTTTGACAGCTCTTTGGTCTTCACCATAGTGGAGTTTGGAGTCAGACTGTTTGAGGGTGTGCACAGGTGTCTTTTTATACTGATAACAAGTTTAAACAGGTGCCATTACTACAAGTAATGAGTGGAGGAAAGAGGAGACTCTTAAAGAAGAAGTTACAGGTCTGTGAGAGCCAGAAATCTTGATTGTTTGTTTCTGACCAAATACTTATTTTCCACCATAATATGCAAATAAAATGATAAAAAAACAGACAATGTGATTTTCTGGATTTTTTTTTCTCAGTTTGTCTCCCATAGTTGAGGTCTACCTATGATGTAAATTACAGACGCCTCTCATCTTTTTAAGTGGTGGAACTTGCACTATTGCTGACTGACTAAATACTTTTTTGCCCCACTGTATATAATTGCCTAGAATACTACTTCCTGCAATTTGTGCCAACTTCCGTGGCTTTGTCCGGAGCTAATGTCCGAAGCTAATGTCCGGAGCTAATGTCCGGAGCTAATGTCCGGAGATTTATTGCCTAGAATACTACTTCCTGCAATTTCTGCCAACTTCCGTGGCTTTGTCCGGAGCTAATGTCCGGAGCTAATGTCCGGAGCTAATTTGCGGAGATAATGTCTGGAGCTAATGTCCGGAGCTAATGTCCGGAGCTAATGTCCGGAGATAAGTGACGTCAACAGTGTCCAGTGTCTGATTGGTTGCCGCCTGCTGCGAGCGACCAATCAGAAACGTGCCGTACTGTGACACACTCCGCCCGCCATTTTGGTGTGATTTTTGAATTTTTACCTCACAGCAAGTTTCTACTGCGTGGAGGCGGGCCCAGTGACGTTGCTCTTCAAGCTCCTGCCGAATTTCGTCAAAAAAATGATAATACCATTTACCAAAACTATATATATTTAGTTGTGAAGTGGTTCAGTGACATTTTCACACCAATTTTGAACTTTTGTTTGGTGTTTTCTCCATATACTGCCTATTATTTTTGTTCTTTCTTACTATTATTTATTAATTGTATTATTCTTACATTTGAATAAATAAAGTATATATGGATTCTAGACTCTCGATTCTTTAGAATCGGGCTGCCATCTAGTAAATAATAATAGTTTAGCTGAAATTGTCATCCTGTTCCTCCAAAAAAAAAAAAGCCATCATACAGCTCCATCTACCGTAAGACATAAAAAAAGCTTCAGTTCTCAGAATAAAGTGGTGCAAAAACCATTCTCTTTTTTAATAAAAAAGCTTCTACTTTGTAATAGCACCAAAACATAAATAATAATATAAATGTTGTATTGCTGTAATCGTACTGACCCGAAGAATAAAGATGTCTAATCACTTTTACCACACTGTGAAAGGCAGCTGCGTGGCTTAAACGCGCTATAATAGCCTGCAGTGGCTCCGTGAGCTGCCGGTAGGAGATACTTGATTTTTGTGTCCAAGTGCATTCAGTGTGGTAGAACGTTCCTTAGACAACCATTAATAACCTTATTGATAGCGGCCAAGGTGTGTAAGTGCAGGTATTTCTGCATGTGGCACTCATTCTTGATACTGAATATATCAAAATATCTTGAAAATGTTTCCATTTATTCATCGTTTGCGTATCATTAACATGAATATCAATCCTGTGATTCCATAATTTTATGACTTTTCCTTGTTGTAATTTCATTCTTGATGAAAGTAGAATAATGTCCACTTGCTTAAGGTGAAGAACAGTTTTAGTAACATGTAAAAAACCTTCAAACTTTAAAGTTGAAAAGATTGGCTACTATGATGTCTCCAATACACTAAACACACAAAGCTAGCCAAGAGTCTGGACCACATCATCATCAACCTGATCCTCCTTCCTCCCACCATGGCAAGTCCCAGAAAACAAAAGTGATCCCACAATCAGACATTCCGAGGAGCGAGTGTTGACATTTGTATTTGTTAATTCTGGCCTCTCGCCATGTACATTTCAAGAGTGACATGAGGAGATCATGTATAGTGGTGGCCAAATATTTGCGCAGCCATGGTCAGAAGAAAATTGTGTGCTACATCAATTAGAGTCTCAAACGGTTGATGATGATGAGACACAGTTGACAACAAGTGATGTTTAGCAGTGGTAAGTGAGCACAAAAATGCGCGGTTGCTCATCACTCGTATCAAGCAGGTCAAAGTGCTCCAGTGCTCATCTCGAGTAACGAGTATACTGGAAGTCTACGGTAAACACGCATCGAGTTAAATGGACACAGCTCCTACTCGCATTGAAGCTGTGACCAGCACATTCAATTTTTAGGTAATATGCCCATATTTATATTTGACTAGGTTAATGCATGCGTTTTGATCTCGGATGCATGGTTTGAATGTGCTTCGCGTGGGGATTCTATTACACTTGTTACAAGCAAGAGTAGGTATCTATAATAATGGTAAATGCAAAATTACTTTTTTTTGTGTCAGAATTGTTTTCCTTTTGCAATGATTTTAACATCATGCTATCCTTTAAGTGTCTATCTTGTAACAAGTCATTGATCTGTGAAATCCTGTGTTATAATGTGCATTTATTGTAATTAAATGCATTCAGCAACACACAGTGATTTGAGCTATGTTCCATCTGGGCTAGAGGCAACCTTTTATTAAACATGGTATTATATTTAAATAAATCCATAAAGTAATTAATTTTATAAATATACCTTTTGTGAAAAAATCTTCTTTATCCTGTAAGTTCTTATATTTTAGAGGTTAGTATGTTTCAGTTTTAGTGCAGTGTGGCCCCCTTTTAAGAAAAAGGATTTGTCTTTTGTGAACCATTATGTTTATGCATCACCATAAAGACAGAATCGGGCAATGAATGCATGGAAAGAAGGCATCATGTAATGGTCTGTGGAAGAGTCCAAAACAAAGAAGGTGGTAGGCCTTGCTTATAAAGAAATATTTTCTCAAGTCAGGAAAGTGACCTCATCTCCTACTAGATCCATATGTAAATGCTCAAGTAAAAAGTCACATAGAGTCAATGAGAGTAATTATCCGAACAGAAAAAGAAGCAAAGAATTTGCATCTGTTACAAGTGCTGCTAACACTTTAGGATTTCTGATGCCAAATTTATAAAAAAATTTGCAAAAAGCCAGTGAAACAGATTCTTTAAAATCCTTGCAATACTGTAAACTAATCTGTCAGAAAATTACTCCTGCTTTCATTACAGCCTTTGAAAGAAGCAACACTGCATTTTGAAAAGTTTGACTACACAGCCTGGTGCACAGTGCCACTACAGAGCCTGATTTACAATGACACCCACTGAGTCTGACACTGCCCTCACTCGAGCCGTGTTCTATCCTTATGCCAATAAGAGCAGAATGGCGGCACTACACATGATTCGGCGGTTAAGCTTGACCTTCCAAAATTAGTCAGCATTTTAAAAACAGTAGTCAAGGTTAATTTAACTTTGGGCTGCTCTTTTATCTCGAACCATGAATCCACATGTCCGTTTCTTGGGTTTACCTTTACATGTGGATTGCCCCCAAGGGCAGCGGGGTACTCTGTACCGGGTCCTTCGGTTCATGGGGGGATGTCACGGTGGCTGACCCGGTCCGTGGCCCTGGGACATCCGTATTAAAGGGAAAGGTCTTTAAAGGGATAATGTTTGTGACGCCACCTGTGGTGTTTGGTCAGGGTGACCGACACTGCTTTAAGGGGTCCACTAGGATGATGTTATAGCAGCTAGATGGTATACCTTCTCTCAGGTGAAGTATGTCCTCAGGGCTTCCAGGTGTGTGGATGGTGGATGGTGAAAGGCGCAGTGAAGAACGAGGACACGGTTGCAGTCTCTTTACCTTTTACTGAAGGCTTCAGAATCCACAGTCCAGGGCACCAGACCACAGGGCATGCAGAGTCCGGCTGGTTTGGAGGCAAATCCAGAGTCCCCTTATCCAGTTAGAAATCCGTAGCCTTCCTCTAGCGCTGTGGTGTTGTAGTACCTTACTGCTAAGCCTCTCATAAGGTCCTCACAACTGTTGAAGATGTTACAGATGTTATGTCTCTCTCTGTCCCCCAGATGGATAGGACAAACCCGTATGATGGGTGGCTTGAGGCGTTTTACAGGGACTCTATCATGCCCCAGGCTCTAAGGGGTGCCACCTTGCCTCCTGGGTATAGGGCGGGCAGGTAACGTGAAATTAGCTGTCCTGCCAGTCTCTGGAGCAAGACATAAAGGATCGTTGCTCCCTCGGTGTTCCGGCTACCGGGATCCTGCGCCTCAGCAAGAGGCAGTCTGTGTAGGGCAGAACTCCTCTGATATCCACTCCTTTGCTACAACTTATTCACCCTCTCTACAATACAGTTCTCCTTCAGTGTCTCTTTCTGGAAACTGCTGTACTTAAAGCAGGCACAGCTCCGTGTCCTTCTGTCTCGACCTCTGAAAGGACCCCACCCCTGCCAGGGACCAACTACCTGAGCCAAGCTCAGCCAGCAACTGACTCACTTCCTCCCCAGGTCACTGGTGCTAGTGAAAGGAGCCTTTCAGCACGTCAGGGTTGTTAGTGAGAGTGGTGCCACGTCAATTACTATGTGGGCCACATGCTATCACTCCCCGTTCCTCCCTGGACCCATATTGACAGGGGGTAGCTGTGTAAAACTACCAAGCTGACCTTATGTGTCCTCAGGGGGTGCAGAACATCACGTTGGTGGGGAGTGGGGAGACCGCATTACGTGATCCTTCTGGCATAATAGTGACAGGTGTGGTGACGAGGTGCCGGTTCATCACACAGGGATTGCAGTACACCCTGCAAGAGATGTAGAGGAGGGCCTCAGAAAGCATTGTTTTAACATTTGTAATGATTGGGACTCCAAGAATGGTAAAGCCGATGCATTATGTGCAAGGCCTAACAAAAATTATAAGTAGGCACTGCGATACATGACTGCCCTTACTGCTGTATGGGGCCCAGCGAACAGAAGTAAAGAGCGGGGCCCCCTCTTGTGATTCTGCTCACCGAGCATCAGGTTGTCGTGTGCCAGTGCTCCGATACTGGCAGCATACAACTTTCTGCAGGGAAGCTTGGAGCTCTCATGGCCATCAAAACAACTGTGTGGCTCCATGGGAGTTCCTCCGCCTCCTCTGTGATGTGTTGGTGATGGCACATTCGCGATTATGTGATGTAAGGGCGCCAGGATGCCAGTCCAGAAGTGGAGATGCAGGGGATCATATGAGAGGTAAGTATAGAAAACTTTTTTTTTAATAGAATTAATTAAATGGTCTTAGGATCAGCAAGTCATGAATTGGGGGTAGGGAAAGCAAATTATGAATTGGGAGTGTGGTGTGGGGAGGTCAAATGATGACTTGGGGGTGGGGAGGGCAAATTATGAATTGGGAGTGGGGTATGGAGTGTGAAAATCATGAATTGAGAGTGGGGGTGGGGAGAGTAAATGATGATTTTGGAGTTGGGGGAGAGCAAATGACAAATTTGGGATTGAGGGGAAAGCAAATGATGAATTATAATTGGGGGAAACACAAATGAAGAATTGGGAGTGGGGTTGGGAGAGCAAATGATGACTTATGGGTGGAGGGGGAGAGCAAATGATGAATTGAGAGTGTGAGACAACAAATGATGAATTATGGGAGGGGAAGAGTTAATGATGATGATTAAAGGGTGGGTGTGGGAGAGAGAGAGGACATGACATAATGAATTAGGTCAGAGGGGTGCATATAAATATAATAAATCGGGAGAGCGGGAGGTACAGAGTGTGGGGCATTCAGGATGACAGAGTGTGAATGGTAATGAATTGGGGGAAATAGTAAATTTGCTAATTAATTTATATATTTATTGTTAGGGGAAAGTGGCCATGTATAGATAGTGGGGGCACAGTGGTGGATTACAATTTATATTTGGAATGGTGGGTTGCATAATAACTAATTATATATTAATGGTGGGTGCAGATCTGTATTCAGTTGCATAGTGTAGAAGTTGGGAAATGTGCTTTGGAAGCAATGCTCTAGATAATTTTATGTAGAGACTAGTGTTGAGCATTCCGATACCGCAAGCATCGGGTATTGGCCGATATTCGTGGTATCGGAATTCCGATACCGAGTTCCCATACTTTCAGCATATCGGATACCGGAATTGGAAGTTCCCATAAGGCAAAGTCCTGGTTTTATTTAATTCAGCCAATGAGGAATGATTACAAGTGTGGGCACATCCTGTTCTGCATGGTGGGCATGTAACTACTGGCATGGCTGTGATTGGCTGCTGAAATGATGTCACGATGCCCTATAAAAGTCGCCGCCGCCATTTTGGGTTCACTCTGCTGTGAATTCAGTTAGGGACAGGACTCTTGTTTTCTGACTGAGGGCCAGTTTAGAGATAGCGATTTGCTTCATTGTGCTTTACCCAGGCTAATTTAGCAAGCGCTGTGTGAGAACCTTGCATTTGCCTTGCAGCGCTGTTCACAGCTGTCTGCAAGGTCTCTGTGTGTGTGAGTGCAGCTCACTCTGTAGTCTGTCCACAGCCACAGCCGGTCGTGGTCAACTCAGGGTGCGTCACTGCCTCATACTGCTCAATCCATTGTCCTTTATTGCAATTAGTGCAGCCTGCTGCACATTTTTTCAAATTTATCCTATTAGTGGCTTTCCATCCGTATCCTGCTAGACTGTGGAAAAACACTATATAGGATTAGACAGAGGAGCTTTTCTTGGCCTTGCAGCGCCGTTCTCGGCTGTCTGCACGGTCTGTGTGTGAGTGCAGCTCACTCTGTAGTGTCTGTTCTGCAAAACAAACCAAAAGTTTATAAAGTTCACCAAACACTCCACTTTACAGTTGTGTAGGCCACATTATCTCATATTAAAGTGTAGTCCACACTTTATAAAATTAGTGTTTCTTATACCTGTTAGCAGCTGTTCAGGAATAAGCACACTAAGCCCTTAGTACTTTTCTGCCTATCTTTATCAGTCTACCAAGATGAAGAAGCCAGGGAATAAGGCATGTGGTCGTAGGTGTGGAGCAGGGAGAGGACGTGGGGATTCTGTGCCTGCTGCGGGCACCGGTGACTCATCATCCTCCAGTTTTAGCAGGGAACAGACCTTCATGCACAGCTTTGTAGGAGCTCGCCGTACCCCGCTGCTGTGGGACGAACAAATTGAAGCTGTTATCGGATGGATGACAGCTAATGCATCGATTTCAATTAGTGCCACATCCTCTCAGGCACAGAGCACTGAAGAGCAACCATCTGTCTCTTCCTCACCTGCCAAATTGCCCAGGCAGTCAGAGAGCCCAGGACAGGAGCCATCTCTACTTCTGTTCTCTGAATTTCTTGGCTTGGGGCCAGCCAAGCAACATTCTAGAATGTGAAGAAGAGGCAGTATGCAGTGATGCCCAACAGCTTTGTCTCTCTGAATCTGAAGAGGCGGGTGGGACAGTGCCTCCAGTCAGCACACCTCAGTACGCATCTGATGATGAGACTCAGGTGCCACTTTCTGGTATGTACTCTGCTGCCGAGACTACCCAGGAGAAGCAGTTGGTGGAAGAGGTTAGCGTAGATGATGAGGTCCTTGACCCATCATAGCGTGAGGTACAGGAAGGTGGTGGGAGCAGTTCTGAGGAAGAGATTCCCCGAACGGCCCAAAGAGGGAGAGGGAGGGGGAAGACTGCGGTGCCTGTAGCCTCCACTTCGGCACTCATTAGGAGCATGCCTCTTCCGAAAGCCAAAACGGGCGCTCCCAAGACTTGCAGTGCCTGGTCCTTTTTTGACACAGTTGCAGCTGACATTTGCTTTGTCAAATGCAAGCTGTGTCATCAGAAAATCAAATGAGGGAAAAGTGTCAGCAACCTCAATACCACAAATATGTGGAACCTTGTGCGGACCAAGCACACGGTGGAGTTAGAAAAGCACACTGAAGACCTAGGCCAACCTACAGCGGCCCCTACCACCTCTTCGTGTTGTAGCTTCTTCCTCCAGCTCACACAGAGCTTCCTCACAGGATCGCCATGGAAGAACCTCTGGCACCGTTGTCCAGAGACCCAGTGTAATTCCACCCACAGCACCACATTCCCAGTCATCTTCACACTCCCAGCCAACTCTACAGCCATCGGTAGCATGGGCATGGGAGAAAAGGCGGCCATTCTCGTCAAACCACCCACGAGCACAGGGTGTGAATGCAGGCATTGCAAAACTACTGTCCCTTGAAATGCTCTCATTGAGGCTGGTGGAGACTGACAGCTTCCGCAACTTGATGGCATTAACAGTCCCACAATACAATGGGCTCAGCTGCTTTTATTTCAGCAGGCAAGCCGTCCCTGCCCTGCAAAAGCATGTGGAGGGAAATATTAAACATGCACTACTAAACGTCGTCAGTAGCAAGGTCTACCTCACCACCAATGTGTGGACCAGTCACCATGGACAGGGACGAAACCTTTCCCTCACTGCCCATTGGGTTAATGTTGTGGATACGGGTACAGATCTTGAGAGTGGCGCTCTACATGTTTTGCCAACTCCAAGGATGGCAGGAATCCAGTCTGTGCACATTGACTCCTCCTTATACTCCAGTTTCTCAGAATCATCGCTGCAGGAACCGTCACGGTCCACCTCCACATGGACCCATGAACGCTTACCTGATCTGACCGATATGAGCACAGCTGTGGCCAAACGTCAACAGGCCGTATTGAAATTAATTTCTTTGGGGAATCAAAGCCACACAGCGCAGGAGCTCTGGAATGCAATCAAGGAGGAGAGCGACGTGTGGTTTGTGCCAGCAAATCTCCAGCAAGACATGGTAGTGTGTGACAATGGCCGAAATCTGGTGGCAGCTCTGGGCCTAGGCAACCTCACTCACATCCCATGTCTGGTGTTGTGAATTCTGTGGCAGAGCTCCCTCCTGTGGTCACAAGTGGTACTTCGACTGATTCTCCCTGTGAGCTTCCGTTGGTGGAGGAAAGTGGTACTGCGGCTTCTGAGTTTCCTTCCTCAGGTGATGTGGTGATGTCGTTAGGTGCTGCTCTATTTAACTCCACCTAGTGCTTTGATCCTGGCCTCCAGTCAATGTTCTAGTATTGGACCTGTTTCCTCCTGGATCGTTCCTGTGGCCTGCTGCTCTGCATAGCTAAGTTCTGCTTTGCTATTTTGTTTGCTGTTTTTTTCTGTCCAGCTTGTCTATTTGTTTTTTCCTGCTTGCTGGAAGCTCTGGGACGCAGAGGGTGTACCTCCGTGCCGTTAGTTCAGTACGGAGGGTCTTTTTGCCCCCTTTGCGTGGTTTTTGTAGGGTTTTGTGTTGACCGCAAAGTTACCTTTCCTATCCTCGCTCTGTTCAGAAAGTCGGGCCTCACTTTGCTAAATCTATTTCATCTCTATGTTTGTCTTTTCATCTTAACTCACAGTCATTATATGTGGGGGCTGCCTTATCCTTTGGGGTATTTCTCTGAGGCAAGGTAGGCTTATTTTCTATCTTCAGGCTAACTAGTTTCTCAGGCTGTGCCGAGTTGCATAGGGAGCGTTAGGCGCAATCCACGGCTGCCTCTAGTGTGGTTGGAGAGGATTAGGGATTGCGGTCAGCAGAGTTCCCACGTCTCAGAGCTCGTTCAATGTTTTTGGGTTATTGTCAGGTCACTGTGTGTGCTCTGACCTCTATGTCCATTGTGGTACTGAATTACCTTATCATAACAGTACTGGAGGCCCAAAGTACTAATGATTCTCAATAGAGGGAAAAAAGAAGTTCTGAGACCATTTTTTTTTCTCTGCACTGTGTTTTGCCTTTTTTTTCCCCTAGACATTTGGGTGGTTCAGGACACAGGTGTAGCGATGGACATTAAAGGTCTGTCTTCATGTGTGGATCAGCTCATGGCAAGAGTACAAAATATTCAAGACTTTGTGGTTCAGAATTCTATGTTAGAACCGAGAATTCCTATTCCTGATTTGTTTTTTGGAGATAGAACTAAATTTCTGAGTTTCAAAAATAATTGTAAACTATTTCTAGCTTTGAAACCTCGCTCCTCTGGTGACCCAGTTCAACAAGTTAGGATCATTATTTCTTTTTTACGTGGCGACCCTCAGGACTGGGCATTTTATCTTGCGTCAGGAGATCCTGCATTAAGTAATATCGATGCATTTTTCCTGGCTCTCGGATTGCTGTACGGTGAACCTAATTCAGTGGATCAGGCAGAGAAAAATTTGCTGGCTCTGTGTCAGGGTCAGGATGAGATAGAGGTATATTGTCAGAAATTTAGAAAGTGGTCTGTACTCACTCAATGGAATGAAGGTGCGCTCGCAGCTATTTTCAGAAAGGGTCTCTCTGAAGCCCTTAAGGATGTCATGGTGGGATTTCCTATGCCTGCTGGTCTGAATGAGTCTGTCTTTGGCCATTCAGATCGGTCGATGCTTGCGTGAGCGTAAATCTGTGCACCATTTGGCGGTATTACCTGAGCTTAAACCTGAGCCTATGCAGTGCGATAGGACTTTGACCAGAGTTGAACGGCAAGAACACAGACGTCTGAATGGGCTGTGTTTCTACTGTGGTGATTCCACTCATGCTATCTCTGATTGTCCTAAGCGCACTAAGTGGTTCGCTAGGTCTGCCACCATTGGTACTGTACAGTCAAAATTTCTTCTGTCCGTTACCTTGATCTGCTCTTTGTCATCGTATTCTGTCATGGCATTTGTGGATTCAGGCGCTGCCCTGAATTTGATGGACTTGGAGTATGCTAGGCGTTGTGGGTTTTTCTTGGAGCCCTTGCAGTGTCCTATTCCATTGAGAGGAATTGATGCTACGCCTTTGGCCAAGAATAAGCCTCAGTACTGGACCCAGCTGACCATGTGCATTGCTCCTGCACATCAGGATTTTATTCGCTTTCTGGTGTTGCATAATCTGCATGATGTGGTCGTGTTGGGGTTGCCATGGCTACAAGTCCATAATCCAGTATTAGATTGGAAATCCATGTCTGTGTCCAGCTGGGGTTGTCAGGGGGTACATGGTGATGTCCCATTTCTGACTATTTCGTCATCCACCCCTTCTGAGGTTCCAGAGTTCTTGTCTGATTACCGGGATGTATTTGATGAGCCCAAGTCCGATACCCTACCTCCGCATAGGGATTGTGATTGTGCTATCGATTTGATTCCTGGTAGTAAATTCCCAAAAGGTCGACTGTTTAATTTATCTGTGCCTGAGCACGCCGCTATGCGGAGTTATGTGAAGGAGTCCTTGGAGAAGGGGCATATTCGCCCGTCATCGTCGCCATTAGGAGCAGGGTTCTTTTTTGTAGCCAAGAAGGATGGTTTGCTGAGACCTTGTATAGATTACCGCCTTCTAAATAAGATCACGGTTAAATTTCAGTACCCCTTGCCATTGTTATCTGATTTGTTTGCTCGGATTAAGGGGGCTAGTTGGTTCACCAAGATAGATCTTCGTGGTGCGTATAATCTTGTGCGTATTAAGCGAGGCGATGAATGGAAAACTGCATTTAATACGCCCGAGGGCCATTTTGAGTATCTCGTAATGCCATTCGGACTTGCCAATGCTCCATCAGTGTTTCAGTCCTTTATGCATGACATCTTCCGAGAGTACCTGGATAAATTCCTGATTGTGTACTTGGATGACATTTTGATCTTCTCGGATGATTGGGAGTCTCATGTGAAGCAGGTCAGAACGGTGTTTCAGGTCCTGCGTGCTAATTCTTTGTTTGTGAAGGGATCAAAGTGTCTCTTTGGTGTTCAGAAAGTTTCATTTTTGGGGTTCATCTTTTCCCCTTCTACTATCGAGATGGACCCTGTTAAGGTCCAAGCCATCCATGATTGGACTCAGCCGACATCTCTGAAAAGTCTGCAAAAGTTCCTGGGCTTTGCTAATTTTTATCGTCGCTTCATCTGCAATTTTTCTAGTATTGCTAAACCATTGACCGATTTGACCAAGAAGGGTGCTGATGTGGTCAATTGGTCTTCTGCTGCTGTGGAAGCTTTTCAAGAGTTGAAGCGTCGTTTTTCTTCTGCCCCTGTGTTGTGTCAACCAGATGTTTCGCTTCCATTCCAGGTCGAGGTTGATGCTTCTGAGATTGGAGCAGGGGCTGTTTTGTCGCAGAGAAGTTATGATTGCTCGGTGATGAAACCATGCGCCTTCTTTTCCAGGAAGTTTTCGCCTGCTGAGCGAAATTATGATGTGGGCAATCGAGAGTTGCTGGCCATGAAGTGGGCATTCGAGGAGTGGCGTCATTGGCTTGAAGGAGCTAAACATCGCGTGGTGGTCTTGACTGATCATAAGAACTTGACTTATCTCAAGTCTGCCAAGCGGTTGAATCCTAGACAGGCTCGTTGGTCGCTGTTTTTTGCCCATTTTAACTTTGTGATTTCGTACCTTCCGGGCTCTAAAAATGTGAAGGCGGATGCTCTGTCTAGGAGTTTTGTGCCCGACTCTCCGGGTTTATCTGAGCCAGTGGGTATCCTCAAAGAGGGAGTAATTGTGTCTGCCATCTCCCCTGATTTGCGGCGGGTGCTGCAAAAATTTCAGGCTAATAAACCTGATCGTTGCCCAGCGGAGAAACTGTTTGTCCCTGATAGGTGGACGAATAAAGTTATCTCTGAGGTTCATTGTTCGGTGTTGGCTGGTCATCCTGGAATCTTTGGTACCAGAGAGTTAGTGGCTAGATCCTTTTGGTGGCCATCTCTGTCGCGGGATGTGCGTTCTTTTGTGCAGTCCTGTGGGATTTGTGCTCGGGCTAAGCCCTGCTGTTCTCGTGCCAGTGGGTTGCTTTTGCCCTTGCCGGTCCCGAAGAGGCCTTGGACACATATCTCTATGGATTTTATTTCAGATCTTCCCGTCTCTCAAAAGATGTCAGTCATTTGGGTGATCTGTGATCGCTTCTCTAAGATGGTCCATTTGGTACCCTTGTCTAAATTACCTTCCTCCTCTGATTTGGTGCCATTGTTCTTCCAGCATGTGGTTCGTTTACATGGCATTCCAGAGAATATCGTTTCTGACAGAGGTTCCCAGTTTGTTTCGAGGTTTTGGCGAGCCTTTTGTGGTAGGATGGGCATTGACTTGTCTTTTTCCTCGGCTTTCCATCCTCAGACTAATGGCCAGACCGAACGAACCAATCAGACCTTGGAAACATATCTGAGATGCTTTGTTTCTGCTGATCAGGATGACTGGGTGTCCTTTTTGCCTTTGGCTGAGTTCGCCCTTAATAATCGGGCCAGCTCGGCTACCTTGGTTTCGCCGTTTTTCTGCAACTCTGGGTTCCATCCTCGTTTCTCTTCAGGGCAGGTTGAGTCTTCGGACTGTCCTGGTGTGGATACTGTGGTGGACAGGTTGCAGCAGATTTGGACTCATGTAGTGGACAATTTGACCTTGTCCCAGGAGAAGGCTCAACGTTTCGCTAATCGCAGACGCTGTGTGGGTCCCCGACTTCGTGTTGGGGATTTGGTTTGGTTATCTTCTCGTCATATTCCTATGAAGGTTTCCTCTCCTAAGTTTAAACCTCGTTTCATTGGTCCGTATAGGATTTCTGAGGTTCTTAATCCTGTGTCTTTTCGTCTGACCCTTCCAGATTCTTTTTCCATACATAACGTATTCCATAGGTCATTGTTGCGGAGATACGTGGCACCTATGGTTCCATCTGTTGATCCTCCTGCCCCGGTTTTGGTGGAGGGGGAGTTGGAGTATATTGTGGAGAAGATTTTGGATTCTCGTGTTTCAAGACGGAAACTCCAGTATCTGGTTAAGTGGAAGGGTTATGCTCAGGAAGATAATTCCTGGGTCTTTGCTTCTGATGTCCATGCTCCCGATCTTGTTCGTGCCTTTCATATGGCTCATCCTGGTTGTCCTGGGGGCTCTGGTGAGGGTTCGGTGACCCCTCCTCAAGGGGGGGTACTGTTGTGAATTCTGTGGCAGAGCTCCCTCCTGTGGTCACAAGTGGTACTTCGGCTGATTCTCCCTGTGAGCTTCCGTTGGTGGAGGAAAGTGGTACTGCGGCTTCTGAGTTTCCTTCCTCAGGTGATGTGGTGATGTCGTTAGGTGCTGCTCTATTTAACTCCACCTAGTGCTTTGATCCTGGCCTCCAGTCAATGTTCTAGTATTGGACCTTTTTCCTCCTGGATCGTTCCTGTGGCCTGCTGCTCTGCATAGCTAAGTTCTGCTTTGCTATTTTGTTTGCTGTTTTTTTCTGTCCAGCTTGTCTATTTGTTTTTTCCTGCTTGCTGGAAGCTCTGGGACGCAGAGGGTGTACCTCCGTGCCGTTAGTTCGGTACGGAGGGTCTTTTTGCCCCCTTTGCGTGGTTTTTGTAGGGTTTTGTGTTGACCGCAAAGTTACCTTTCCTATCCTCGCTCTGTTCAGAAAGTCGGGCCTCACTTTGCTAAATCTATTTCATCTCTACATTTGTCTTTTCATCTTAACTCACAGTCATTATATGTGGGGGCTGCCTTTTCCTTTGGGGTATTTCTCTGAGGCAAGGTAGGCTTATTTTCTATCTTCAGGCTAGCTAGTTTCTCAGGCTGTGCCGAGTTGCATAGGGAGCGTTAGGCGCAATCCACGGCTGCCTCTAGTGTGGTTGGAGAGGATTAGGGATTGCGGTCAGCAGAGTTCCCATGTCTCAGAGCTCGTTCAATGTTTTTGGGTTATTGTCAGGTCACTGTGTGTGCTCTGACCTCTATGTCCATTGTGGTACTGAATTACCTTATCATAACAGTCTGGCACATGTGCTCAACTTGGTCATTCAGAGTTTGTTTGAGGGACTATCCGGATCTTGATGCACTGCTGCACAAGGTCCGCCTATAGTGTGCTCACTTGCAGTGTTCCAGCATGGCAAGGTCGCGCATTGCAACTCTGCAGCACCGATTCCGCCTTCCGGAACATCGCATCATATGTGACCTACCCACCAGGTGGAATTCAACGTTACATATGTTGGAGCGGTTGTATGAGCAGCAGCCAGCAGTAATGGAGTACCAGCTGCATCAGGCGCAAAAAAGTCGCACTGCATGCCATTCAGAGTTCACAACCACTGAGTGGGCCACTATGAAGGACGTCTGCCAGGTTTTGCGTGCCTTCGATGATTCCACGCGGATGGCGAGTGCAGATGATGCACTAGTCAGCATGACTGTCCCCCTTATCTGCCTGCTTGAAAGAACACTGCAAGCGCTAAGGGATGAGGTGGTGGAAGAGGTGGAGGATGAGAAGTTAGAAATGCCATCTGCTTCTGGACAGTCTGCGCCACGTGGTTCCTCACAAAGGCCTAGGCAGGGGACACTTTGTGAGGAAGATGAGGAGGAGTCAATGGAGGAGGAAGAGATCTGTCCAGAGGAGGGAGTTACACAAATCTCCAGTAGTCAGTATGTAGAGCGAGGGTGGGGTGATGCAGAGCAGGCAGAGATCATGCCTCAGGCAGGGGACAGCATTTCTTGGCCAGTTGGCAGTCTGCAGCACATGGTTGATTTCATGCTGCAGTGCTTGAGAAATGACCGCCGCATCGCCCACATTCTTACCACAGCTGATTATTTGGTGTACACCCTCCTAGATCCGCGCTACAGTGAAAACTTACAAACCCTCATAACACCATTGCAGCGGGAGCATAAAATGCGGGAGTGCCAAGACATAATGGTGCAGTCCATCATCTTCGCCAGTCCAATCGAGAGAAGTGCTGCTAGTGCTTTACAAAGCAGCTCAGTGCGTCGAGGCAGTGGAGGAAGCTCTGCACAAAGAGGGAGCAGAAGCAGTGCCTCAGCACAAGGCAAGACCAGTCTGGCCCAACAGTGGCAAAGTTTTGTGTGCCCTGTTGTGAATTCTGTTATCGAACTCCCTCCTGTGGTCATGAATGGTACTTCGGCGAGTTCTGTCCATGGACTCCCTCTGGTGGCTGTGAGTGGAGCTGCTGCTTCTGAGGTTCCTTCCACAGGTGACGTAGGTTATTCTTTGGCTGGCTGCTCTATTTAACTCCACTCAGATCGTTACTCCATGCCAGCTGTCAATGTTCTTGTACTGGTTCAGTTCGCTCTTGGATCTTTCTGGTGACCTGTCTACTCCAGCAGAAGCTAAGTCCCTGCTAGTTAATTATTTGTTCATTGTTTCCTTGTCCAGCTTGCTATCATGATTTTGCCTTGCTAGCTGGAAGCTCTGGGAGGCAGAGTGGCACCTCAGCACCGTGAGTCGGTGCGGAGGTCTTTTTGCTCACTCTGCGTGGTCTTTTTGTAGTTTTTTGTGCTGACCGCATAGATACCTTTCCTATCCTCAGTCTGTGTAGTAAGTCTGGCCTCCCTTTGCTGAAACCTGTTTCATTTCTGTGTTTGTGACTTTCATCTTAACTCACAGTCAATATATGTGGGGGGCTGCCTTTTCCTTTGGGGAATTTCTCTGAGGCAAGGTAGGCTTTATTTTCTATCTCTAGGGCTAGTTAGCTCTTAGGCTGTGAAGAGGCGTCTAGGTAGAGTTAGGTACGCTCCACGGCTATTTCTAGTTGTGTGATAGGATTAGGGGTTGCGGTCAGCAGAGTTCCCACTTCCCAGAGCTTGTCCTGTGTGAGTTTAACCATCAGGTCGTTCCGGGTGCTCCTAACCACCAGGTCCATAACAGTACAGCTGGCCCAAAGTATTAATGCATCTCAATAGAGGGATAAGAGAAGTTCTGAGACCATTTTTTTTTCTCTGCAGTGTGTTTTGTCTTTCTTTTCCCCTTAACCTCTGCGTGGTTCAGGACACAGGTGTAGATATGGACATTCAAGGTCTGTCCTCTTGTGTGGATCATCTCACTGCAAGGGTACAAAACATTCAAGATTTTGTGGTTCAGAATCCGATGTTAGAGCCTAGAATTCCAATTCCTGATTTGTTTTCTGGGGATAGATCTAAGTTCCTGAATTTCAAAAATAATTGTAAACTGTTTCTAGCTTTGAAACCCCGCTCCTCTGGTGACCCCGTTCAACAAGTAAAAATCATTATTTCTTTGTTGCGTGGTGACCCTCAAGACTGGGCATTTTCCCTTGCGCCAGGAGATCCTGCATTGCGTGATGTAGATGCGTTTTTTCTGGCGCTTGGATTGCTTTATGATGAACCAAATTCAGTGGATCAGGCAGAGAAAATCTTGCTGGCTTTGTGTCAGGGTCAGGATGAAGCGGAGGTGTATTGTCAGAAGTTTAGAAAGTGGTCTGTGCTTACTCAGTGGAATGAGTGTGCCCTGGCGGCAATTTTTAGAAAGGGTCTTTCTGAAGCCCTTAAGGATGTCATGGTGGGATTTCCCACGCCTGCTGGTCTGAATGAGTCTATGTCCTTGGCCATTCAGATCGATCGGCGCTTGCATGAGCGCAAAGCTGTGCACCATTTGGCGGTATTCTCTGAGCATAGGCCTGAGCCTATGCAATGTGATAGGACTTTGAGCAGAGCTGAACGGCAAGAACACAGACGTCAGAATGGGCTGTGTTTTTACTGTGGTGATTCCACTCATGCTATCTCCGATTGTCCTAAGCGCACTAAGCGGTTCGCTAGGTCTGCCACCATTGGTACGGTACAGTCTAAATTTCTTTTGTCCTTTACTCTGATTTGCTCTTTGTCGTCCTATTCTGTTATGGCATTTGTGGATTCAGGTGCTGCCCTGAATTTGATGGACTTGGAGTTTGCCAGGCGCTGTGGTTTTTTCTTGGAGCCCTTGCAGTATCCTATTCCATTGAGAGGAATTGATGCTACGCCTTTGGCCAAGAATAAGCCTCAGTACTGGACTCAATTGACCATGTGCATGGCTCCTGCACATCAGGAGGATATTCGCTTTTTGGTGTTGCATAATCTGCATGATGTGGTCCTTTTGGGGTTGCCATGGCTACAGGTCCATAATCCAGTATTGGATTGGAAATCTATGTCTGTGTCCGGTTGGGGTTGTCAGGGGGTACATGGTGATGTTCCTTTGCTGTCAATTTCGCCTTCCACTCCTTCTGAGGTCCCTGAGTTTTTGTCAGATTACCGGGATGTATTTGATGAGCCCAAATCCAGTGCCCTACCTCCTCATAGGGATTGCGATTGTGCTATTAATTTGATTCCTGGTAGTAAGTTTCCTAAGGGCCGACTGTTTAATTTATCTGTGCCAGAGCACGCCGCTATGCGGAGTTATATAAAGGAATCCTTGGAGAAAAGTCATATTCGCCCGTCGTCATCACCGTTGGGAGCAGGGTTCTTTTTTGTGGCCAAGAAGGATGGTTCTTTGAGACCTTGTATTGATTACTGCCTTCTTAATAAGATCACAGTCAAATTTCAGTACCCTTTGCCGCTGCTGTCTGATTTGTTTGCTCGGATTAAGGGGGCTAGTTGGTTCACCAAGATAGATCTTCGAGGGGCGTATAATCTTGTGCGAATTAAACAGGGCAATGAATGGAAAACAGCATTTAATACGCCCGAGGGCCATTTTGAGTACCTGGTTATGCCATTCGGGCTTTCTAATGCTCCATCTGTGTTTCAGTCCTTTATGCATGACATCTTCCGAAAGTACCTGGATTAGGGTTGAGCGAAACGGGTCGTTCATTTTCAAAAGTCGCCGACTTTTGGCAAAGTCGGGTTTCATGAAACCCGATCCGACCCCTGTGCGGGGTCGGCCATGTGGTACGCGACTTTCGCGCCAAAGTCGCGTTTCAATGACGCGAAAAGCGCCATTTCTCAGCCAATGAAGGTAAACGCAGAGTGTGAGCAGCGTGATGACATAGGTCCTGGTCCCCAACATCTTAGAGAAGGGCATTGCAGTGATTGGCTTGCTGTCTGCGGCGTCACAGGGGCTATAAAGGGGCGTTCCCGCCGACCGCCATGTTACTGCTGCTGATCTGAGCTTAGGGAGAGGTTGCTGCCGCTTCGTCAGAAGCAGGGATAGCGTTAGGCAGGGTCCATTAACCACCAAACCGCTTGTGCTGTAGCGATTTCCACTGCCCAACACCACCTTCGGTGTGCAGGGACAGTGGAAGCTACATTTTTTTTTTTTTCCCTCAGCACTGTAGCTCATTGGGCTGCCCTAGAAGGCTCCCTGATAGCTGCATTGCTGTGTGTACGCCGCTGTGCAAACCAACTGCTTTTTTCAAAGCACAAATCCTCTTGTTCCTTCCTTTCTGCACAGCTATCTTTTTGGTTTGTACACACTTTTTATTTAATTTGTACATCAGTCCACTCCTTATTGCTGCCTGCCATACCTGGCTGAGATTACTGCAGGGAGATAGTAATTGAAGGACACTCCCTGTTTTTTTTTTTTTTTTTGTGGGAGATTAAGATTGACATTTCTGCTAGAGTGCCATCCCTGTCTGTGTCATCTCTCACTCAGTGGGCCATAGAAAGCCTATTTATTTTTTTGATTGATTTGGGTTATAAAATCTACCTGAAAAAATCACTACATCAATCAGTGGGAGAAAAATATTGACCTCAGGGCTTGTGTGCCACTCTTGACTCCTGTGTGCATCATCACTCACTCAGTGGGCCATAGAAAGCCTATTTATTTTTTTGCTTGATTTTGGTTCTAAAATCTACCTGAAAAAATCACTACATCAATCAGTGGGAGAAAAATATTGGCCTCAGGGCTTGTGTGCCACTCCTGACTCCTGTGTGCATCATCACTCACTCAGTGGGCCATAGAAAGCCCTTTTTTTTTTTTTTTTTTGCTTTATTTGGGTTCTAAATTCTACCTGAAAAAATCAATAAATCAATCAGTGGGAGATTAATATTGGCCTTTGGGCTTGTGTGCCAGTCCTAAGCGTGCCATCTCTCTCTCTCAGATAGTGGGCCATAGAAAGCCTATTTATTTTATTTTTTTTTTAATGGGTTTATAAATTTTCCCTGGAAAAAAAAAAAAAAAGTGGGAGATTAATATTGGCCTCTGGGCTTGTGTGCCAGTCCTGAGCGTGCCATCTCTCTCACAAATAGTGGGCCATAGAAAGCCTATTTATTTATTTTTTTTTGGTTTTATAAATTCTCCCTTAAAAAAAAAGGGAGATTAATATTGGCCTTTGGGCTTGTGTGCCAGTCCTAAGCGTGCCATCTCTCTCTCTCAGATAGTGGGCCATAGAAAGCCTATTTATTTTTATTTTTATTAATGGGTTTATAAATTTTCCCTGGAAAAAAAAAAAAAAAGTGGGAGATTAATATTGGCCTCTGGGCTTGTGTGCCAGTCCTGAGCGTGCCATCTCTCTCACAAATAGTGGGCCATAGAAAGCCTATTTATTTATTTTTTTTGGTTTTATAAATTCTCCCTTAAAAAAAAAGGGAGATTAATATTGGCCTTTGGGCTTGTGTGCCAGTCCTAAGCGTGCCATCTCTCTCTGTCTCTCAGATAGTGGGCCATAGAAAGCCTATTTATTATTTTTTTTATTGGGTTTATAAATTTTCCCTGGAACAAAAAAAAAAAAGTGGGAGATAAATATTGGCCTCTGGGCTTGTGTGCCACTCTTGACTCCTGTGTGCGTCATCTCTCACTCAGTGGGCCATAGATAGCCTTTTTTTGTTTTATTTGTTTTCTAAATTCTCCCTGAAAAAATCATTTTATTTTCTTTGGTTTCTAAATTCTTCCTGAAAAAATCATTTTATTCTATTTTTTTTTTCCTAAAGTCTCCCTGAAAAAAAAAAAAAAACAAAAACAAATCAGTGGGAGATTAATATTGCCCTTTCTGCTTGTGTGCCAGTCTTGACTCCTGGGTGTGCCATCTCTCTCTCTCTCTCCAATTGTGGGCCATAGAAAGCCTATTATTTTTTTAGCTTGATTTGGGTTCCAAAATCTACCTGAAAAAATCACTACATCAATCAGTGGGAGATAAATATTGGCCTCTGGGCTTGTGTGCCACTCCTGACTCCTGTGTGCGTCATCTCTCACTCAGTGGGCCATAGAAAGCCTTTTTTTGTTTTATTTGTTTTCTAAATTCTCCCTGAAAAAATCATTTTATTTTATTTGGTTTCTAAATTCTTCCTGAAAAAATCATTTTATTCTATTTTTTTTTTCCTAAAGTCTCCCTGAAAAAAAACAACAAAAAACAAATCAGTGGGAGATTAATATTGCCCTTTCTGCTTGTGTGCCAGTCTTGACTCCTGGGTGTGCCATCTCTCTCTCTCTCTCCAATTGTGGGCCATAGAAAGCCTATTATTTTTTTTAGCTTGATTTGGGTTCCAAAATCTACCTGAAAAAATCACTACATCAATCAGTGGGAGATAAATATTGGCCTCTGGGCTTGTGTGCCACTCCTGACTCCTGTGTGCGTCATCTCTCACTCAGTGGGCCATAGAAAGCCTTTTTTTGTTTTATTTGTTTTCTAAATTCTCCCTGAAAAAATCATTTTATTTTATTTGGTTTCTAAATTCTTCCTGAAAAAATCATTTTATTCTATTATTTTTTTTTTTCCTAAAGTCTCCCATAAAAAATAAAAAAATCAAATCAGTGGGAGATTAATATTTACATTTGTGCTTCAGTGACAGTCCTGCGTGTGTGGCATCTCTCTCATTTGTTGCCACCAACAACAGAGTGTGTAACATTGTGCCTGATTTTCGTTGTGGTCTCACTCACCTGTAAAGGGGTAGCTAAATCATACTGAAGTTATAGCTCACCGTGTAATTTGTGTGACAGCAACAAATACCGTTAGTTTGTTTACGTTTTTAAAACAATGAGGAAGTATGGTGGAAGAGGTCGTGGCCGGGGGCGTTCATTGTCAGCTGGTAATGAGGGTAGTGGTAGTGGTGGAGCATCAGCTGGTCGTGGGAAAAAAAATATTGCACCTAAGTCTGGAGCTGTGGAGCCAGGTTCGTCGTCTGGCTACACAAGGCCTCGAACGCTCCCTTTTCTGGGAGTAGGAAAACCGCTTTTAAAGCCGGAGCAGCAAGAGCAAGTTTTGGCTTATCTTGCTGACTCAGCCTCTAGCTCTTTTGCCTCCTCTCGTGAAACTGGTAAATGTCAAAGCAGCGCGTCGTTAGTGGATGTTCACGGTCAGGGACAAGTCGCTTCCTTGTCCTCTTCAGCAAAAACAACAACAGAGAAGAATGCAGCAGGCGACACAACGGGTTACTCCATGGAGCTCTTTACACATACCGTCCCTGGCTTAGAAAGTGAAGCAGTTAACAGTCCATGCCCATTACAAGTTGAATCTGACATGGAGTGCACTGATGCACAGCCACAGCCAGACTACTATGCTGGTCATTTGACTCAGACCACAACATTGCCCTCGCAGGGTGCTGATCAAGAATCAGACCCTGATGAGACTATGTTGCCCCATCACGAACGCTATACCACCGACCGACACGGTGACACAGACGAAGTTGCACACGAGCTACAAGAAGAGGTAATAGATGACCCAGTTCTTGACCCCGATTGGCAGCCATTGGGGGAACAGGGTGCAGGCGGCAGCAGTTCTGAAGCGGAGGAGGAGGGGCCGCAGCAGGCATCAACATCGCAACAGGTTCCATCTGCCGGGCCCGTATCTTGCCCAAAACGCGTGGCAAAGCCAAAACCTGTTGGAGGACAGCGTGGCCATCCGGTTAAAGCTCAGTCTGCAATGCCTGAAAAGGTATCCGATGCTAGAAAGAGTGCAGTCTGGCATTTTTTTAAACAACATCCAATTGATCAGCGCAAAGTCATCTGTCAAAAATGTTCAACTACCTTAAGCAGAGGACAGAATCTGAAAAGTCTCAATACAAGTTGCATGCATAGACATTTAACCACCATGCATTTGCAAGCCTGGACTAACTACCAAACGTCCCTTAAGGTTGTAGCACCCTCGGCCAATGAAGCTAGTCAGCAACGCAACATCCCTTCCGGCAGTGTAGGGCCACCATTTTCCGCACCACCTGCAGTATCTGTGCAGGTTTCTTTGCCAGGCCAAAGCAGTCAGGGTCAGGGAATCACCAGTTTCGTAGTAGGAAACACTGCATCTAGGGCACCGGTGGCAACAATACCATCTCCCACCGTCTCTCAGTCTGCCATGTCCACCGGCACCCCCGCTAGTTCCACGATCTCCAGCTCTCCAGTCCAGCTCACCCTACATGAGACTATGGTTAGAAAAAGGAAGTACTTAGCCTCGCATCCGCGTACACAGGGTTTGAACGCACACATAGCTAGACTAATCTCGTTAGAGATGATGCCCTACCGGTTAGTTGAAAGCGAAGCTTTCAAAGCCCTGATGGACTACGCTGTACCACGCTACGAGCTACCCAGTCGACACTTTTTTTCCAGAAAAGCCATCCCAGCCCTCCACCAGCATGTTAAAGAGCGCATCGTCCATGCACTCAGGCAATCTGTGAGCACAAAGGTGCACCTGACAACAGATGCATGGACCAGTAGGCATGGCCAGGGACGTTACGTGTCCATCACGGCACACTGGGTAAATGTGGTGGATGCAGGGTCCACAGGGGACAGCAAGTTTGGGACAGTTCTGCCTAGCCCATGGTCTAGGAAACAATTGGCTGTAGCCGTTCGCACCCCCTCCTCCTCCTCTTCGTCCTCCTGCAGAAGCGAGAGCTCGTCCACAGACCGCAGTCGCACAACCACTCCATCCGCAGCTGCCACTGTTGCACACCAGGTCTCCCATTATGGGGCAGCTACTGGCAAACGTCAGCAGGCTGTATTGGCTATGAAGTGTTTGGGCGACAACAGACACACCGCGGAAGTTCTGTCCGAGTTCTTGCAGAAAGAAACGCAGTCGTGGCTGGGCACTGTAGATCTTGAGGCAGGCAAGGTAGTGAGTGATAACGGAAGGAATTTCATGGCTGCCATCTCCCTTTCCCAACTGAAACACATTCCTTGCCTGGCTCACACCTTAAACCTGGTGGTGCAGTGCTTCCTGAAAAGTTATCCGGGGTTATCCGACCTGCTCCTCAAAGTGCGTGGACTTTACTCACATATCCGCCGTTCGCCCGTACATTCCAGCCGTATGCAGACCTATCAGCGTTCTTTGAACCTTCCCCAGCATCGCCTAATCATAGACGTTGCAACAAGGTGGAACTCAACACTGCACATGCTTCAGAGACTGTGTGAACAGAGGCGGGCTGTTATGTTTTTGTGGGAGGATACACATACACGGGCAGGCAGTAGGATGGCAGACATGGAGTTGTCAGGTGTGCAGTGGTCGAAGATTCAAGACATGTGCCAAGTCCTTCAGTGTTTTGAGGAATGCACACGGCTGGTTAGTGCAGACAACGCCATAATAAGCATGAGCATCCCCCTAATGCGTCTGCTGATGCAAAGTTTGACGCACATAAAGGATCAGGCGTCTGCAGCTGAGGAAGAGGAAAGCCTTGATGACAGTCAGCCATTGTCTGGCCAGGGCAGTGTACAGGACGAGGTAGCGGGCGAAGAGGAGGAGGAGGACGAGGAGGATGATGGGGATGATTATATTTTTAATGAGGAAGCTTTTCCGGGGCCACTGGAAATTGGTGGCGCGGCAAGGCCGGGTTCTGGTTTTTTGAGGGACACAAGTGACGTGGATTTGCCTGCAACTGCCCCTCAACCAAGCACAACCGCAGATTTGAGAACTGGAACTTTGGCCCACATGGCGGATTATGCCTTACGTATCCTCAAAAGGGACACACGCATAACTAAAATGATGAATGATGACGATTACTGGTTGGCCTGCCTCCTTGATCCTCGCTATAAAGGCAAATTGCAAAATGTAATGCCACATGAGAACTTGGAACTAATATTAGCAACCAAACAATCAACTCTTGTTGACCGTTTGCTTCTGGCATTCCCTGCACACAGCGCCCATGATCGTTCTCACACGAGCTGCAGGGGCCAGCAGACCAGAGGAGTTAGAGGGGCAGAAATCAGAAGTGGCGTTGGCCAGAGGGGTTTTCTGACCAGGTTGTGGAGTGATTTTGCTATGACCGCAGACAGGACAGGTACTGCAGCATCAATTCAAAGTGACAGGAGACAACATTTGTCCAGTATGGTTACAAACTATTTTTCATCCCTTATCGATGTTCTCCCTCAACCGTCATTCCCATTTGATTACTGGGCATCAAAATTAGACACCTGGCCAGAATTGGCAGAATATGCATTGCAGGAGCTTGCTTGCCCGGCAGCTAGTGTCCTATCAGAAAGAGTATTCAGTGCTGCAGGTTCAATACTAACAGAAAAAAGGACTCGTCTGGCTACCCAAAATGTAGATGATCTAACCTTCATTAAAATGAACCACAACTGGATTTCGAAATCTTTTGCCCCACCTTGCCCGGCTGACACCTAGCTTTCCTATGAAAAGGTCTTGCCTGTGGACTATTCTGAATGCCTTTTCCAATCTCGTAATTTTCTGCACCTGATTGTCCAGCATACGACATGTTTACACCTCACTAAATGGCCAAACTCCCCACACGGGGCCGTGGTATCGACACTTGGCGACAGCACCCGTGAGAGTGCAGTTTGTCTGAAGAGGTGGGTGAGCCCGCTTTTGGTCGACGGCACTGCCACTGGGTCCCTCCTAGTACAATAAAGTGTCTCTGGCGGTGGTGGTGCGCACCCAACGTCAGACACACCGTTGTAATATGAGGGGCCCTGGGCCTGTACCGCCGGCCACAAGACAGTTCCCCCCCCCAGCTCAAACAGTGCTCTACCACTTGCAAAATTATCTCACAGCTCCACCAATGTTTAGTCTATGCGCTGACATCCTTCAATGCCTGCCACTGACAATACCATTGTATTGACATTTTTGTTATGTTAGGCCTTCGATGCCTGTCTGTGGTCACTCCTTCCACTAGGCCTCCACTGACCACACCACTGCTGCCCGTGTACCCCTGGAACCAATTTAAAATTGCCTACAGCCATGTGTTATTATTTTAGGCCTTCGATGCCTGTCTGCGGTCACTCCTTCCACTAGGCCTCCACTGACCACACCACTACTGCCCGTGTACCCCTGGAACCAATTTAAAATTGCCTACAGCCATGTGTTATTATTTTAGGCCTTCGATGCCTGTCTGCGGTCACTCCTTCCACTAGGCCTCCACTGACCACACCACTGCTGCCCGTGTACCCCTGGAACCAATTTAAAATTGCCTACAGCCATGTGTTATTATTTTAGGCCTTCGATGCCTGTCTGCGGTGACTCCTTCCACTAGGCCTCCACTGACGACACCACTGCTGCCCGTGTACCCCTGGAACCAATTTAAAATTGCCTACAGCCATGTGTTATTATTTTAGGCCTTCGATGCCTGTCTGCGGTCACTCCTTCCACTAGGCCTCCACTGACCACACCACTGCTGCCCGTGTACCCCTGGAACCAATTTAAAATTGCCTACAGCCATGTGTTATTATTTTAGGCCTTCGATGCCTGTCTGCGGTGACTCCTTCCACTAGGCCTCCACTGACCACACCACTGCTGCCCGTGTACCCCTGGAACCAATTTAAAATTGCCTACAGCCATGTGTTATTATTTTAGGCCTTCGATGCCTGTCTGCGGTGACTCCTTCCACTAGGCCTCCACTGACCACACCACTGCTGCCCGTGTACCCCTGGAACCAATTTAAAATTGCCTACAGCCATGTGTTATTATTTTAGGCCTTCGATGCCTGTCTGCGGTCACTCCTTCCACTAGGCCTCCACTGACCACACCACTGCTGCCCGTGTACCCCTGGAACCAACATCAGAAAATATAAAAATAAGTATTTTGCTTATAAAAAAGAAAATACTGGAGAGATATCAAATGCAGACATTTTAACATTAAAAACAAACACATACAACAAAAATCTGGTACAGTACTAAAAATGGCCACCAGCTACAATAACTTTCTCCTGCAAGTAGTTAACTGAAAGGTTTTTTCAATTTTAAACACAGATATGGCATCCACCGAGTGTTGTCCTGTCGCGTCTTCTTTATATTATTGCCAAGAAGATGCAAAACAATGAAAATAATAAAATCATTATTTACCAAAAAAATAGAGTAAGTCAAAACCACATTGCAAATAAACATTCATTACAAATAAAGAAGCAGGGCGCGTCCGAGGGTGAGTATATACCTAATAAGAATATTATCACCCTCGGACGCGCCCTGCTTCTTTCCGACAGCCTTCCTTCCTAAGAATCAGCCCTTCCGTGGTGTAGAGAGAGGGTTTGTTACACTCCAAGGTGTTCCCCAGGTTGCCTTTCCTGAGCTTCGATCTTCCGGCTCTCGTTTAGTAGTTGTTGGAAACTACGCTGCATTAGGCCTACAAATTGGGTATGGGGTGTAGAGAGATGGTGTGTTACACTCCAAGGTGTTCCCCAGGTTTCCTCTCCATTGCTTCGATCTTCCGGCTCTCGTTTAGTAGTTGTTGGAAACTACGCTGCATTAGGCCTACAAATTGGGTATGGGGTGTAGAGAGATGGTGTGTTACACTCCAAGGTGTTCCCCAGGTTTCCTCTCCATTGCTTCGATCTTCCGGCTCTCGTTTAGTAGTTGTTGGAAACTACGCTGCATTGGGCCTACAAATTGGGTATGGGGTGTAGAGAGATGGTGTGTTCCACTCCAAGGTGTTCTCCAGGTTGCCTTTCCTGAGCTTCGATCTTCCGGCTCTCGTTTAGTAGTTGTTGGAAACTACGCTGCATTAGGCCTACAAATTGGGTATGGGGTGTAGAGAGATGGTGTGTTCCACTGTAGAGAGATGGTGTGTTCCACTCCAAGGTGTTCCCCAGGTTTCCTCGCCAATGCTTCGATCATCATGCTCTCGTTTAGTAGTTGTTGGAAACTACGCTGCATTAGGCCCACAAATTGGGTATGGGGTGTAGAGAGATGGTGTGTTACACTCCAAGGTGTTCCCCAGGTTTCCTCTCCATTGCTTCGATCTTCCGGCTCTCGTTTAGTAGTTGTTGGAAACTACGCTGCATTAGGCCTACAAATTGGGTATGGGGTGTAGAGAGATGGTGTGTTACACTCCAAGGTGTTCCCCAGGTTTCCTCTCCATTGCTTCGATCTTCCGGCTCTCGTTTAGTAGTTGTTGGAAACTACGCTGCATTAGGCCTACAAATTGGGTATGGGGTGTAGAGAGATGGTGTGTTACACTCCAAGGTGTTCCCCAGGTTTCCTCTCCATTGCTTCGATCTTCCGGCTCTCGTTTAGTAGTTGTTGGAAACTACGCTGCATTAGGCCTACAAATTGGGTATGGGGTGTAGAGAGATGGTGTGTTACACTCCAAGGTGTTCCCCAGGTTTCCTCTCCATTGCTTCGATCTTCCGGCTCTCGTTTAGTAGTTGTTGGAAACTACGCTGCATTAGGCCTACAAATTGGGTATGGGGTGTAGAGAGATGGTGTGTTACACTCCAAGGTGTTCCCCAGGTTTCCTCTCCATTGCTTCGATCTTCCGGCTCTCGTTTAGTAGTTGTTGGAAACTACGCTGCATTAGGCCTACAAATTGGGTATGGGGTGTAGAGAGATGGTGTGTTCCACTGTAGAGAGATGGTGTGTTCCACTCCAAGTTGTTCCCCAGGTTTCCTCGCCAATGCTTCGATCATCATGCTCTCGTTTAGTAGTTGTTGGAAACTACGCTGCATTAGACCTACAAATTGGGTATGGGGTGTAGAGAGATGGTGTGTTCCACTCCAAGGTGTTCTCCAGGTTGCCTTTCCTGAACTTCTATCTTTAGGCTCTCATTAAATTGTGGTTAAACGGAACAACTGCATTTGGCGTACTAGTTGGTTTGGGGCCTACTATCGGTGTCTGCCGCTCCTTGCTGTTCTCCTGGTTTCCTGTCCTGAAATTCCGTTTTCAGGCGCTCGTTAAGTAGTTGTTAATGTTAGACTGCATTTGGCCTACTAGTTGGGTTGGGGCCTACTATCGGTGTCTGCCACTCCTTGCTGTTCTCCTCCACTGAACAAAGCTGTGCCGCCTGTTTACTACTGTTGCCAATTTTGAACTGCATTTCGACTACTTACTGATTTGGGCCTACTCTCTGTGTCAGCCTCTCATTCCAGTTGTCCTCCACTGCAATGCCCCCTGATTAGTCCTGTGTTACCAATTTTGAACTGCATTTAGCCCACTTTATTCTTTGGGCCTATATCTGTGTTTCCTCCTCATCCTGCCAATTGCCCAGCCAGTGATAGATGAGTCTGCTGGTACATTGACCCATAACGCAACATTTCCCGTGCACGCTACACTGCAAGATTGTGACCCTGCTGAAAGTCAGGTCCCCCTTCCCGCATACCATACCACCTTACACGGGGACAAACAGGAAGGTGCAGATGAAAGTGCAGGTTCCTTCATCAGGTGGGGGGGAGGAATACTAGTTGGCGACGTCACTGGCACAGGGCCTCTCATGGTACGCAAAAGTGTTGCTGCCGGTGGGAGGCGCCCCCGCCGTGCAAACACACCGCTGTACTTTGAGGGGCCCTGTGCCAGTGCCAATGCCAACGAGTGGGCCCCCCCTGCTTGCTCAGGTTCACAGCACTTGCAAAGTTGAAATACTTACCTCTCCCTGCTCCACTGCCGTGACGTGGTCCAGATTTCCTGGGCCCACTAATTACTTGAACCAGCCCTACCCACCACAACTTTAGCCAAATGACCCCCAATTTCAAATGCCTTCCAATTATTATAAGGTAAATTACGCTTGACAAGCTTCATTAAGAAGAATGGATGGTTTTGACATTAAAATGGGCACTCTAGGTGTTTTCCTGGCCCCCACTCACTGCCGACTATGCTGCCCCATTGACTTGCATTGGGTTTCGTGTTTCGGTCGATCCCGACTTTACGTCATAATCGGCCGATTTCACTCGACCCGACTTTTGAGATAGTCGGGTTTCGCGAAACCCGGCTCGACTCTAAAAAGGTCAAGGTCGCTCAACTCTAACCTGGATAGATTCATGATTGTATATTTGGATGATATTTTGGTCTTTTCGGATGATTGGGAGTCTCATGTGAAGCAGGTCAGAATGGTGTTCCAGGTCCTTCGTGCGAATTCCTTGTTTGTGAAGGGGTCAAAATGTCTCTTTGGAGTTCAGAAGGTTTCATTTTTGGGTTTCATTTTTTCCCCTTCTACTATCGAGATGGACCCTGTTAAAGTTCAGGCCATTTATGATTGGACTCAGCCGACATTTGTGAAGAGCCTGCAGAAGTTCCTGGGCTTTGCTAATTTTTACCGTCGCTTCATCGCTAATTTTTCTAGTGTTGCTAAACCATTGACTGATTTGACCAAGAAAGGTGCTGATGTGGTCAATTGGTCCTCTGCGGCTGTAGAGGCTTTTCAGGAGTTGAAGCGTCGTTTTTCTTCTGCCCCTGTGTTGTGCCATCCAGATGTTTCGCTCCCGTTTCAGGTCGAGGTTGATGCTTCTGAGATTGGAGCAGGGGCTGTTTTGTCGCAAAGAAGTTCTGATGGCTCAGTGATGAAACCATGTGCCTTCTTTTCTAGAAAATTCTCGCCTGCTGAGCGCAATTATGATGTTGGCAATCGAGAGTTGTTGGCCATGAAGTGGGCATTCGAGGAGTGGCGACATTGGCTCGAAGGAGCCAAGCATCGCGTGGTGGTCTTGACGGATCACAAGAATTTGACTTATCTCGAGTCTGCCAAACGGTTGAATCCTAGACAGGCTCGATGGTCGCTGTTTTTCTCCCATTTTGATTTTGTGGTTTCGTACCTTCCGGGCTCTAAGAATGTGAAGGCTGATGTCCTGTCAAGGAGTTTTGTGCCTGACTCTCCGGGTGTTCCTGAGCCGGCGGGTATTCTCAAAGAGGGGGTAATTTTGTCTGCCATCTCCCCTGATTTGCGGCGGGTGCTGCAGAAGTTTCAGGCTGATAGACCTGACCGTTGTTCAGCGGAGAAACTGTTTGTCCCTGATAGATGGACTAGTAGAGTTATCTCTGAGGTTCATTGTTCGGTGTTGGCTGGTCATCCTGGAATCTTTGGTACCAGAGATTTGGTGGCTAGATCCTTTTGGTGGCCTTCTTTGTCACGGGATGTGCGTTCTTTTGTGCAGTCCTGTGGGACTTGTGCTTGTGCTAAGCCCTGCTGTTCTCGTGCCAGTGGGTTGCTTTTGCCCTTGCCGGTCCCGAAGAGGCCCTGGACGCATATTTCCATGGATTTTATTTCAGATCTCCCTGTCTCTCAAAGGATGTCGGTCATTTGGGTGGTTTGTGATTGCTTCTCTAAGATGGTCCATTTGGTACCCTTGTCTAAATTGTCTTCCTCCTCTGATTTGGTGCCATTGTTTTTCCAGCATGTGGTTCGTTTGCATGGCATTCCGGAGAACATCGTCTCGGACAGAGGTTCCCAGTTTGTTTCGAGGTTTTGGCGGTCCTTTTGTGCTAAGATGGGCATTGATTTGTCTTTTTCTTCGGCTTTCCATCCTCAGACAAATGGCCAAACCGAACGAACTAATCAGACTTTGGAAACATATCTGAGATGCTTTGTTTCTGCTGATCAGGATGATTGGGTGTCCTTCTTGCCTTTGGCTGAGTTCGCCCTTAATAATCGGGCCAGCTCGGCTACTTTGGTTTTGCCTTTTTTCTGTAATTCTGGTTTCCATCCTCGTTTCTCTTCAGGGCAGGTTGAGCCTTCGGACTGTCCTGGTGTGGATACTGTGGTGGACAGGTTGCAGCAGATTTGGACTCATGTGGTGGACAATTTGACATTGTCCCAGGAGAAGGCTCAACGTTTCGCTAACCGCCAGCGCTGTGTTGGTCCCCGACTTCGTGTTGGGGATTTGGTTTGGTTGTCGTCTCGTTATGTTCCTATGAAGGTTTCCTCTCCTAAGTTTAAGCCTCGTTTCATTGGTCCATATAAGATTTCTGAAGTTCTTAATCCTGTGTCATATTCATTTGGCCCTTCCAGCTTCTTTTGCCATCCATAATGTGTTCCATAGGTCGTTATTGCGGAGATACGTGGCGCCTATGGTTCCCTCCGTTGATCCTCCTGCCCCGGTGTTGGTCGAGGGGGAGTTGGAGTATGTGGTGGAGAAGATTTTGGATTCTCGTATTTCGAGACGGAAACTCCAGTACCTGGTGAAGTGGAAGGGTTATGGTCAGGAAGATAATTCCTGGGTTTTTGCCTCTGATGTTCATGCTGCCGATCTAGTTCGTGCCTTTCATTTGGCTCATCCTGATCGGCCTGGGGGCTCTGGTGAGGGTTCGGTGACCCCTCCTCAAGGGGGGGTACTGTTGTGAATTCTGTTATCGAACTCCCTCCTGTGGTCATGAATGGTACTTCGGCGAGTTCTGTCCATGGACTCACTCTGGTGGCTGTGAGTGGAGCTGCTGATTCTGAGGTTCCTTCCACAGTTGACGTAGGTCATTCTTTGGCTGGCTGATCTATTTAACTCCACTCAGATCGTTACTCCATGCCAGCTGTCAATGTTCTTGTACTGGTTCAGTTCGCTCTTGGATCTTTCTGGTGACCTGTCTACTCCAGCAGAAGCTAAGTCCCTGCTAGTTAATTATTTGTTCATTGTTTCCTTGTCCAGCTTGCTATCATGATTTTGCCTTGCTAGCTGGATGCTCTGGGAGGCAGAGTGGCACCTCCGCACCTTGAGTCGGTGCGGAGGTCTTTTTGCTCACTCTGCGTGGTCTTTTTGTAGTTTTTTGTGCTGACCGCATAGATACCTTTCCTATCCTCAGTCTGTTTAGTAAGTCTGGCCTCCCTTTGCTGAAACCTGTTTCATTTCTGTGTTTGTGACTTTCATCTTAACTCACAGTCAATATATGTGGGGGCTGCCTTTTCCTTTGGGGAATTTCTCTGAAGCAAGGTAGGCTTTATTTTCTATCTCTAGGGCTAGTTAGCTCTTAGGCTGTGAAGAGGCGTCTAGGTAGAGTTAGGTACGCTCCACGGCTATTTCTAGTTGTGTGATAGGATTAGGGGTTGCGGTCAGCAGAGTTCCCACTTCCCAGAGCTTATCCTGTGTGAGTTTAACCATCAGGTTGTTCCGGGTGCTCCTAACCACCAGGTCCATAACAGTGCCCGCCACAAATGTCTACACCATCACATACGGGTCCACTCAGCAGGAGGCTACGTTTCTGTTAGATGGTGACAGACTACATGTCTTGCCCTCTCCGCGTACTCCCAGACTGCTCTTCCACCTGCAAGTTTTGGGTCTCTAAGCTGGATACATGGCCAGAGCTTAGCCAGTATGCATTGGAGGTGCTGGCTTGCACTGCTGCTAGTGTATTATCGGAACGTGTCTTTAGTGCCGCAGGTGGTGTACTAACAGACCGTTGCATGCGACTATCTGATAACGTCGACCGGCTTACTTTTCTGAAAATGAACAAGGCCTGGATCTTGCAGGAATTTGCCACTCCTCCTCCAGATTAACTACTTGGTTGGCAACAGTATCCAGGTCTCCTGTTGTGTTCATGTCTCTACCACCTGAACTTTAATCCCTGGGCTACAACACTGCGAGTTGCTGCTCAGAAGTGCCGGCTGCACAGTCAACACATGACCCAGTGTTATTGGGGTTCAGTAATGCCAGCTGCTCCCCTGCTGTGTAGCCAGCAACGTGTCCAGTGACTGCCACATTGGCACAACAACAGACATTAACCTGCCTCCATTGCAGGCCTTGGCCTACACTCTGCTCCTCCATGATTCCCTGGGCTCCAATACTGCCAGTTGGTGCCCGGAAGTGCTGGCTGCACAGAGAAAACACTCAAAACACTCGCTCATGTGTCAGTGGGGTTCAGTAATGCTATCTGCTCCCCTGCTGTGTATCCAGCAACGTGTCCAGCGACCGCCATGCTGGCACAACAACAGACATTATCCTGCCTCCATTGCAGGCCTCGGCCTACACTCTCTTCCTCCATGATTCCCCGGGCTCCAATACCACCAGTTGGTGCCCGGAAGTGCTGGCTGCACAGAGAAAAACACTCGCTCATGTGTCAGCGGGGTTCAGTAACGCTAGCTGCTCCCCTGCTGTGTAGCCAGAACCGTGTCCTGCGACCGCCACGCAGACACACCAACACAACAGACATTAGCCTGCCTCCAGTGCAGGCATTGGCCTACACTCTGCTCCTCCTAGATTCCCTGGGCTCCAATTCCACCAGTTGGTTCTCAGAAGTGCAAGCTGCACAGAGAAAAACACTCGCTCATGTGTCAGTGGGGTTCAGTAACGCCAGCTGTTCCCCTGCTGTGTAGCCAGCAACGTGTCCTGCGACCGCCACGCAGACACAACAGATATTAACCTGCCTCCAGTGCAGGCTTCGACCTACACTCTGCTCCTTCTAGTTTCCCTGGGCTCCAATACCGCCAGTTGGTGCTCGGAAGTGCAGGCTGCACAGAGAAAAACACTCGCTCATGTGTCAGTGGGGTTCAGTAACGCCAGCTGTTCCCCTACTGTGTAGCCAGCAACGTGTCCTGCGACCACCACGCAGACACAACAGACTTTAACCTGCCTCCAGTGCAGGCCTCGGCCTGCACTCTGCTCCTCCTAGATTCCCTGGGCTCCAATACCCCCAGTTGGTGCTCGGAAGTGCAGGCTGCACAGAGAAAAACTCTCACTCATGTGTCAGTGGGGTTCAGTAATGCCAGCTGTTCCCCTGCTGTGTAGCCAGCAACGTGTCCTGCGACCACCACGCAGACACAACAGACATTAACCTGCCTCCAGTGCAGGCCTCGGCCTACACTCTGCTCCTCCTAGATTCCCTGGGCTCCAGTACCGCCAGTTGGTGCTCGGAAGTGCAGGCTGCACAGAGAAAAACACTCGCTCATGTGTCAGTGGGGTTCAGTAATGCCACCTGCCCCCTGCTGTGTAGCCAGCAATGTGTCCTGCGACCGCCACGCTGGCACAACATCAGATATTAAACTGCCTCCAGTGCAGGCTTTGGCCTACACTGTGCTCCTCCTGCTGTCCCTGGGCACCTACACCACCAGTTCGTGCTCGGAAGTGCTGTCTGCACAGTCAACACTTGCTGCCATGTTATTGGGGTTCAGTAACATCAGCTGAACCCCAGCTGTGTGTGCGGCAATGTGTCATGCGACCGCCACGCTGGCACAACATCAGATATTAAACTGCCTCCAGTGCAGGCTTCGGCCTACACTCTGCTCCTCCTGCTGTCCCTCTGCACTTACACCGCCAGTTCATGCTCGGAAGTGCTGTCTGCACAGTTAACAGCTGCTCCTCTGTTATTGCGGTTCAGTAATGTCAGCTGATCCCCAGCTGTGTGTGCGGCAGTGTGTCATGCGACAGCCACGCTGGCACAACATCAGATATTAAACTCCCTTCAGTGCAGGCTTCGGCCTACACTCTGCTCCTCCTGCTGTCCCTGGGCACTTACACCACCAGTTCATGCTCGGAAGTGCTGTCTGCACAGTTAACAGCTGCTCCTCTGTTATTGGGGTTCAGTAACGTCAGCTGATCCCCAGCTGTGTGTGCGGCAATGTGTCATGCGACCGCCACACTGGCACAACATCAGATATTAAACTCCCTCCAGTGCAGGCTTCGGCCTACACTCTGCTCCTCCTGCTGTCCCTGAGCACTTACACCGCCAGTTATTGGGGTTCAGTAGCGTCAGCTGATCCCCAGCTGTGTGTGCGGCAATTATTACAGTCAGTTTCTAGCAATGACCCTGGGCTCCAACACCGCCAGTTGCTGCTCAGAAGTGTCTTTGGGACAGGTGCTCCCTCCAGCCCAGCCTGGTTCCAGCATGCCAGCTGTTTCCAGGTAGTGTCAAGGTCACTTAGACTCCAAAATGTTGTCCTGTCGTGTTGCGGTCAGGTTAGCCGACACCATGGTGCCTGCAGTTTAGGTGCTTCCTATGCGGGCTGCGGGAAGTGGCAATCAAGGCTGGTTCAGTAGTGCCAATAGGACAAGCTTCCCCTGTAGGACTGTGGTTTTTTGGTAACTGCGGCCGGCTCATGGCCTAGCTATTGTTTCTTTCCCTGTGGACCTTCTGCTGCCTCTCTGAGTTCCAGCACCATTAGCTGGTTCTTGGGAAGACAATCTTGACTAGGTCCACCTGGTTCCAGCAACGTCAGCTGGTTCCGGGCAGAGCCTTTGGCTTAGGTGCCTCCTTCTGGGTATCCGAGTTCCACCAATGTCAGGTGGTCCTTGGTAGTGCTTTCAGGCACGGATACCTCCTGCTTAGTAACCAGGTTCCAGTACCGTCAGCTGGTCCTCGGTCGTGCCATTGGCTCTTCTGCCTTCGGGTCGCCATCCCGGTTCCAGTACCGTCAGCTGGTTCTCGGCAGTGTCTTTTGCTCTTCTGCCTTCTGCTCCCCATCCTGGTTCCAGCACCGTGAGCTTGTTCCGGGCAGAGCCTTTGGCTTAGATGCCTCCTTCTGGGTATCCGAGTTCTACCAACATCAGGTGGTCCTTGGTAGTGCTTTCAGGCACGGGTACCTCCTGCTTAGTAACCGGGTTCCAGTACCGTCAGCTGGTCCTCGGTCGTGCCATTGGCTCTTGCACCTTGGGGAACGCATCCGGGTTCCAGTACCGTCAGCTGGTTCTCGGCAGTGTCTTTGGCACGGGTACTCCCTCCTGCCCAGCCTGGTTCCAGCACGCCAGCTTTTTCCGGGTTGTGTCAAGGTCACTTAGACTCCAAAACGTTGTCCAGTCGTGTTGCGGTCGGGTTAGCCGACTTCATGGTGCCTGCAGTTTAGGTGCTTCCTATGTGGGCTGCGGGAAGTGGCAATCAAGGCTGGTTCAGTAGTGCCAATAGGACAAGCTCCTCCTTGTAGGACTGTGGTTTTTCGGTAACTGCGGCCGGTTCGCGGCCTAGCTATTGTTTCTTTTCCTGTGGACCTTCTGCTGCCTATCTGAGTTCCAGCACCGTCAGCTGGTCCTCGGTCGTGCCATTGGCTCTTCTACCTTCGGGTCGCCATCCGGGTTCCAGTACCGTCTGCTGGTTCTCGGCAGTTCCTCAGCCTTCTTGTACCTCCTGCTACAGTTCCAAGTTCAACACCCTAAAGATGATGACCCTGAAGACCGAGAAGCAAAAGAACAAGAAGCTGCAGAACAAAAAGCAGAAGAACAATAAGCATAAGACTAAAAATCAGAGCAAAAGATATCTAAATTATAAGCAAAAGAAGACTAAGCAGTGTATGGGGGTGAGTCCATTCCTTCTCGTGGTGCCCCTGCAAAATACCTGCTGCTGCAGGCAAAACTGAACGCGGACAAATACTGTTGTAAATCTTTTGTGACAGGCAGAACAGAAGGTGTAATCTTCAAACTTTTATAGATAACAACTACAGGAATGCCTGTCACAAATAAGAATATGATGAAAAAGAAGAAGATGAAGAAGTAGAATATGAAGAAGAATAAGAGTTGTATAAGAAGAATATGGAGAATGTTTACAAAAAGAATAATACGAAGAAGGTGAAGAAGAAGATGAATAAGGTGAAGAAGATGTTGATGAAAAAGATGCTGCTCCTGAGGATGATGAAGAGGAAAGTGTGAGAGAAGTAAAAAAAAAGGCGCAGAGCATGGATGTACTGAAACATAAATATCTGACAAAATATAAAAAAATCTAAACATAGTCAATATCTTTGTAACTCCGAACGTCTTAAAAAATAATTAATTCCTGCTCTTCCATTTGATTGGGCTAAACCTCTATGCCTTTAATGTCTCCTCCACCTCCAATACATTCTACGTTATTCTTAGTTGTTTTCCTGCATGTGGAATTAACCACAAAGAAAGAAAGGTTTTATTTTAATTCCGATATTTGTGTCCCATTGCCTTGCATTGGTATCGGGTATCGGTATCGGCGATATCCGATATTTTGTTGATATCAGCCGATCCAATCCGATACCGATACTTCCGAATATCGGAAGGTATCGCTCAACACTAGTAGAGAAGAGTCCTGACTGGAAGAAGGGATGGTGATCTACGCAGGATGAAGAAGAAAAACGGAGATGTAGGACTTCAACTAAAGATGTCACTGGTACACTTACACCATAAACAGAGCTCCTGTGTATAATTTAACTGGTGATCACTGTATTACCTGTACACTATATACAGAGCCCCTGTTTATAATGTCGCTGATGATCGCTGCATTACCTGTATTATAACGCTGTATGCTATGTACAGAGCTCCTGTGTATAATTGCACTTATGGTAATATTAGTATTGTGGTTTTTTTTATTGATCATGATTTTAGTATGTGGTCACTATGTTGTGGGAATATGTGGTCTGGTCACAGTGTGGCGGTATTTGTCCTTTGTATGTGGTATTATTTGTTCATAATGTGGTAGTATGTGATCTGATCATGGTGTGGCGGTATTTGTTCCTTGTATGTGGTATTATTCATTCACTATGTGGTGGTAAAATGTGGTCTGGTCACAGTGTAGTGGTATTTCTTCCTTTTATGTGGTAGTATTCGATAACTGTAGTGGAAATATGTGGTCTGGTCATGGTGTAACGGTATTTGTCCCTTTTATGTGGGATTATTGATCATTTTAAAAAAAATGACTGACAGATTCCCTTAAAGAAAAAGAAAAATGTACTTAAAAAGAGAATTGGATATTTTAAGAAATATTTAATAAGTTAGAGTAGAGTAGGGTCATTCCTAAAGAGTCTACCTTGTCGTTGTTGTGGCTTAAAAAATCTTTTGGCCAAAACAAAAGCTGATGGCTATGTATGTGATATAGTGTTCAATTGGAACTGTTAATGTTTGATTGGTGAGGACATGGTGCAGAAGTGGAGTTTTTCCAAGAGAGGGCTGTGGAACTGTGGAAGATTCGAGGAGTGGTGGTTGCGCCTGGGTGTAGTCTCAAGGGAGCTTGGAAATTTTGCCAGTATGGGGCCCTGAAATTCCTAGTGGCAGCCCTGCTGGGGGGGTATACATATATATGTAAGATGATTTTAAAGGTATGCCTTTAAAAATTATATAGTATGGCGTCAGAGACACCCTTGAAAAATTAGTCATGACCTTGTGATATGGTGGTGGTGGAGGAGGACACTAAAAATTACAAAACAAGAAATGTATATCCTTGTTTGGGTGGGAATGGGTACATGGGAATACAACTTTAAAGAATGAACATATTATTTGACTTTATATTCTATTGCCCTCATCCGGTGGTCTTGCAAAGTCTTGGCCAATCCAGGCCTTGTTCATTTTGATGAGAGTCAGTCTGTCAGCATTTTCATTTGACAGGCTAATGCACTTAGTCGTTATTAGACCCCCGGAAGCACTAAAAACCTGCTCTGACAAAGTGGTAGAGCAGGCCAAGCACTTACAGTATAAGCCAGTTCATGCCACATGTCCAGGTTGGACATCCAATAGTTCTACCGCACAGAGAAATCACGGAGGAAGCTGGTGCGGTTGACTAGGTACTTCTTCACCATCTTCATTAACTTTGTCTTGTCAGAGTATCTCACAAATCATGGACTGTTTGCTGGGAGGGTGTAATGAAACTGTCTCAGATCGTTAATAGTGTTCCCCTGCCTCTGTTGAATCTGTTGTGTGTCTCCCTCCTCTCTACTCCTTGGTTGTCCAAAGAACTCTGACCTCTGCAGCCAGTGTTGTCAGATGAGAATTTTTTTAACCAATTCTTCTAAGGCCTTCTGGTATTGCACCATTTTATTAGCTCTCTCTATCGCTGGAAGGAGAGGTGGAAAGTTCTCCTTGTAGTGGGCATCGAGAAGGTTAAACAACAGTAATAAGCGGTGCCAAAAATGCGTATATTTGCAAGGGTCACGTGAAAGGCAGCGGAACATAAAGTCTGCCATGTGTGTCAGACTCCCAACAGCCAAGAGTTCACTGTCCCCACCAGGAGGACAACTCTGCATCTACTCCTCCTCCTCTTCTTCAGGTCATCCATGCTGAACAGATGAGAAGCTGGTGCTGGTAGTAGCCTCTGTAGTGCAGGTAACCATCTCCTGTTCCTCCTCATTGTCGCCCAATTTGTGCTGAGAAGGTGAGATGAAGCAAAGCTGGGTAGTATCACCTTCTCTACTTTCTTCCTCCATCGCCACCTCATCTTCATGCAAAAATTAATCTTTCATTGTGGAGCAGCGAGCTTTGAGAAGACACAGAAATGGGATAGTTACACAGAAGTGGAATAGTCATGCCTCTCACCATCTTGGTTGATTTCTCAAAGTTTTGGAGTACCGCAAAGAAGTCAGACATCCCTTGCCACTTGTCAGTTATGTGCAGAGACTGAGTGGAATACTGACAGGCATGCTATAGCTGGTATTCAACTACTGCCCTCTGCTGCTCATAAAACCTTGCCAAAATATAGAATGTTGAGTTCCAGTGTGTGAGCAGGTCGCAAATCAGTTGGTGAGGTGGCAGTTGCAAGCACTGCTGCAGCACTGCCAACCCACCAGCAGCTGTAACTGATTTGGGGAAACTTGTCAAGTAGTTCAGGCAAATAGAGGTAACTTTTTAGAAAGCACTGAACCACTAAGTGCGTGGGCCAGTCATGGTACATGTGTGAGGTTGCCAAGCTTCAGAGCCACCACCAGGTTACAGCCATTATTACACATGACCATGCCTGGCTGTAGGTTTAAAATGCAACTTCAGTATTATAGAGTAGAATCTATTTGCATTAGCCCTAAAAAGGGCTGTTAGTTTAATATTGCACAATCAGGTAGATAAACGCTGTCCAACACACTGTCACTTCTCCTGCAGCTCTTCCTAAGCTATTTCCATGTACAATGTGAGGAAAATGGCAGCTCTTATATAGACCCAATGACATTATGCGGTTTGGCAAATCACAGTCATGGCTACCCTATTACTGTGATTGGCAGGTAATCCCCGCATGTTTAATGGCTGAAAATCAGGTTCCAAACATGTGGGGCGGGATATCGAGCTTGATCGAGTCTCGAGCAGTGCCGAGCATACTCTCCCATCACTACTTTGGATTTGGTATACATAAAACAACAAGGTTGCAGGCAAGTTGCATGTCACATGTAGCTTATATTGAAGTCTACGGTAAGTCTATGGTAAGTAAACTAGCGACTTGGGACTAGCTACCAGTGACAGAAGGTTCAATACATTTGAAAACATTTGTAATTGTGTGCCAGTCACAGCAGCTCACAACATGACGCCATAGGAAATGGTTACACCTAATGTTACAATGTGGCAAGTGACACAAGTCGACAGGTAGCCCTAGCCTACAAGGAGTACCTCTTTGTGCTGGCAGTCCAGCATATCTTGATCAAGAGGGATTTTAGCTGTCTTTTTTCAGAGTATATTTCAGGGTAGAGGGGAAGATGTGGCTTATACTGTTAAGTTGAGAAAGAAGCAGATTTCTATTATATATTTCAAGGTTTCTTATATTTGCTTGTATGATGTATTGATTTATGCAGGCAGTTGACTGCACAGTTCCCATTTATATTTCTAATATTTGATGAGTAAAGTGTAAATTAATGTCCTGATTTCTCATGGCAGCAATTAACTACATCTAATGCACTTCACCCAGTGAAGATATGTCATAGTTTCAAATGTAGAAAAAATAAATCTTTGTGAGCATAAAAGAGACTGAAAATATTTTTTGTGTTGCTTTGAATTTCACCCATTGCTTAGCAAAGTGTGAAATCTACTACAACGTGGTGAATAATGTGTCATGCACATGTAATTGATAAAAGAGTACAAACCCTGAATGGCAGCACACAGAGCCTATGAGATCGTGGTAAGTGCAATGGGCCACCATATGGTGCACCTATAAAGTAATACTTCTACAAGAGAATGAAATTAAAAAGTTTTTCAAGTTCACCAATGTGAACTGAGCACTCCGGCAGTGCAAGGATTCAGCTGTGTCGGCAGCTAGACGAAACAATAGAGCTGTGAGTATCCAGCAACAGATCCAAGACAGTGTGATTTAAAACAAAAATGTATTATAATTTCTTTAAAAGGCAGGAAAAAATATGGTCAGTCCCTAAGAACTGTGCCCTGTTAATTCAGTAGATCTGACGCTTTTCGAACTAGGTACCGTATATACTCGAGTATAAGCCGACCCGAGTATAAGCCGACCCCCTTAATTTTGCCACAAAAAACTGGGAAAACTTATTGACTCGAGTATAAGCCTAGGGTGGAAATGCAGCATTTACCGGTGAATTTCAAAAATAAAAATAGATCATTATTTCCCCATAGCTGTGCCATATAGTGCTCTGCACCGTTCATATTTCCCCATAGCTGTGCCCCATACTGTGCTCTGCACCGTTCATTTTGTCCCATAGCTGTGCCCCATATACAATGCTCTGCACCGTTCATTTTGTCCCATAGCTGTGCCCCATATACAATGCTCTGCACCGTTCATTTTGTCCCATAGCTGTGCCCCATATACAATGCTCTGCACCGTTCATTTTGTCCCATAGCTGTGCCCCATATACAATGCTCTGCACCGTTCATTTTGTCCCATAGCTGTGCCCCATATACAATGCTCTGCACCATTCATTTTGTCCCATAGCTGTGCCCCATATACAATGCTCTGCACCGTTCATTTTGTCCCATAGCTGTGCCCCATATACAATGCTCTGCACCGTTCATTTTGTCCCATAGCTGTGCCCCATATATGCTCGGCACCGTTCATTATTGTCCCATAGCTGTGCCCCATATATGCTCTGCACCGTTCATTGTGCCCCATATATGCTCTGCACCGTTCATTGTGCCCCATATATGCTCTGCACCGTTCATTTTGTCCCATAGATGCTCCACATAAATCTGTGCCGCCGCTGCTGCTGCAATAAAAAAAACAAAAAAACACATACTCACCTTTCTGGCTTGCAGCTCCCAGCATCCGGTCCCGGCGCCTCCATCTTCCCGGCGTCTCTGCACTGACTGATCAGGCACAGGGCGCCGCGCACACTATATGCGTCATCGCGCCCTCTGACCTGAACAGTCAGAGCGCAGACGCCGGGAAGATGGAGCGACGCCCAGTAGCTGGAACGCGGACAGGTGAATATAAAATACTTACCTGGTCCCAGCGATCCTGACGCTCACTCTGCCTGTCACAGCTGGTCTTCGGTGCCGCAGCTTTCTCTATCAGCGGTCACCGTTACCGCTGATTAGAGAAATGAATAGGCGGCTCCACCCCTATGGGAGGTGGAGCCGCCTATTCATTTTTCTAATGAGCGGTCCCACGTGACCGCTGAAGAGGGGAAGAAGCTGCAGCACAGAAGACCGTGGGACGGCAGGGACAGCATCAGGATCGCTGGGACTAGGTAAGTATACCTCAGCGCCCTCACCCGCCGACCCTGCCGCCCACCTTGACTCGAGTATAAGCCGAGAGGGGCACTTTCAGCCCAAAAATTTGCGCTGAAAATCTCGGCTTATACTCGAGTATATACGGTAGTTATTATTCATAGTTCTAAGAGAGAATACCTAAGACAACCAACCTCTGTATGACGTTCAAAAGAGAGAAAAAAAAAGTGAAACCAGCTCACCTGCTAGGCATGTGCTGTGGGGAAGCTCGGATACCGTGCAGTCATCACGTAAATAGTACAGAACAGGAAAAAAAATCCAGCTTCCAAAAATAGTCCAATTTATTGAGAGTAAAATGCAAAGTCCAAAAACATGGTGAACAAGAGAGTGAGTAGCAGCAGGCTACGCGTTTCGAACAGTGTGTTCTTTTTCAAACGCGTAGCCTGTTTTTGGACTTTGCATTTTACTCTCAATAAATTGGACTTTTTTTGGAAGCTGGATTTTTTTCCCTGTTCTTTTCTGTATGACGTTGTACATTTTTACATGGGCATGTTTATTCCATCAATGAATTATTACTACTGATATGATAACATTACTCACAGATATGTTTTAATATTATTTTTTGCTTTTTCTACAAGTTAGCATGTAATATGTTGCCCTGGTGACTGTACTGTAAACTAATTGAATGTCTGATGCCTCCAGCTGACTGCAAAGTTCTTCATGGTTATAGGGTTAGATTAGTGGATGGCCAGCAGTGAAGATTTGTAATTGACTTACATTTTCCAAAGAGGTAGCCCGAATGGGAAGAGAGGAATTGTTAAATGCCTGATCTGCATTCCTGGGAACTGGAAGGAGAGTGGAAGACAAAATGCCAAATAACTACTTAATTATTAAGACTGATGAGTAATGATTTTAAAAGATATATTGCTAGATACATTCCAGAGTATATCAACTGCACCATTAGACATTTTTTGTTTTATAAGGTATTAGATTATAATACAGCCTTCATGTGCTGCTGTAAAGGCTCAGGAGTGAATGGCACTATCCTCACCTTGAAGTAATGCTAAGTGGCAGAGCTGTATCTAGGTTTTTCCACACCCAGGGCAAGAATTCAGTTTGGTGCCTACCGCACCCAAGCACATATGAGAAGCAGAAAGAGAAGCTTGTTGTCACGTGACTGTAAGATTGAAAATCGCATTTCAGTAAAGTCGCCAGGTGATGACTGATGGAACCTGCAAGCAGAGCTGAATCCTGACAGTGAGTATATTACAATACACGCTGTTACAATTTTCATGCTACATGGCTTCATTTTATAATTAAAGATCTTCTCCAGGTTTGAGATAAAAGTCTGCAGTCACTTCTAGGTGACTGCGGGCTTCTAAATTCTCACAGTGCCTGCACTTCACACTTTTATGATTCTCCCTTGCCGGTGGCAAGAGTGGACGGTCATATAAGTACAAGCATGAGATTTGTATACTTCTGGTCACATTCTGAGTAGACTTGTCCGGCCTCGCTCAATTCATTTTCATCGAGTGGGGCTGTCAGGGGGTGACAGAGACCTTCAGGTGTCTCCCCCCCTGTGGACACTGTGCACATGTATTTCATGTGGCACCATGTTGTTTTGCTAATGTTAATGTAATGTGCTGTCTTGTTTATGTACTGTACTGTGATGTATTTGATATATGTATAGAAGTAGAGATAGTATAGTAGTTAGCATAGGAAAATAGTGGGGTTTGATTAGTTGGGCACATCAAAGATAGGGAATAGGAATATTAGCTTAGGTTTAGTTAGCATAAGGGTTTTCCAGTGGGGAGGGTCTATGGAACAGTGCAGCATGAAACAAGAGAAAATAAGCAGGCACTTCCTGGTTAGGGCTCAATGCAGTCAGGATGCAGCAATGAAGAGAGACAGTCTGCTAGCCTTGGGGATAAGGCTGCTAAGGCAGGAAGGGGCCCCAGGCTTAGTGTCATGCACGCAGTCACCAGCTTGAATAGAAACCCCCCAAAGAGGATCTGGGGTCTACGACAGGGGCAGGTGAAGCTGAGACAGTGAGCCTGGCACCTTTTCCTTTTGAAGCTGGACAAGGGAATGGTAGGAAGTTGGTGGGCCTAAAGGCACAGACAGGACAGAGATTGTCCAGAAATGAGGAAGGGATTGCCAGAATAGAGGCAGGGACTGCCAGAAGGAATAGAGGTTGCCTGGAAGGCAGGAAAAGCATGAGAGATGACACTCTCTGTACACTGTGCTGCATTTGTGATGGAAACCCTACTGCTAAGTAAAGTTGATCTGTTGAAAAAGGACATTGTCTCTGAGATGGTTTGTGGAATTCGTGGTTGTGGAGTCGGAGTGAAAGAAGCCAAGGGGACTCGGACAGTGAATGTGAGTGTACTGCTGTGCACGCTGCACATGCAGCAGAAGGGACATTGTACTTCATCTGTGGGGAACCAGGGTGTGGGAACACTACTGCCTGTTGCCACGACTGCCGCCCTGGCCCCCTTACAAGGCCACTCATGTCTAGTCAGCAAGTGACCACATATATGCAAATCGCTGGCATGATAGAATACTACCAGCACGAAGTGTGCACTGTGAGAATGCAAAAGTCTGCAGTCACCTAGAATGACTGAAGACTCATCACAAACATGGACAACATCTTTAATGCTCCTAACTTAAATATAAATATGATAATTAGTCAGTGTCACAAAAAACATGTACATACAGGTATCTTATAGCTGACATTGTCTCTGATTGGGGTCAGTCTCTTCTTTGCTTCTTCATCTTGTCCAGACACCATGATGACTTTTCACATCCACAGCTCATCTCTGCAGATTTCCTTCTTCTGCGGTCTTGTATGGCACATCGCCACACGATGATCCTGAATAAAAAATATCTGCCCTACACTGAGCCCCTGAATAAATAATTGCCCCTCATTATATTCCCTGCACAAAATATGACCCACACACTGACCCTCTTATAGTAGATGCCCTCCACACTGTCTTCAGCCTTCCCATACTGGGCTTCCTCTTCACACTATCATCTCACACTGTGTCTCCTCAATAGGAGCCAGTCTCTTTACTGTGCCCCATCATCACACTCCCCCTTGGCATTCTGTCCCCTTCTGGCTGTGCCATTACACTGTCCCCACATGCTACCCCCACACTACTCAGTCTCTATTCTGTGCCCACTCACAATTTTCTCCCCCCACACTGTCTTCTAACAGTATTCCCCTCAATAGTCTCAACACATGTTTCCCCCTCCATCCTCATACTGTCTCATATATTTACCCCCTCACTCTCCATACTGCCTTCTCACACATCACTTTTCTGCACTCATTCCATTGCCTTCACTCCCAATACTGTCTGCATCCATTTTCCCCTTACTACTCATACTGTGTGTCTGCAACCAACCCCCCACTCACCATACTGTCTCCACCCTTCCACTCACTCGCTCACCATAGTTTGTCTGCACCCATCCTCCCCATTCTGTGTCTGCACCTATCCCCACACTCACCATACTGTGTCTGTGTGTCTGCATCATCTACGCCTCATACTGTGTCCGAACTCACCCCCCATTCACTTACTCATCATACTGTGCCCGCACCCACTCTCCCGCTCATCTTACTATGTCTGCACCCATCCCCCTACTCAACATATTGTGTTTGCTTCTATCCCCTTGTTTCTTCATACATGATCCATCACGTCCCTAGCTCCTCATGCTGTCTTCAAATTTCTCCCACTCCCCATATTGTGTATGCACCTGTCCCTTACTTTCTCTCCAAACTTGTGTCCTCATATCTCCCCTAGCCTCATAACACTAAATCTCCCCCACAGAGTAAATCACCCCCAATAAACCTCCCTCACCCATTACAATTAATCTTCAGTGTCATCAGCTTTACTGGTCTGGAGCACTTGCCACCAAAGTTATTCGTGCATCTGGCCAGTGATGTCAGCAGTGTGATAACATGACATGATGACTTCTCTCTGCCCCAGCGGTCAGAGCTTCTATGGTACTCACGTCTGAAAGATGGGAGCTGGTGTACTGCACCTTCTCTAAGCAGGCTGTCAGGTTGACAGCTGGCTCAGAGAACAGCAGAATCCCAGTGTTAGGGGCAGCAAAATGCAGCCACTAGAGGAGACATCTTGGACCGCCGCTGTAGGAGGTGCGATGTGCCCCCCTGCTGGCTGCACCCAGGGCAAATGTCCCACCAGCCCCCCTTAGATATGTCGCTACGAAGTAATACATGCACCATTTGATGGTTCATGCCATAATGTCTCTTATTGTATTTTGTATGGTATCAGCCATGAGCATATAGAATAAAAATCACTAAGGAGGCCTTTTATTCATAAGCCCTAATTCATCATTTGCAGGGGGTTTTAAGTTTCCTTTGTTTGACTTGTGATATATAGTATATTACCATTTTGGCTCCAAGTTCATCAAAATGGCAAACACATTTCATGACTGTAGCACAAATTTAAAAAATGGGATTTCTTCCTGATTTGAACTGTTTTTACAACTTTTGGCACCACGGGAACAAAACTCAGCCTTTCTGGCTAAAATAGGAGCAAAGCCAAAAAAAGGAAAACAAAAATGCTGCAACACAGTCCGTATGTTGCGGGTGGCACCCCACCCTGGAGCAGCACAGGTTCAGTCTGTTCTCTGGGAGGCACAAAGCCCCTGGAGACTCCTCTCTCCTGGCTAGGTGAACCCAGACTGCCATTAGAGCTCAGTTATTTAAACTCAAGCCTGTGATTTTCCCATCATGTGATTGATCACATGATTATGACCTCACACAGGTCCTGGCATGTCTGCCAGGAGAGAAAAAGTAGACCTTCTCCCACCCACTCTATGAAGGTCCACATAAAACTAGCCTTTTTATGCAACTTAGCCCTCAAAACACGTAGTGTTCTGGAGAAAAATGCTCTGGTTTCATATCACTGACGAGGTTAAGCACAGTGACACATACCACCGTGCCAGTGACTCTGTCACATATTCCTCCCCTTGCCCAAAACCAGGGCTTTTGGCACTTTCACTCGTTAGGCAGGGGAGTCTGGACAGGGCATCTGCATTCCCTTGCAACTTTTCTGGCCTATGTTCTACGTGGAAAGTGAACTCTTGGAGGTCCAAGAACCATCTCGTCACCCAAGCATTCCTATCCTTCTTTTCCCTTAACTACCTCAGAGGGGCATGGTCAGACACCAGCTTAAACCTATGACCTATCAGGTAGTACTTCAGGGTCTCCACGGCCCATTTTATGGCCAAGCACTCCTTTTCGACGATGGCATAGTTTCTTTCACATGAAGAGAGCTTCCTGCTCAGATACATGATGGGATGCTCCTCCCAATTCACCACCTGAGACAGCATGGCTCCAAAGCCGATTTCTGACACCTCTGTCTGGACAATGAACTCCTTGGTGAAGTCTGGTGAGACCAGAACTGGATGCTTACATAGAGCCTGCTTCAGCTCCTGGAATGCCATCTCAGTCTCTTCAGACCATTTAACTAAGGTCGACCTTGTGCCTTGAAGGAGGTCCATCAGTGGCGCAGAATCATGGCAAACCTTGGGATAAACTGCCATTAGTAACCTACAATTCCAAGAAACGCTCTCACTTGCTTCTTGGATAGTGGTTGTGGCTATTTCTGGATCACCTCAATCTTGTTTATCTGGGGTTTGATCTCTTCCACGCAACCACACAGCCTAGGTATATGGCCTCTTCATTTCCTAAGGCACATTTCTTTGGATTGATGGTGAACCCCGCATTCCTCAATGCATCCAGAACAGCCTGTACCTTTTGTAGATGACTACCCCAGTCCGGACTGAAGACCACAATATCATCCAGGTAGGCGGCGGCACACTTATGCGGAGCCAGCACTCGATCCATAGCCCTCTGGAAGGTTGCTAGGGCCCCTTGTAGATCAAATGGCATCCTGGTGCTTTGGAAACACCCATCAGGCGTTGAGAAAGCCGTCTTTTCCTTAGCACTCTGGGACATGGGGATCTGCAAATAGCCCTTCGTCACGTTGGGGGTGGTCATGTGCCTGATGGTCCCCAGTCTCTCAATGAGTTCATCCACCCGGGGAATCAGATACGTATCCGATTTGGAGATCTCGTTCAGTTTGCGGTAATCGTTGCAGAACCGCCACTCACCGTCGGGCTTCGGCACAAGGACTATGGGAGTCGACCATCTCATTTTCGACTCCTTGATCACCCCAAGGTCCAACATCCTCTTCACCTCATTGGCTATTACCTTCCGTTGTGCTTCGGGAATACGATATGGCCTGAGGTTCACTCTCACATGTGGCTCCGTCAACACATCATGCTCTGTCACCTGCGTATGACCAGGCAACTTGAAGAACAGCTCACAGTTCTGCTGCAACAGTTCTCAACACTGTTGTCTCTGGGACAGTGTGAGGGTCTCTGCAATTGTGACATTGTCAACTGTGGCTTGGTGACTAGCACTTAGGCAAGGGGTTTCCAGCAATTCCTGTTCTCGCCACAGCTTGACCAAGCTCACATGGTGTATTTGGTGCAGCTTCCTTCGGCCTGGCTGGTGTACCTTGTAATTCACTTCACTCAGCCTCTGATCTACCTCACATGGGCTTTGCCACTTGGCTAGGAACTTGCTCCCCAATATACATACGGTTACGAACTTCATAACTTACGGTTATGAATGAAAAATGAAGGGACCCTCTGATGGGTCCCTGCTCAACCGTACATGCCTCTCTTGAGCTATTTGTATATTTAACTATTGGATGTTGGCTGCCTCCAGCCTGATCTTGCACTCCTCCTGTTGACCTGCAGGTGACCGTAATCATTTCTACCTGCCCATAAATTGTAGGCTTAGCCTGGGAGTGACATGAATGTCCATAAGTTGTAGGTTAATAGCCCAAGAGATTTCATATTCAACAAAAGTTGAGTGCCAAATTATATATTTACAATAGCCCAAGAGAGGCATGTACGGTAGAGCAGGGATCCTTCAGAGGGAGGTCACCTTGCAATGGTTGATGGGCATACACGAATTGGCCAATTTGTGCACTAAGAATCTTCATTTTTCTTTCATAACTAAGTTAAAAAAATGTTTGAAAAATGTTTTTTTGAGTAGCAAAATCAAAATTTTATGTTTTTAATGTAATGTTTTTCTGTGTTTTCACATGGCCTGGATTCATGCATAGTGCTGCTGTGCTCTTTTTCTCTATGTAATGTAGTCTGACAGAGTGCACTTGTGCACAGATTCTGGCTCAGTACACTGCGAGGGCAATGTAGTGATCTGAGTCAATGGAACAGCATAATAATCTAGCTGTGGCTGTGCATCTGTGCACTCCATGTCCGATTCATCTTGTAATGGGCTTTTAACAAATTCCCTCTCTAACCCAGGCACGGTATGTGTAAAGAGCTCCATGGAGTAAACTGTAGTGTTGCCTGCCGCATCCTTCACTTTTGGTTTGGGTGAAGGACACAAGGAAGCAACTTGTTTCTGACCGGGAGCATCCACTGACGCCTCGCTGCTTTTAGATTTCGAACCTTCTGAAGAGGAGGCGAAAGAGCTAGAGGCTGAGTCAGCAAGGAAAGCCAAAACTTTTTCATGCTGCTCCGGCTTTAAAAGCTGTTTTCCTACTCCCAGATAAGGGAGCCTTCGAGGCCTTGTGTAGCCAGACGATGACGCTGGCTCAACACCTCGAGCCTTTGGTGCTATTTTGCTTTTCCCACTACCACCAGATGCTCCACCACCACCACCACCGCTACTTTTTTTTTTTACTACTGTAAAACAAGGTAGAAGGGATATATAAACTTTTTGAGAATTTAAATCTCCCTTTTTAGCGGGGGGGGGGACAGCAACAAAACTCAGGCCCAGTGTATTACACTACACAATGCAAATGGCAGAACGTTGCTGGAAGATGTACGACAAACTAACAGAACTGTGACATAGATCCACTTAGTGCCAATTTAAATCTCCCTTTTTTGGGGGGGAGACTGCAACAAAACTCAGACCCAGTGTATTACACTACACAATATAAGTGGCAGAACGTGGCTGGAAGATGTACGACAAACTAACAGAACTGTGACCTAGATCCACTTAGTGCCAATTTAAATCTCCCTTTTTTGGGGGGGAGACTGCAAAAAACTCAGGTCCAGTGTATTACACTACACAATGCAAGTGGCAGAACGTGGCTGGAAGATGTACGACAAACTAACAGAACTGTGATGTAGATCCACTTAGTGCCAATTTAAATCTCCATTTTATGGGGGGGAGACTGCAACAAAACTCAGGCCCAGTGTATTACACTACACAATGTAAGTGGTAGAACGTGGCTGGAAGATGTACGACAAACTAACAGAACTGACGTAGATCCACTTAGTGCCAATTTCAATCTCCCTTTTTTGGGGGGGAGACTGCAACAAAACTCAGGCCCTGTGTATTATATTACACAATGTAAGTGGCAGAACGTGGCTGGAAGATATATCAAAAAATACAAGGGCTGTAGTACAATTTCAATCTCCCTACAATGATCTCAGGGCAAGTATGGCAGCAATAAAAAGGACTGCTGCACACAAAAGTGTGGACAAATAAACAAGAGAAATGTGCAGAAAGGAGCAACAGGATTTTTGCTTTTATAAAAGCAGTTGGTTTGCACAGCGGCATACAAACAGCAATGCAGCTATCAGGGAGCCTTATAAGGCAGCCTAATAAGCTACAGCGCTGATGCACAAAAATATAAACTCCACTGTCCCAGCAAAGAAAAGGTGGTGTTGGACAGTGGAAATCGCTACAGGACAAGCAGTTTGGGGGTTAATCTTCCCTCCCTAACTATATCCCTTCTTCTGATGAAGCTGCAGCAACCTCTCCCTATGCTACGATCGGCAGAAGTAAGATGGCGGTCGGCGTGCACGCCCCTTTATAGCACCTGTGACGCCGAAGAAAGCAAGCCAATCACTGTCATGCCCTTCTCTAAGATGGTGGGGACCGAGACCTATGTCATCACGCTGCCCACACTCTGCGTCCTCCTTCATTGGATGTAAAATGGCGCTGATAACATCATACGAAATGCAACTTTGGTGCGCTGATCGCCGACCTCATGGCCGATCCCACACTAGGATCGGATCGGGTTTCATGAAACCCGACTTTGCCGAAAGTCGGCGATTTTTCAATTTGTCTGAACTGTTTTGCTCAACCCTACCTATAACCATCATCAAGCTTCTTACATATCTCAACTGTCATTTTGGATCACTCTTCTTTTGCAAACTGTGCCAGGTCTCTCATATTTGAATGATGTCTTCTCCCAACAGAAATTTTAAGATCTCTCCACAGATTTTCAATGGGATTACGATCCGGACTCAAGTTTGGCCACTTCAGAACTCTCCAGCACTTTGTTTCCATCCATGTCTGGGTGCTTCTTGAAATATGTTTGGGATCATTGTTCTGCTGGAAAACCCATAACCTAGGATGCAAACCCAGTTGTCTGACACTGGGCATTACATCGTGACCCAAAATCGTTTGGCAATCTTTAAATTTCATGATGCCTTGCATATAGTCAATGCATACATTCCCAGATTCAGCAAGACAACCCCAAATCATCTTTGAACCTCCACTATATTTGAATGTATGTACTGTTTTCTGTCCTTTGTAAGCCTCATTCCATTGTCGGTAAAAGTAGAATGATGTGCTTTACCTAAAAGCTTTATCTTGGTTTCATCTGTCCACAAGATGTTTTCCTAGAATGATTTTTTGCTTACTCACGTATATTTTGGCAAACTGCATTCTAGCTTTTTTTATGATTCTGTGTCAGTGGTGGTGTCCTCCTAGGTCTCATGCCATAGCATTTCATTTCAAATGCTGACAGATAGTTCGCGCAATCACTGATGCATCCTGAGCCTGCAGGACAGATTGAATTTCTTTGGAAGTTGATTGGAACTGCTCATCCACCACCCGTACTATTCTGCGTTTAAACCATGTTCCAGGGAGAGCAAAGTAATCACCTTCAGCACTATCAACATTGCTTAAAATGGAGCTGTCAGCAAATCCACATGTAGCATGATAAAAAAAAGTCAGTGAAAAATAGTGGTACTCTGCTGAAAAAGTTCCCACAATGGGGAAAACAAAATTTACAAGATCAAGTGGGAATGAAAGCGGCACTCACTGTGTAAAATTGCACATTTATTGAAGTCCTTTAAAACATGGAGACAGGGACAGAAGAATAGCAGGTGTGGCTGGTCATACGACGGCTGTTTTGCATATGGAAATGCTGTTTCAGACCCATAGAAACGTCTCCATATGCGAAATGGCTGTCATCTGACCAACTGAAACTGCTTCTTCTCTCCCTGACCTCTTTTTTTTTTTAACCCCTTAGTGACAGAGCCAATTTGGTACTTAATGACCAGGCCAATTTTTGCAATTCTGACCACTGTCAATTTATGAGGTTATAACTCTGGAACGCTTCAACGGATCCCGCTTATTCTGAGATTGTTTTTTCGTGACATATTGTACTTCATGTTAGTGGTAACGATTCTTCGATATTACTTGCGATTATTTATGAAAAAAGCGGAAATATGGCAAAAAAATTTAAAATTTTGCAATTTTCAAAATTTGTATTTTTATGCCCTTAAATCAGAGAGATATGTCATGAAAAATAGTTAATAAATAACATTTCCCACATGTCTACTTTACATCAGCACAATTTTGAAAACAAAATTTTTTTTTGTTAGGGAGTTATAAGGGTTAAAAGTTGACCAGCAATTTCTCATTTTTACAACACCATTTTTTTTTAGGGACCACATCACATTTGAAGTCATTTTGAGGGGTCTATGTGATAGAAAATAATGAAGTGTGACACCATTCTAAAAACTACACCCCTCAAGGTTCTCAAAACCACATTCAAGAAGTTTATTAATCCTTTACGTGCTTCACAGGAACTGAAACAATGTGGAAGGAAAAAATGAACATTTAACTTTTTTTTTTGAAAACATCTTAATTCAGAACCATTTTTTTTATTTTCACAAGTGTAAAAACAGAAACGTAACCATAAATTTTGTTATGCAATTTCTCCTGAATACGCCAATACCCCATATGTGGGGGTAAACCACTTTTTGGGCGCACCGCAGAGCTTGGAAGTGAAGGAGCGCCGTTTGACTTTTTCAATGCAGAATTGGCTGGAATTGAGATCGGACGCCATGTCACGTTTAGAGAGCCCCTGATGTGCCTAAACAGTGGAAACTCCCCACAAGTGACACCATTTTGGAAACTAGACCCCTTAAGGAACTTATCTAGATGTGTGGTGAGCACTTTGAACCCCCAAGTGCTTCACAGAAGTTTATAACGTAGAGCCGTGAAAATAAAAAATCGCTTTTGTTTACACAAAAATGATCTTTTCGCCCACAAATTCTTATTTTCACAAGGGTAACAGGAGAAATTAGACCACAAAAGTTGTTTTGCGATTTCTCCTGAATACGTCGATACCCCATATGTGAGGGTAAACCACTGTTTGGGCGCACCGCAGAGCTTGGAAGTGAAGGAGCGCCGTTTTACTTTTTCAATGTAGAATTGGCTGGAATTGAGATTGGACGCCATGTCGCGTTTGGAGAGCCTCTGATGTGCCTAAACAGTAGAAATCCCCCACAAGTGACCCCATTTTGGAAACTAGACCCCCCATGGCACTTATCTAGATGTGTGGTGAGAACCTTGAATGCCCAAGTGCTTCACAGAAGTTTATAATGCAGAGTTGTGAAAATAAAAAATATTTTTTTTTCCACAAAAAAGATATTTAGCCCCCAAGTTTTTATTTTCACAAGAGAAATTGGACCCCAAAAGTTGTTGTCCAATTTGTCCTGAGTATGCTGGTACCCCATATGTGGGGGTAAACCACTGTTTGGGTGCACGGCAGAGCTCGGAAGGAAGGAATGCCGTTTTGGAATGCAGACTTTGATAGAATGGTCTGCGGGTATTATGTTGCGTTTGCAGAGCCCCTGATGTACCTAACCAGTAGAAACCCTCCACAAGTGACCCCATTTGGGAAACTAGACGCCCCAAGGAACGTATGTAGATGTGTGGTGAGAACTTTGAATGCCCAAGTGCTTCACAGAAGTTTAGAATGCAGAGTCGTGAAAATAAAAAATATATTTTTTTTCCACAAAAAAGATATTGTAGCCCCCAAGTTTTTATTTTCACAAGGGTAACAGGAGAAATTGGACTGCAATAGTTGTTGTCCAATTTATCCCGAGTACGCTGATGCGCCATATGTGGGGGTAAACCACTGTTTGGGTGCACGGCAGAGCTCGGAAGGGAAGGAGCGCCTTTTTGGAATGCAGACTTTGATAGAATGGTCTGTGGGCATTATGTTGCGATTGCAGAGCCCCTGATGTACCTAAACTGAAGTAACCCCCCACAAGTGACCCCATTTTGGAAACTAGACCCCCCAAGGAACTTATCTAGATGTGTGGTGAGAACTTTGAATGCCCAAGTGCTTCACAGAAGTTTAGAATGCAGAGTCGTGAAAATAAAAAAAAATTTTTTATCCACAAAAAAGATATTGTAGCCCCCAAGTTTTTATTTTCACAAGGGTAACAGGAGAAATTGGACCACTAAAGTTGTTGTCCAATTTATCCTGAGTATGCTGATGCCCCATATGTGGGGGTAAACCACTTTGGGCGCACGGCAGAGCTCGGAAGGGAAGGAGCGCCATTTTGGAATGCAGACTTAGATAGAATGGTCTGTGGGCGTTATGTTGCGTTTGCAGAGCCCCTGATGTACCTAAACAGTAGTAACCCCCCACAAGTGACCCCGTTTTGGAAACTAGACCCCCCAAGGAACTTATATAGATGTGCGGTGAGAACTTTGAATGCCCAAGTGCTTCACAGAAGTTTATTATGCAGAGTCATAAAGAAAAATATATATATATATATTTTTCCACAAAAAAGATTTTGTAGCCCCCAAGTTTTTCTTTTCACAAGGGTAACAAGAGAAATTGGACCCCAGAAGTTGTTGTCCAATTTATCCCGAGTACGCTTATGCCCCATATGTGGGGGTAACCCACTGTTTGGGCGCACGGCAGAGCTCAGAAGGGAGGGAGCACCATTTGACTTTTTGAGCGCAAAATTGGCTGTCGTGTTTGGAGACCCCCTGATGTACCTAAACAGTGGAAACCCCCCAATTCTAGCTCCAACCCTAACCCCAACACACCCCTAACCCTAATCCCAACCTGATCCATAATCCTAATCACTAACCCTAACCATAATCACAACCCTTACCCCAAAACAACCCTAATGTCAACCCTAACCATAACCCTAATCAAAACCCTAAATCCAACACAACCCTAATCCTAATCTCAACCCTAACCTCAAACCTAACCTTAATCCCAATACACCCCTAATCACAACCCTAACCTTAACCCTAATCCCAAACCTAACCCTAATCCCAAGCATAACCCTAATGCCAACCCTAACCCTAATACCAACCCTAATCCAAACCCTAACCCTAATCCCAACTCTAACCCTAACTTTAGCCCCAACCCTAACCCTAGCCCTAAGGCTACTTTCACACTTGCGTCGTTTGGCATTCCGTCGCAATCCGTCGTTTTGGACAAGAAACGGATCCTGCAAATGTGCCCGCAGGATGCGTTTTTTGCCCATAGACTTGCATTGCCGACGGATGGTGATGGATGGCCACACGTCGCGTCCGTCGTGCACTGGATCAGTTGTGTTTTGGCGGACCGTCGGCACAAAAAAACGTTCAATGAAACGTTTTTTTGTATGTCGCATCCGCCATTTCTGACCGCGCATGCGTGGCCGTAACTCCGCCCCCTCCTCCCCAGGACATAGATTGGGCAGCGGATGCGTTGAAAAACTACAGCTGCTGCCCACGTTGTGCACAATTTTCACAACGTGCGTCGGTATGTCGGGCCGACGCATTGCGACGGCCCCGTACCGACGTAAGTGTGAAAAAAGCCTAACCCTAAATTTAGCCCCAACCCTAACCCTAAATTTAGCCCCAACCCTAACCCTAAATTTAGCCCCAACCCTAGCCCTAACCCTAGCCCTAACCCTAGCCCTAGCCCTAACCCTAGCCCTAACCCTACCCCTAGCCCTAACCCTACCCCTAACCCTAACCCTACCCCTAACCCTACCCCTACCCCTAACCCTACCCCTACCCCTAACCCTACCCCTAACCCTACCCCTACCCCTAACCCTACCCCTAACCCTACCCCTAACCCTACCCCTAACCCTACCCCTAGCCCTAACCCTACCCCTAACCCTACCCCTAACCCTAGCCCCAACTGCTGTTCTCCTGCCGGCCGGCAGTTGGAGACAGATGGCGGGCGCACTGCGCATGCGCCCGCCATTCTCTTCTGCCGGCGGCCAGGAGGAGCAGTAAGAGGATCCAGGGACACAGGTGAGTATGATAGGGTCCCCGAATCCCCCTATTTCTCTGTCCTCTGATGTGCGATCACATCAGAGGACAGAGAATTACACTTTACTTTTTTTTTTTTTTGCGGTCACCGGTAAACAGTTGATTACCGGCGATCGCAAAACAGGGGTCGGTAAAACCAACCCCGATCATGCTCTTTGGGGTCTCGGCTACCCCCGGCAGCCGAGACCCCAAAGATTCTCGCGGGGCCGGCCGGCGGGCGCACTGTGCATGCGCCCGCCATTTTAAAGATGGCGGCGCCCACCGGGAGACACAAGGAGCACCGGGGGAGCTAAGTGAGTATTGGGGGGCCACCTGGGACCCCTTTTCTCTGTCCTCCGATGTGCGATCACATCGGAGGACAGAGAAATTAAAAAGAGATCGCGTTTTTTTTTTTTTTGCGATCGCCGGTAAATGGTTAATTACCGGCGATTGCAAATGCGGGGTGGGTTAAAAAAACCCCGAATCATGTTCTCTGGGGTCTCGGCTACCCCCGGCAGCCGAGACCCCGGAGAAAATCCGACTCTGGGGGGCGCTATTTACTTTTTCCACAGCGCCGTTAATTAACGGCGCTATGGTTTAAGTACCCTTAGCGGCCGCCGTTAAAAGGCGTATCTGCGGTCGCTAAGGGGTTAAAGGACTTCAATAAATGTGTGATTTTACATGGGGAGTGCCACCTTCTTTACCATTTTATCCCGCGTTGCATCCTTTCATCAATTTTTCTCTGCTGTCCAAGTTCAGGGAGATTAGCTACAGTGCTGTGCGTTGTAAAATCCTTATATTGCGCACCATGGACAAAAGTACATCAAGATCTCAGGAGATGGACTTGTAACCTTGAGATTGTTGATATTTTTCAACAGTTTTGGTTCTCAAGTCCTTAGACAACTTTCTTCTCCTCTTTCTGTTCTCCATGCTTAGTGTGGCACACACAGACACAAAATGCAAAGATTGAGTCAACTCCTCCCTTTTTATCTGCTTTTATCTGAGATTGTTACATTACCCAAACCTGTTACTTGACACAGGTGAGTTTGAATGAGCATCACATGCTTGAAATAAAGTTGTTTACCCACAATTTGGGAAAAATGCCAACAATTTTGTCCTGCCCATTTTTGGGGATTTGGGTGAAATTATGTCCAAAATGCCCCTTTTCTCTATTTTTTTCTGTTGTTCCAATACACACAAGGGAAATAAACATTTGTATAACAAAACATGTAATTGCAATAATTTGGGGGGGAAATTCTTTATTTTCTGGAATAATTTCAAGGGTGCCAACACTTTTAGGCATGACTGGATATACATAATGTATATGAAATGTATAATGTTTATTAGGCTTTTTCTCTACAAGATTTCCAAATAAAACATGCAAAGAATTGCTGCAGCCAATCACTGGCCATAGTGGTCCCATACTTTATTTATTAGAAACAAAGAGCCACTATAGGACAGAATAAAGCGCAAATAGGGTCTTACCCGATGGTTATTTGTAATTCCAAATCAGTTTGCACTCACCTGATATTTCTTGATACTAGGGCATATAGACTCATCAAAGTCGACAGCTGCTGCAGATCCACAGGTCAAAGTGGTGATCAAATCATAGTATTGAAGTAGGACAATTCATGGATACTAACCGCGCTGCTGCATAAATAACGGTCCAGGTGTAGAAACGATAAAAAAATGGTGTACTCAATGGGTTTCAAAGTCACTCGTACTTCTTCTTCAGGAGTTGCATAAGTGTACAATAACTCTACATCCTGTTTAAATAGTTTCAACATTCAAATCTGGCACCAAGGGCATCACATGCCCAACAACGTCAAAGTTCAGGGAGCCAGCACATGATACAACAAATGATAGTTCAATTTGAAACTTATAATTTGGTAAATGAAGGGAAAACTGTTAGTATATAATTGTGACAATCTTATTATCTATTTACAGATATATCTATACAAAGAAAGAACAGAGGAAAAGAAAAATTAAAAATAGGGGACATGAACTTTATTCAAAATGATGTCTATGGACAAGATTTTCTCAGAACCATCAAATAGATGAGCTATAGTTCCGGATGAAAAAAATATGCTGAAGAAAGCTTATATGTGAAGAATGTTTTATATGAGTTTGGGATTACCACCATCACAAATAAAAAAAAAAACATTTATTCATTAAAAACATATATCGGTAATCCCAACCTCATATAAAACATTCTTCACATATAAGCTTTTTTCAGCATATTTTTTTCATCTGGAATTATAGCTCATCTATTTGATGGTTCTGAGAAAGTCTTGTCCATACACATCTTTTTGAACAAAGTTCGTTTCCGCAATTTTTCATTTTTCTTTTCTTCTATTCTTTGAATAGATATATCTGTAAATAGATAATAAGAATGTCACAATTATATACTAACAGTTTTTCCTTCGTTTACCAAAGTAAGTTGTATCATATGCTGGCTCCCTGAACTTTGACATTGTTGGGCATGTGATGTCCTTGGTGCCAGATTTGAATGTTGAAACTATTTAAACAGGATGTAGAGTTATTGTACACTTATGCATCTCCTGAGGAAGAAGTCCGAGCGACTTCGAAATGCATTGAGAGAATAAATACACCATTTTTTAATCATTTCTACACCTGGACCGTTATTTATGCAGCAGCTCGGTTAGTATCCACGAATTGTCCTACTTCAATACTATGCTCTATTTATTAGCATTCGGCCAGTGATTAGGATATTCTAACAGTATTATGCTCTTATAAAAGTAACATTGGCATACATTTTGGAAATATCCCAGAAATTATTCATTTTTATTTCAACATTTCTTTAAATGTTTCATCCAAAGTTGCTGCAACTAATATTAGCAAAGAAAATACATTTTTATAGTTTGTGTAATACATGACAATCCGGGTGCTTTTGTTCATAATGGACACAATAATGTTATGCTGAATCTGTGGCATAACAATGGCTACGAGTCCACTGACTTCTAAAGGGTTGTGGTTGCTGTCATATTTACAGCAATAATAGCGCTGCGTGCTGTTTTCTCCTTGCCATAAAAAAAAGCAAATTAACTGCAGTTGGAGGCAACAGCAGTGTTAACAATGCATTATATAAAATGCAAAAAATGTCATTGTAATTTTGAAGTCCCATAGACCATCTTTGAAGAGCATCTTTCACCAGTTTGTGCATGTTAACTGGCCACAGAGCTGAATAGAATATATATACTTTTTTGTTTTGTAATTTCTCCTCTCCATTATGGAGATATTAGCTTGTAATATTTTAGTTATTATTTATTATAAGCCCAACTGTGCATTACCAGACATAGGTCTCTGGAGGCATGTACTCCTTCCCCTGCAGTACATTGACCAATCCTAACTAGGCGGTGTCATGCACACAAAAAAACACTCCCAGAAGCCCCCAAGATTTGGATTACAAACACCATTGCAGCTCATCTCTCCCAGCACTGTTAGCTCAGCTATGTTCACCTCCTCGCACACATTGCCCTGAGATGAAAGTTGGAGGTGTATGTAATCACATTCAGCCCTGCTCTTAGTATACAGTAGCTGCTGAGAGCACAGCTGTGTGTCATTACATCTTACAGGAAAAAACAAGTTTGTCCGACCAATGGGCGTGTTTTCTTCAACCTGCATGACCCCTCCTCTTTATGATTGGTCAACGTCATGCAGGGGACATAGTAAATGCCCCAAGTGAAGAATCTCTGGTAACACTCATTTAGGTATATGAAAATTATAAAAAATTTACAAGCTTAATAGAAAAGGAGATTGATGTTTCAGAGTAGACCTCACTGCTGCAAGAATGAAACAGTTCCAGAATGGAAAAGCAATTTCCTAGTTTTCATTTTTAACCATTTTGTGATTACGCTGAGCCCTTTTTCAAAGAAAACTACATAGCACCTACTCACCTATGGTGCTATGTAGTTTGTTTTTCAAATAGGGCTCGGTGCGAGCACGAAATGCATAAAAATAAAAACTACAAAATTACTTTTCCATTCTAGAACTGTTTCCTTCTTACAGCAGCGCTGGCTAGTCTGAAACAGCAATCTCTTTTTTTCAATTAATTGATATGCAAAAGAAGGTTTACATTCATTTGCCGACTCCTGGCAAGCTGTAATATTCATTGACAATTATTGGAGTTGTGACAATCACAACCTTTTCAGGTGAGCAACTCCATAACTCCCTTCTCATCCTTACAATTCAATACTACCCTATGTGTGCTTGTTTCCCACTCTATTTTTTCTACAAACTTTACATGCTAATATATCTGCAATGTATAGGAGAAATTAAAAAATAAAAGCTATGTTTTATTGAGCTCTGCAACCATTACTCCATGGTGTGGCCAGTTTAACATGTTCAAATTGGTGAAATGTCCTCTTTAAGACTCAGTTTATATACAACATTCTTGTCAGATGCTTTACTGCCCATTGTTTTTGTGCATAACCATAAAGGTGAGCAAATATTGGAGTTTCTCATGCAGATTTGACTCTGGTGGCACCATGATGCGAGTGTGGCTATTTTTTATAGCATTTTTCTTCTATAGATTTACTTCCCCATTTTGCCAAAGAAAACCCCATCAAATACTGACTTGGTTAACAAGAGTATGTGCAAACAATGTCTTTTTCAAGCAAATAAGCTCTGTAACCCGTCGGAAAAGGATCTAAGGAAATGCTAAAAAGAATGAATATATACAAAGCAATGTAAAAACTTGAAAAGGTTAAAAAAAAGTGACCTGACTATTTCATCAGGTGATTGCCTTAAGGTACTGTCACATTAAGTGACGCTGCAGCGATCTAGACAACGATGCCGATCGCTGCAGCGTCGCTGTTTGGTCGCTGGAGAGCTGTCACACAGACAGCTCTCCAGCGACCAACGATCCCGAAGTCCCCGGGTAACCAGGGTAAACATCAGGTTACTAAGCGCAGGGCTGCGCTTAGTAACCCGATGTTTACCCTGGTTACCATTGTAAAAGTAAAAAAAAAAACACTACATACTTACATTCCTGTCACGTCCCCCAGCGTCAGCTTCCCTGCTCTGTGTAAGCGCGCTTGCCGGAAAGCAGAGCGGTGACGTCACCGCTGTGCTCTGCTTTACGGCCGGCCGGCGCTGACACTGGGGGACGCAGGGAAGCTGACGCTGAGGAACGTGACAGGAATGTAAGTATGTACTGTTTTTTTTTTTACTTTTACAATGGTAACCAGGGTAAACATCGGGTTACTAAGCGCGACCCTGCGCTTAGTAACCCGATGTTTACCCTGGTTACCAGTGAAGACATCGCTGAATTGGCGTCACACACGCCGATCCAGCGATGTCAGCGGGAGATCCAGCGACGAAATAAAATCCTGGACTTTCCCCAGCGACCAACGATCTCGCAGCAGGGGCCTGATCGTTGGTCGCTGTCACACATAGCGATTTAGTTAACGATATCGTTGCTACGTCACAAAAAGCAACGATATCGTTAACGATATCGTTATGTGTGACGGTACCTTTAGTTTAAAAATGAGCCAGCAGGCAACGACATTGCAAAAAATGTCAGAAAATAATTTTTAGAACAAAAGACACCAGCGTGTCCTGAAGCATATTTTGTATATGTCTAAAAGATGTTGTGAGCATATATCCTAGCAATCTAGCACTTTACAAGAGCTAATGGTCACTCACCATGCTCTTCTTTGGAGATTACATCTTGACATGACAATTTAGTCTTATTACTGGGTGAAATATTTAGTCTGTCCCTCAAATCTGATCCTGGCAAATAAACTAATTTTGTCACGTTAGTTAGATTAATTGGGCTTTTCCCATTGGGTTTGGACTTTTCCTCCTCGGATGATGCTTTGCTGCCTACTTTTTGAGACATGCATCCAGCAGCTATATTTTCATTTTCCTTGATGCAAACCGTTTCTTCTTCGACATCGCCTTGGTCACTAGTTTGATCTGTCAACTGATAGTGGTTATCAGTGCACAATTTACCCTCTGCATTTACATCACATTCAGTTGTTTCTTCCATATTTGTGTCATTTTTAATATCCAGAGGACAGTTTTTCCTCACATCAAAATATACATTTTTAACATTAAAGACATCTGTATTTTCAGCATAATGTAATGCTTGTGCATTGCAGTCCACTTGACCTAAAGCAGACTGTAAATGTAAATTATCCACTGGGTCTTGAGAACTAAGAGAAGTAGTAAAAAAAGTTTCTTGGCCTAAACATTTATTCTTCATTTCTCTTTCGATAGTGTTGACACTTGTATTTGAAGTGACCATATCCATACAGTGCTTGGCTATATCCTTGGACTCGACTGATTTTAGGTCAATTTTTTCAGTTAGTTCAGATAAAAGGAAATGTCCACATACTCCAGGAGAATTCTCAGTTGTTTTCAGCATTGGATCTTCTATATCCATTTGTATTTGATCATTGCTGCAAGACTGTGTGTTTATATCTGATATCTGCCTGTTCAAAGAAGGTAAGTAATAATTATTTGTATCCTCAAAGACACAACTGGGACTGTTTCCAGCCGGGGAGCTGTCCCTGGCGGTACACTGCTCAGATATTAACTGTTCTCTAGTTTGACTAAGTAGTTGAGATTCTGCCGAGTGTGTCTCATTTTTTAACACACCTTGACCATAGTCTGTCATGTCTGGCTTATCAATTCTAATATACATTTCTTCACCAATACCATCTTCAGATTTTTGAAGACTGGAGTCTGCCTGCAGACTTGCTTCTTCACTGCAGACAGTTGGAATTTTATAGTCTGGCAGCATCTTGATGGATTCTGCCATTTCTTTTTTCTGTATTGTTTTACTGAGATTGGCCGTTCTGTCTTCATACTCATCAACAACATTTAGACATGTCTTGTTAACCGGGATCTTTTCAGAACATCTTTCATCGCAGGACCCTCTTGTATTCTGTTCAACAGTTGGAAAACTGTCTTTGTTCTCTGAAAGACCACTCTCATCCTCTTGTTCTTCACTAAGATGTCCCTTATCTGTGATGTTATAAACATGTTGAAGGTTGTTTGCGTCTGTGTTAAAACAAAAAGTAAGAACCATTATCACCAAATATCACACACTGTATATATTAATAACTATATATAGCACAGAACATTTCTCATCGTAAATTATTCTAGAACCTTAATTTACTATTCATTTTTATAATTATTATTATCAATATGCAGCAAGACCATTAATCTGGAATTTGCTAATCGACAAATCTGATATTCAATAAAAATAATCGCAAAGCTGGAAAAATAAGGCCCAAACTTAGCAGTATTAGCATGTTGTGGAGCAGAGTGACAGAAAACTGTATCACTGCTGCACAACTATATGCGTTAAGAAAAAAAAAACTGTAGTAAAGCAATGGTGAAAGCTTTGTACAGTTGCAAGTGGTTTTGCTCCTGTTCAGCTGTGGTGGGAATACATTAAAATTATGTTAAAGAATTTAATCAGGATTTAATTTTTTTTCTATTGGGCTAAAAACTTACTGATGGCAAGTTACTAACTGTGAGATCTCTACCAACTCAGGCTGAGACTCTCATACTTCTCTTGACCTCACATCAGCTGAGCAGCTCTTCCTCTTCCAGTCTGCTCGGTTGTCGAGGCATCACTATCGATGTCATTTTGATTGACAGCCGGTTCCCTGCAGTTAGGCAGCGGGGAGATGGCTGTCAATCAGCATGACATCGGCAGAGATGCCCCGTCACCAGAACAAAGCGAAAGAAAAGAAGCTGCTCTGTCAACGTGACGTTACTGGAAGGAGGAGTAGTCCGTAACTGATCTGAACGGGAACTGATCGTCTCAGGGCAAAATAGGCAGGTAGTTAGCAACTACCTGTCTGTATATTTTTAGTCCAGGAGGAAAAAAGACACGTGTCCTGGATAGCCACATTAACCCTTTAACCACTTTAACCCAATATATAGTAAGCGGTGACTATAACCGCTCAATGCACTCCCCCAATGAAAGGAAGCAAGCGGCTACAGGGAAGATATAAGTTCATATTATTTCATTTTTATTAAAGGAAGCAAGCGGCTACAGGGAAGATATAAGTTCATATTATTTCATTTTTATTAAAGGAAGCAAGCGGCTACAGGGAAGATATAAGTTCATATTATTTCATTTTTATTAAAGGAAGCAAGCGGCTACAGGGAAGATATAAGTTCATATTATTTCATTTTTATTATTATTTTCCTGCAGATTAAACTTTTATATCCTGGTAAATAGCATTTTGGATATGAAAGGTTCACTATAATCGTAAGTATTTAGACAACATACACAGAAAATAAACTATTGTGACCAACCTTCATGGATTACTTCTACTTTGCTTTCATCTATTTTTTGGATTTCATTACCAGTCAATGACAAATTACCATTTTCTGAGTTGCTCACGAGAAAGTTTGTATTAATTTCTGGATCATTTTGGATGATATTTTCAAATGCATTGCTTGCTATATCACAAATGTTATAGATACTCTGATGTTCTTCAGCCTTTAATACAAAACAAAGGAAAATCAATTAAGTGTTCTACACAGAAACAACATGTGATGTATTTCTTAAAGGACTATTGCCTGTATAATTGTTTTGCAGTCATCATCACAAAACATACTTTAAGATTTTTACCTGTATGATAGTTTCTGGTGTTTTATTCAGTGATTCACTGTTGTATTTATGAGAATTATGATTTAAATCCTTTATTGATTCGAGTTTCTTTTTGGCTGCGTCACATTTTATAGTCAAGATTTCTTTCTGATAGGACAGAAAAACTGAGAATCTACTATGTTCAGCCTTATAAAAACCAGTTCATCCTTTTGAGACATGTAATTTCTTATTATCTAACAATAAATATTTGATATTTATGATCACAAATAGAATGACCGTAAAAGAAGTTGTCCCAGAATCACAGCTTATTACATATGCTGGATTCTAGGAGCACCACTGATCATAAGACCAGGGGTTTTAAATCCCATATGAATAGAACTCACAGAGCTATATTAGCCATCACTCAAATATCTCATTCAGTCCCCTAGACCAGAGGTCCCCAACTCCAGTCCTCAAGGCCCACCAACATGTCATGTTTTCAGGATTTCCTTAGTCTTGCCCAGGTAATAATTGCATCACCTGTGCAATGCAAAGGAAATCCTGAAAACATGACCTGTTGGTGGGCCTTGAGGACTGGAGTTGGGGACCCCTGCCCTAGACTATAAATGAAGTATCGGTACGCATGTTTGACCACTGATCCATTTGAATTAGCGACTCGGAATGAGCGACTCGGGAACCGGAGATGAGTGAATATTTCAATGTTCAATTTGGATTACGATTGCTGAATTTGCAATATTCGCTGATTTATTTGATAAATATTTGCTAAACATAGCCAAATGCCATTACAGTCAATGGGAGGCAAAACCAATGCATACACAACACCTTCAAATGGCACCAAAGGCTGCCAAAACACATCAAATTAAGGCTGGTTTCACATTTGCGTTTTTTGCCGCTGCGTTTGTAACGCATATAAACGCATGCATTCGATTTTCCTATATTTAACATTAAAAACGCATGTGGTTTTTTGTACGCGTTTTGCCACGTTTGACGACGCATGTGTCGTTTCGATGCTTGCGTCTTGGCGCGGAAATGCAACATGTAGTAATTTCTAGAGGTGTTTTTTTGCCGCAAAAAAACGCATGTGTTCGATTGCGTCAAAAAAACGTATTGCTGTCTATGTAAATGCATGTGTTTTTAACACATGCGTTTGGTTGCGTTTTTGAACCATAGAGAAAAACAAGTCTAGACACTGATAAGCCACCCCCCACCATCAAGGTGATAAAGGGATCTAAACCCTAACCCTAGCCCTAACCCTAACCCTAAGCCACCATCAAGATGAAAAAGGGATCCAAACCCTAACCCTAACCCCAAAGGGATCCAAACCCTAACCCTAACCTCAAAGGGATCCTAACCCTAGCCCTAACCCTAACCCCACAGGGATCCAAACCCTAACCCTAGCCCTAGCCCTAACCCTAACCCCAAAGGGATCCAAACCCTAGCCCTAACCCTAGCCCTAACCCAAACCCCAAAGGGATCCAAACCCTAACCCTAAGCCACCATCAAGATGAAAAAGGGATCCAAACCCTAACCCTAACCCCAAAGGAATCCAAACCCTAGCCCTAACCCTAACCACAAAGGGATCCAAACCCTAACCCTAGCCCTAACCCTAATGGTAAAATGGAAATAAAAACATTTTTTTAATTTTTTAATTTTTCCCTAACTAAGGAGTTGATGAAGGGGGTTTGATTTCTATTTATAATGGGTTTTCTAGTGTATTTTTATGATTGGCAGCTGTCACACACTGAAAGACGCTTTTTATTCCAAAAAATATTTTTTGCGCTACCACATTTTGAGAGCTACATATTTTGGTCCACAGAGTCATGTGAGGTCTTGTTTTTTGCGGGACATTGTTATTGGTAACATTTTCGGGCACGTGACATTTTTTATTGCTTTTTATTCCGATTTTTGTGAAGCAGAATGAACAAAAACCAGCTTATGAATTTTGTCATCATGCGTACCAAAAAGCGCAAACGCAGGAAAAAACGCATGGAAACTCGTACAAACGCGGCGTTTTTTTAACCGCATGCGAAAACTCGTTTACATGCGTTTTTTTCACCACTTGCAGATGCGTTTAAAATGCTGCAGATTTAAACGCAAATGTGAAACCAGCCTAAGGGGAGACACCAGGAAAGTGGCCTCAATTCACCCACAGTACAAATTATAACATGACACGGCAGCAATCAGCCATGCATGAGGTATGGGAGTCTGGGCAAATATTTACATCGTTCAATTGAACGTCAAAGTAAGACAAGGTGAGTGATGGATCTGTGTAGGCCTGCTGTGCTGGGAGCCCTGATACCTCATGCAACAGCTCAACCTGCTTTCATGCTCAGCCACAGTGAGGTGGCACAAATATCAGTTTTGTAGAGTACTATTGTCAGAAAAATCTAAGGATAGTATAACATGGGTAGTTAACTCGTAAGTGTGGGGACCCTTGGCATGGGTTATGAGCTTACGTATTTTGGCCAAAATATGAACCAATACCTCACTATTTTTGTATATTTTGCACTACATTTTTCGGGGTGCAGCAATGCGCAAACGCGTTCGGTCTCGCATAAGGGGTGATCACACTGGGATGCATTGAGAGTGTGCTGGCCAGCCCGCCTAATCAAAAAGTAGGGGCATGACTAATAGGCTGTCAACCAGACACTATGCAGTACCCTTGTGTGAAGAAAGCCCTATGTGGGCCTTCATTGTGCAATTGTATACTGGGCAGTCACCCCCTCCAGGAATGGGTAGGTGGAGAGTGGCTGTTGATCTGGTATTTTGTACCTGTGTTGCTAACATCTTGCTTTATGGGCTGGCTGCACCCTGCAGTGCATTTGTTCCAAGATCTGGGCAGGTAACTGTTGCTGCCTTTTTTTTCTGCTGTTTTAAAATATAGTTAACTCAAAGGAAGTGAAGGCCTGACGGTCTCGAAGCCCTACTGCTACAGGCAACATGCATGAAGGAAACCCAACCAGGAGTCTACACATGTACCAAAATTATTGGCAGACATTGCTGAACTGGCATCAATTTCACCAGAGTACAAATATTATAATGGAGAATGATATCTCTTTCACTACAGCCAACTCAGCAGATGGAGAGATACAATCAAGACTCTCCACATTTCCAAAAATTATTGGCAGACACCACCAAATTAGCATCAATTTCACCATAGTAGAAATAGTATAATAGCGACTGCCAGGTCTTCCACTACACCCAACCTAACAGATGGACACCCAACCATGAGTATTCACATTTACAAAAATTTTTGGTAGACACCACCAAAATGGCATCAATTTCACAACAGTGGAAATAGTATAATAGGGATTCACACTTCTTCCACTACCGCCAACCCATCACATGGACACCCAACCAGGAGTGTTCACATTTCCAAAAATTAGGACCTTCCAGCAATTAAGTGGCATCAATTTCACAAGAGTAGAAATGTATCATAGGAGCTGAAACGTCTTCAAGTACAGTTTACCCCGTAGACTCAATCAGGAGTCTTCAAATTTCAAAAAGTGAGGGCCTGACACCACCAAAGTGGCATAAATTTCACAAGAGTAGAAATAGTATAATAGGGACCGACACATCTTCCACTACAGCCAACCCAGCAGATGTAGACCAACCATGACTGTTCACATTTCCACAAATTTGTGCTAACATCTGCAGCAGCAGCAAGAGCAGGCACAGAAGCTTAACGCAGCACACTAAAAATGCAACATCGCTTAGTGTGTGCAGTCTGAGATTGGGGTGCAAAAGTCCTTTGAGATCCATGACTTGTTCATATTAATGAAAGTTAGGTGGTCTACACTTTCAGGGGACAGATGGCTGTGCTTATCCATCAGGATACCACCAGCAGCGCTGAAGAAACGTTCTGAGAGTATGCTGGCTGTCAGGCATGATAAAACCTCCAAGGCGTGTGAGGAAGGCTCAAACCACTCATCCATTTTGGAAGGCCAAAATGTAAAAGGGTCCAATCCCTCCCTGATGGATTAAATTGCCAACAAGTTTCTATACGTCAGCTCTGTTTGTCGTATATCTGCCAGCCACGTTCGGCCACTTACATTGTGTAGTATAATACACAGGGCCTGTTTTTTGCTGCAGTCTCCCCCCCAAAACAGGGAGATTTAAATTGACATCAAGTTTCTATACGTCAGTTCTGTTAGTCGTATATCTGCCAGCCACGTTGTGTCACTTATATTGTGTAGTGTAATACACAGGGCCTGTTTTTTGTTGCAGTCTCCCCCCAAAAAAGGGAGATTTAAATTGCCAACAAGTTTCTATACGTCAATTCTGTTTGTCGTATATCTGCCAGCCACGTTGTGCCACTTACATTGTGTAGTGTAATACACAGGGCCTGTTTTTTGCCGCAGTCTCTCCCCCAAAAAAGGGAGATTTAAATTGACAACAAGTTTCTATACGTCAATTCTGTTTGTCGTATATCTGCCAGCCACGTTCTGCCACTTACATTGTGTAGTGTAATACACAGGGCCTGTTTTTTGCTGCAGGCCCCCAATATGTGTTCTAGGGTTAATATTCATTTTCTCCTGCACCATCCCCTTCATTCGTTCAACACTTGTAAGACTTGGACTCTGTTGTGCTGGTGCATGAGCTGGTCTACCAAAAGTGTCAAAAGACTCACAGATATTGCTTCTTCCATGTAAACTACTGCAGCTGCTGCTGCTAATGTTTAGTCATTGACGAATTAACATGCTGGAGATTGAAAGTCTAGAGCTGCGATGCGCACTTTGTGCCTCACTCCTGTTTGGGGGAAAACCTCTCTTGGGTTGTCTAAAAGCATGTTTCGATACTCCAGCATTCGTGGGTCCCTTTCCAGGGCAAAAAGCATTTGGTAAAATTTTGTCTTATAATGTGGATGTAACAGAGTGGCAATCCAGTAGTCAGCACTATTTTGAATTGTAACTATATGGGAATCATGTTGCAGATAATGCAGCAAGAAGGCACTCATATGTCAGACTCTTCCATGAGGACCAAGCCCATGCTTTTTTGGTGGCTAGGTAACACTGATGCTTGTTTCCTCCGTCCCCTCCTGCCAACCATGAACAACAGGGAATGATTATCCTCTTCATCTCCTGACAGTTGCTCGCCCATCACCACTTCCTCCTGCATTTGTTCCTATTGCACCTTCTCTAACATTTTGTCTGTTATCATCAGCCCCCCTCGATCGCAGTAATCCACTCTCCCTTGGCACCCGCCTGTGCAACAACAGTATGGAACTTTGAGACAATGTTATCCCTTCCATATCCTCCTCCAAAGCTGGCTTTGATAAAGATCATCTTGATCAAAACGCGTTTCCGTTAGTCTCTGTCACCTTGGGCACTTACCGATGGGAGTCTGTACACTATGGACATTTGGATTTTATGCTAGGATTCAATAAACGGATTGTTTTAAGGAGCTGGAACTCAATCTTTTTGTTGTCCTTAATATGTGCCCTCTCCATAAACCTGATATGCGCCATGTCTGTACTGTGCTGGCCCAGGCTATATGACATAATATACTGCATCATAGCTCATTGCTGCTGCCACAGTCACTGCAACATGTGCAGAGTGGAATTTCCCCGTGTGGGCACATTGCTAGTGACGAGCGAGTGTACTCGTTCCTCGGGTTTTCCCGAGCATGCTCGGGTGATGTCCTAGTATTTATGACTGCTCAGAGATTTAGTTTTCATCGTGATAGCTGAATGATTTACAGCTACGGATCCCGGTGATTCTGACATTGTTTTCTCGTGACATATTGTACTTCATGATAGTGGTAAAATTTCTTTGATATTACCTGCGTTTATTTGTGAAAAAAAACGGAAATTTGGCGAAAATTTTGAAAGTTTCGCAATTTTCCAACTTTGAATTTTTATGCAATTAAATCACAGAGATAGGTCACACAAAATACTTAATAAGTAACATTTCCCACATGTCTACTTTACATCAGCACAATTTTGGAACCAAATTTTTTTTTTGTTAGGGAGTTATAAGGGTTAAAAATTGACCAGCAATTTCTCGTTTTTACAACACCATTATTTTTTAGGGACCACATCTCATTTGAAGTCATTTTGAGGGGTCTATATGATAGAAAATACCCAAGTGTGACACCATTCTAAAAACTGCACCCATCAAGGTGCTCAAAACCACATTCAAGAAGTTTATTAACCCTTCAGGTGTTTCACAGGAATTTTTGAAATGTTTAAATAAAAATTAACATTTAACTTTTTTTCACAAAAAACTTACTTCAGCTCCAATTTGTTTTATTTTACCAAGGGTAACAGGAAAAAATGGACCCCAAACGTTGTTGTACAATTTGTCCTGAGTATGCCGATACCCCACATGTGCGGGTAAACCACTGTTTGGGCGCATGACAGAGCTCGGAAGCGAATGAGCGCCATTTGACTTTTCAATGCAAAATTGACTGGAATTGAGATGGGACGCCATGTTGTGTTTGGAGAGCCACTGATGTGCCTAAACATTGAAATCCCCCACAAGTGACACCATTTTGGAAAGTAGACCCCCTAAGGAACTTATCTAGAGGTGTGGTGAGAACTTTGACCCACCAACTGCTTCACAGAAGTTTATAATGCAGAACCGTAAAAATAAAAAATCGTTTTTTTCACAAAAATTATCTTTTTGCCCCCAATTTTTTATTTTCCCAAGGGTAAGAGAAGAAATTGGACATCAAATGTTGTTGTTCAATTTGTCCTGAGTATGCTGATACCCTATATGTGGGAGTAAACCACTGTTTGGGTGCATGGGAGAGCTCGGAAGGGAAGGAGCGCCGTTTGACTTTCCAATGCAAAATTGACAGGAATTGAGATGGGACACCATGTTGCGTTTGGAGAGCCACTGATGTGCCTAAACATTGAAACCCCCTACAAGTGACACCATTTTGGAAAGTAGACCCCCTAAGGAACTTATCTAGAGGTGTGGTGAGCACTTTGACCCACCAAGTGCTTCACAGAAGTTTATAATGCAGAACCGTAAAAATAAAAAATCATATTTTTTCACAAAAATTATCTTTTCGCCCCCAATTTTTTATTTTCCCGAGGGTAACAGGAGAAATTGGACCCCAAAAGTTGTTGTCCAATTTCTCCTGAGTGCGGTGATACCCCATATGTGGGGGGAAACCACCATTTGGGCGCATGGGAGGGCTCGGAAGGGAAGTTGCGCCATTTGGAATGCAGACTTACATGGAATGGTCTGCAGGCATCACATTGCATTTGCAGAGCCCCATATGTACCTAAACAGTAGAAGCCCCCCACAAGTGACCCCATATTGGAAACTAGACCCCCCAAGGAACTTATCTAGATGTGTTGTGAGAACTTTGAACCCCGAAGTGTTTCACTACAGTTTATAACGCAGAGCCGTTAAAATAAAAATAAAAAATTTTACCCCAAAAAATATTTTTTAGCCCCTAGTTTTGTATTTTCCCGAGGGTAACAGGAGAAATTGAACCCCGAAAGTTGTTGTCCAATTTGTCCTGAAAAAAACAGTATTGAAGCCAGCATATTAGATGTATAATACTAATATATTGTGGTGGACCTCAAAAGTAATTCAATATGCTGTATGGACCAATGGGGGCCAGCTGCCAAAATACATATGCAAAACAAAAAAGAAAAAACAAGCAGCCAAATGGTCCCATAAAAGATAAATATTTATTAATACACATTAAAAACACCAGACAGGATACAGAGATACAGTACAGGGGATGGATATACGTTTCCTAGTGGCCATAGAAAATGGGCCTGAAAGCCAACCCACAGACCGTGCTACTATAGTGGCGCAATGTTACAAAAAACCCATGCCAAATAGTGGATATCCAGACAAGTATAGGGCAAGTGCCCTCGCATGGAAAACATTACATATAATAATAATAAGAAATTAGCATACCCACAGCAGGCACCACGGACTCAATGAGCAGGCAAACAGGCCCGACCCCTGATACCACATAATGGGGGGAACCACCGTTTGGGCACATGGGAGGGCTCGTAAGGGAAGGAGCGCCATTTGGAATGCAGACTTAGATGGAATGGTCTGCAGGCGTCACATTGCGTTTGCAGAGCCCCTAATGTACCTAAACAGTAGAAACCCCCCACAAGTGACCCCATGTTGGAAACTAGACCCCACAAGGAACTTATCTAGATATGTTGTGAGAACTTTGAACCCCCAAGTGTTTCACTACAGTTTATAACGCAGAGCCGTGAAAATAAAAAATCCTTTTTTTTCCCACAAAAATTTTTTTTTAGCCCCCAGTTTTGTATTTTCCCAAGGGTAACAGGAGAAATTTGACCCCAACAGTTGTTGTCCAATTTGTTCTGAGTACGCTGATACCCCATATGTTGGGGTAAACCCCTGTTTGGGCACACGGGAGAGCTCGGAAGGGAAGGAGCACTGTTCTACTTTTTCAACGCAGAATTGGCTTGAATTGAGATCGGACGCCATGTCGCGTTTGGAGAGCCCCTGATGTGCCTAAACAGTGGAAACCCCCCAATTATAACTGAAACCCTAACCCAGACACTCCCCTAACCCTAATCCCAACCCTATTCTAGCCCTAACCCTAATGGGAAAATGGAAATAAATAAATTTTTTTAATTTTTTAAGTTTTCCCTAACTAAGGGGGTGATGAAGGGGGGTTTGATTTACTTATATAGTGGGTTTTTTAGCGGATTTTTATGATTGGCAGCCGTCACACACTAAAAGACGCTTTTTATTGCAAAAAATATTTTTTGTTACCACATTTTGAGAGCTATAATTTTTCCATATTTTGGTCCACAGAGTCATGTGAGTTCTTGTTTTTTGCGGGACGAGTTGACGTTTTTATTGATAACATTTTCGGGCACATGACATTTTTTGATCGCTTTTTATTCCGATTTTTGTGAGGCAGAATGACCAAAAACCAGCTATTCATGAATTTCTTTTGGGGGAGGCGTTTATACCGTTCCGCGTTTGGTAAAATTGATGAAGCAGTTTTATTCTTCGGGTCAGTACGATTACAGCGATACCTCATTTCTATTTTTTTTATGTTTTGGCGCTTTTATACGATAAAAACTATTTTATAGAAAAAATAATTATTTTTGCATCGCTTTATTCTGAGGACTATAACTTTTTTATTTTTTTGCTGATGATGCTGCATGGCGGCTCGTTTTTTTGCGGGACAAGATGTCGCTTTCAGCGGTACCATGGTTATTTATATCTGTCTTTTTGATCGTGTGTTATTCCACTTTTTGTTCGGTGGTATGATAATAAAGCGTTGTTTTTTGCCTCGTTTTTTTTTTTTTTCCTTACGGTGTTTACTGAAGGGGTTAACTAGTGGGACAGTTTTATAGGTTGGGTCGTTACGGACGCGGCGATTCTAAATATGTGTACTTTTTTTGTTTGTTTTTTTATTTAGATAAATAAATGTATTTATGGGATTAATATTTTTTTTTTTCATTATTTAGGATTTTTTTTTTTTTTTTTTACACGTGTGGAATTTTTTTTAAAAACTTTTTTACTTTGTCCCAAGGGGGGACATCACAGATTGGTGATCTGACAGTTTGCACAGCACTCTGTCAGATCACCGATCTGACTTACAGTGCTGCAGGCTTACCTAGCGCCTGCTCTGAGCAGGCACTTGGTAAGCCACGTCCCTCCCTGCAGGACCCGGATGCCATGGGCATTTTGGATCCAGGCCTGGAGCAGGGAGGGAGGTGAGGAGACTCTCGCAGCAACGTGATCACATCGCATTGCTGCTGGGGTCTCAGGGAAGCTCGCAGGGAGCCCCCTCCCTGCGCGATGCTTCCCTGTACCGCCGGCACACCGTGATCATGTCTGAGGGTTAATGTGCCGGGGGCGGTCTGTGACCGCTCCTGGCACAGCACCGGATGTCAGCTGCGATAGGCAGCTGACACCCGGCCGCGATCGGCCGCACTCCCCCCGTGAGCACGACCGATCGCGCTGGACGTACTATTCCATCCTTGGGAAGTAGGGCCCACCCCACATGGACGGAATAGTATGTCCAGTGGCAGAAAGGGGTTAAGTATTTTGTGTGACATATCTCTGTGATTTAATTGCATAAAAATTCAAAGTTGAAAAATTGCGAAATTTTCAAAATGTTTGCCAAATTTCCGTTTTTTCACAAATAAACGCAGGTAATATCAAAGAAATTTTACCACTATCATGAAGTACAATATGTCAGGAGAAAACAATGTCAGAATCACTGGGATCCATTGAAGCATTCCAGAGTTATAACCTCATAAAGGGACAGTGGTCAGAATTGTAAAAATTGGCCCGGTCATTAACGTGCAAACCACCCTTGGGGGTAAAGGGGTTAGGCACCTCATCTGGCTCCAATGGGAAGAGGTGCTGGGAACACTGTCTCAGTTGCTCCCTCCCTGGTCTTAGACCCCGGATCCTACTTGGGAATGATTCTGTAGAGCTGGTGCACGTCGGCACGGTTCTCCAGCCTGGGGCCCCTTTCTCCCATGGTATCTCTATCCCCATGGCCTGTAGCTGTCTTATATACTGCATGCACCCTGCCCTGGGCAAGCTACCCAGGCTTCTCCATCAAATCAGGAAGTATCCTGATTATACTTCCCTGTTCTGTGTTGTCTCTCCCATTTCCTTAACCCTTGTGCTGCCTTCTTCCTACTCTATTCTATGCTATTATCTATCACTAATGTGCCCCCCCCTCTATTCTAGCCCCACTACTATTCTATAGTATCCTATATCCTATTCTAGCCCTAATCCTATAAAAAGCACACATCAAGTATATTTGCATTACGGTATATAAATATTACATCACAGTATATAAACATCAATAAACAGTGAGGTGTCACATGTAACCATGCGAACAGTATCCAGGAGAGAGAAGGCACATGAGGGTCTCCATCACCTCCTTACAAAGGCAGAGGTTGAGGGTGCAGATGGAGGCCCTTGAGGTGGAGGAGGCAGAAGCAGTGGAGAAAGTGTGAAATATAGAGGTTTGTCCTGCAAGCCTTGGAGATTCCACTATTTGTGGAGCAGTGCCTGCCCCCACAGCCACCAGAGTCACCCAGTGCCCAGTCAGCAAGATGTTACGCCCTTGGGGTCTGTCGGTCTGCATTTTTGCGCAGTGGTATTCCCAGTGTAGCACATGTTGATTGCGTATGTGAAGGTTCATACATGTAGTAGTCAAATTATTGCACTTTTTCCCACTACTCAGCTTTTTTTTGCAAAGTTGGCAGATTACGTGAGTTAGCTCATCCTTTGCTATATCAAAAATGGCCCAGGCTAGGCAACCCTTGCCACGCCTGGGAGCTGCAGAACCGCGAATGCTGCTGGTCACAGCCACAGTTGTGGCTGAGGATGCATTGCTTGTCATGGCTGCATCACTATGTGTCTGCGATGTACATCGCAACATAAGCTCCTTGACTTCCTCCTTAGATATCCTACTCAGCTGTGCGCTTCCGTGTTCATGCCAACTGAGATCTAAAAGCCCCTTCACATTAAGCGACGCTGCAGCGATACCGACAACGATCCGGATCGCTGCAGCGTCGCTGTTTGGTCGCTGGAGAGCTGTCACACAGACAGCTCTCCAGCGACCAACGATCCCGAGGTCCCCGGGTAACCAGGGTAAACATCGGGTTACTAAGCGCAGGGCCGTGCTTAGTAACCCAATGTTTACCCTGGTTACCATCCTAAAAGTTAAAAAAAACAAACGCTACATACTTACCTACCGCTGTCTATCCCCGGCGCTGTGCTTCTCTGCACTCCTCCTGCACTGACTGTGAGCACAGCGGCCGGAAAGCAGAGCGGTGACGTCACCGCTCTGCTTTCCTGCTGATCGACGCTCACAGCCAGTACAGCAGGAGTGCAGAGCACAGCGCCGGGGACAAACAGCGGTAGGTAAGTATGTAGCGTTTGTTTTGTTTTTTACTTTTACGCTGGTAACCAGGGTAAACATCGGGTTACTAAGCGCGGCCCTGCGCTTAGTTACCCGATGTTTACCCTGGTTACCAGTGAAGACATCGCTGGATCGGTGTCACACACGCCGATCCAGCGATGTACACGGGAGATCCAGCAACGAAATAAAGTTCTGGACTTTGTTCAGCGACCAACGATCTCCCAGCAGGGGCCTGATCGTTGGTCGCTGTCACACATAACGATTTCCTTAACGATATCGTTGCTACGTCACAAAAAGCAACGATATCGTTATGTGTGAAGGTACCTTAACACCTCATCATCATCCTCTGTGTTATCACATTCCTCACCCTTAGAGTTGCCCTCATCCTCTTCCTGCCCTGACAGCACAGTACAGTCCGCATGAGCCTCAGATATCAGAGTCTCATCAGGATCACCTCCCCCCAGGGCTTAAAGTCTGGTCACAAGGTTCAGGATGCTGCTCAGACCCTACTTCGTCCTGCCCTGGATCCAAGCTGAAAAAAATTTGGGGCATCGGTGCAGATTTAATCCTCTTGACTCTGTGAAGCTTTTGAGTACACTTATGATGCCCATGGCATAGAATGTGTGAACATGAACAGCTCTTCAGACTCACCCATTTGTGGTTCCCTACAGTCAGATGTACGACAGCTTAATTTCAACAATTTTAATGTGCGTGAGGTCTGCAGACACCTTCATATCACTGCCAAAAAATGACAATGTGGGATACAGCATTTTGCAAAAGAAAAAGCCATTATGCACACTGTGGAATTTCACTGCTACTAAATAACAAGGTGAGATATGGCATAGTGAATCACGGTAGCAACTGCCCCCCAAAAATATTTCTTCATGCACAACAGTTCAAACCACAGAACAAAGTCACCATAGCACTAAATGACAAAGTGTGATATGGCATGCTGTTTCACATTTAGCTAGTGAAAAAATAAGATTTAGAATGGTATACTCGTACATGGAGCACAATAGAAGTAGTGCACAACACATTTGTATGACATGTGCCCTGTTGTTTCCGTCTGTGGACCTCAGTAATGGCAAAAGAAATAAAATATATATTGCTGGAAGGTCGATTTCATAGCCACACATGACACTACCTAGCTAAACTATCTGAGTAAGAAACAACCGCCTAGCTAACTACCTAAAATCTAACTGCTAACAGTTAGAGAGGTAGTGTGGCGAGCACTCTTGCTGAGATCCGAGGTGCTGGTGAAGTGGGATGGCAATCTCCGTAGTAAAGTAATGTTCAATCGCAGACTTTTAATAGATGCTTGTGAAGACTTTATTATACAAGTGTGAAAACTTTATTATACAGTACATTATAGTATTATACATAAAGTCTTCACAAGCATCTATTAACCCCTTTCTGACATATGACGTACTATCCCATGGATGTGGTGTGGGCCCGTATGACCACCGACGGGATAGTACGTCATGCCACACCAGGCATCGGCCAAAACCCCCCCGGATTGGCACGATCAACGATCACATAGATTGCGCCAATCGCAGGGCACATCGGCGGTGTTACTGCACTGTGCCCTGCCAGAAACATCCTGGATCGGTGCTGTAATAGCACTGATCCTACTCCGGAGCCTGCAGCTACTGATTGGCACGATCGATGTGATCGTCAATCGTGTCATTCACATGGCACAGCAGCGGTGTGACCGCGCTGTGCCCTGATGGTGACCTGCCGGTCACCTACTGGTGACCTGCCTCTGGATCAGAGCTGTGAGCTCCGATCATAGGCCGGTGCCTAGCAACACCAGCGTCACCAGGGCCACCTCTGATTGGTGGGATCGATGTGATCATTCGATCCCACCAATCACAGGTTACAGCAGCGGTATGACCGCTCTGTGACCTGTCTCACCTGTCCCTGACCTGCCTGACTGCTCTGCAGGAATCCTTAACTAGTGTGAGCGGTCATGCTGACAGTTCCCCTCCTGTGCTGGGACTTATGGTGCCACAGTAGCCTGTGACACCACAATTCTTGCTGAAGAAAAAAGAAAGACAGAAGAAAGAAGATAGAAGAAAGAAGAGAGACTACAACCGTAAGTGCTGATCCCCGATCCCGGCCCGATCTGTTTTCACCCCCCATCCACACCATCCCCCCTTCCCTTTCCCCCTCCACCCCCACTTTGTGCCGCTTTCGTGACCATTTTTTGCAGCCGCCGAGCTGTCATGCACGCTTTTCTTTTTCACCCCCCTTAGCGCCGGCGAGCGTTGATTGGTGACCCAGTTCACCGATCAACACTCGTGCTCACTTTTATTTTTCACACCCCCGCGCGTGCACCCAGCCGCCGTGTCTAACCCGTGCTTTCCCTTTTCATTTTTTCCCCCATCCCCTTGCGCTCACCCAGCTTCCGCGTCTAACCCGTGCTTTCCCTTTTCTTTTTTTTTCCCATCACCGTGTGCACACCCAGCCGCAGCGTCTAACCCGTGCTCTCCCTCTTCTTATTTTTTTTCCCCATACCCGTGCGATCACCAAGCCACTTCGTCAAACCCGTGCTTTCTCTTGTCTTTTTTTTCCCATCCCCGTGTGTGCACCCAGCAATCACGTCTAATCGGTGTTTTCCCTTTTCTTTTTCTTTTTATTCCCCTTCCCCGTGCGCTCACCCAGCCGCTGCATTAAACCTGTGCTTTCCCTTTTCTTTTTTTCCCATCCCCGTGCGCTCACCCAGCCGCCGCGTCTAACCCGTGCTTTCCCTTTTTCTTTTTTTTTCCATCTCCATGCGCTCACCCAGCCGCTGCGTCAAACCCGTGCTTTCCATTTTCTTTTATTTTTTCCCATCCCCGTGCACTCACCCAGTCGCTGTGTCTAACCCGTGCTTTCCCTTTTCATTTTTTTCCCCATCCCCGTGTGCGCACCCAGCCGCAGCGTCTAACCCATGTTTTCCCTTTTCTTTTTTTTCCCCCATACCCGTGCGCTCACCCAGCTGCCGCATTGAACCCGTGCTTTCCCTTTCTTTTTTTTTCCCATCCCTGTGCGCTCACCCAGCCGCCGCGTCTAACCCGTACTTTCCCTTTTTCTTTTTTTCCCATCTCCATGCGCTCACCCAGCCACCACGTCTAACCCGTGCTTTCCTTTTTCCTTTTTCTTTCCCATCCCCGTGTGCTCACCCAGCCATCGTGTCTAACCCGTGCTTTCCCTTTTCTTTTTTTTATTCCCCATCCCCGTGCGCTCACCCAGCTGCCGCATTGAACCCGTGCTTTCCCTTTTCTTTTTTTTTCCCATCCCTGTGCGCTCACCCAGCCGCCGCGTCTAACCCGTACTTTCCCTTTTTCTTTTTTTCCCATCTCCATGCGCTCACCCAGCCGCCGCGTCTAACCAGTGCTTTCCATTTTCTTTTTTTTCCCATCCCCGTGTGCTCACCCAGCCGCCGCGTCTAACCCGTGCCTTCCCTTTTCTTTTTTTTTTCCCCATTCACCCAGCCGCGGCCGAACTCTGATAAGTGACTCGGTTGACTTATCAGAGCTCTCGTGTGTGCCGTTTTTTTTTTCACATCCCCGTTCACACACCCAGCAGCCGCCGAACTCTGATAAGTGGCTCGGTTCACTTACCAGAGCTCTTGTGCCTGCCGTTTTCCTTTTTTTTCACATCCCCGTTCGCACACCCAGCAGCCGCCGAACTTTGATAAGTGACATGGTTCACTTATCAGAGCTAGGGCCTGCTGTTTTAGACATTTTCTTTCACAGGCATTTTTTTCTCCCTATCTACTTTTTTTCCTTAGCTTTTCAGAATAGTTTGCACCAAACACTATCCCCCCACACGTACACATATTTACCAATAAAGTACACCCAAGCATCATACTCACAAAAAAAATGTCCCGCTTGTCCCGTTCGTCTCAACAGCGCTATTCATTAGAGGAGGCATATTCTTTCATAGCCTCCGACACTGATAGTGAGGGAGAGGATCCCACATTCCTTACCCTTCAGATTCTTCATCCTCTTCATCCTCCTCCTCATCTTCCTCCTCAGGTCCTGTGGAACCGCGATGCAGACGTCGCAGGACAGAAGCAGTGCCCACTATTCATGAAGATGAAGATGAAGCAGCGCCCACTCCTGAAGATAAACCAGCGTGCCCCTCTTCGGACCCCGTATGAACCTCGCTCCCAAAAAATTACGAGCCACTGATTCCTGATTTTGTGGCAGAATCAGGAATCAGGTTTGACACCACGGCCTCACAGAAATAGACTTTTTCAAAGTTTTTTTCTCTGAGGATTTTATTAACTTCTGTGATGCAGTGACCCCTGTAACAGGTAGGGGGCGCTGCATGGTGTGCACACAGAGGTGTATTGAGGCCGTGAGAGTGCATGGCAATCACAGGCATGACTGTGATAATGTGACAAAGTCCGACATTGTGGTGAATGGCCGATATATGTGTCGCAGAGGAGAAGACTCTGCGCTGCCACCCTGAAGCATCATGGGAGGCTGGCAGGGCTAGTTATGTGAGATGGGCAGGACAAACTAGCCACACACACCTACTCCCACCCAGGGGAGTGGTTTAAAGGTATATAATGTGACTAAGGTGTGGGTCGCATGGTCCTGTGTGGTTCCTGTGTTTGGATCTGAAGGGTCCAAGTACAAGGTCCTGGAAGCCCATGTTGGAAATCCTGGGAGTAGGATTCCTGAACAGCACGTGGTGGGGCTTTGGACTTGGTGGCCTGGGGTGTTGGACTAAAGTCCTGGATAGCACCTGGACAGGCCACACGCTTGTGTGTTGGGAGGTCCTGGGAGTAGGACCGGATCCCTGAAAAGCGCACAGTGAAAACTGTTAGGGAAGCTACGGTTCTTCGGTGGGTCTGGACTGACTAAGATATGCCGCACAGGCAAGTTGGTGATTCCCATGAGGCAGATTTCCCAGAAGAGAGGACTGACAAGGAGTCAGCAAGTGGAGCAGGAGCTCCCGTCAGGTACCTATACAGACTGTTGGTGCTTGTGTTATGAACTGTGTGGTAACCCACGGCAACTGGTCAGGAGAGCACCAGCGTGTTTAGTTGCTGCAAATGGCTAATGAGGTAAAGCCATAACTTGTAAACTTGGGGGAAAATGTGTGTAAATGGGTTAGTAACTGGCTTAGTGATAGAAAGCAGAGGGTGGTTATAAATGGTATAGTCTCTAACTGGGTCGCTGTGACCAGTGGGGTACCGCAGGGGTCGGTATTGGGACCTGTTCTCTTCAACATATTCATTAATGATCTGGTAGAAGGTTTACACAGTAAAATATCAATATTTGCAGATGATACAAAATTATGTAAAGCAGTTAATACAAGAGAAGATAGTATTCTGCTACAGAGGGATCTGGATAAGTTGGAAACTTGGGCTGAAAGGTGGCAGATGAGGTTTAACAATGATAAATGTAAGGTTATACACATGGGAAGAAGGAATCAATATCACCATTACACACTGAACGGGAAACCACTGGGTAAATCTGACAGGGAGAAGGACTTGGGGATCCTAGTTAATGATAAACTTACCTGGAGCAGCCAGTGCCAGGCTACAGCTGCCAAGGCAAACAGGATCATGGGGTGCATTAAAAGAGGTCTGCATACACATGATGAGAGCATTATACTGCCTCTGTACAAATCCCTAGTTAGACCGCACATGGAGTACTGTGTCCAGTTTTGGGCACCGGTGCTCAGGAAGGATATAATGGAACTGGAGAGAGTACAAAGGAGGGCAACAAAATTAATAAAGGGGATGGGAGAACTACAATACCCAGATAGATTAGCAAAATTAGGATTATTTAGTCTAGAAAAAAGACGACTGAGGGGCGATCTAATAACCATGTATAAGTATATAAGGGGACAATACAAATATCTCGCTGAGGATCTGGTTATACCAAGGAAGGTGACGGGCACAAGGGGGCATTCTTTGCGTCTGGAGGAGAGAAGGTTTTTCCACCAACATAGAAGAGGATTCTTTACTGTTAGGGCAGTGAGAATCTGGAATTGCTTGCCTGAGGAGGTGGTGATAGCGAACTCAGTCGAGGGGTTCAAGAGAGGCCTGGATGTCTTCCTGGAGCAGAACAATATTGTATCATACAATTATTAGGTTCTGTAGAAGGACGTAGATCTGGGGATTTATTATGATGGAATATAGGCTGAACTGGATGGACAAATGTCATTTTTCGGCCTTACTAACTATGTTACTATGTTACTATGTAAAGTTCTATGGCCTATGTGATATCCTGTTGGTGATGCAACTTGGCATACAAAGCGGTTTATGCTATATATAATAAACCGTATGGACTGTTTTTGTGTTAATAAACCATGACCGTGTGCTTGAATCCCGTGCTAAGCGAGTGTCCCCAATACACTCAGTAAGAGCAATCTTACATATGGTGTTCGAATGCGGCAACGATCCAGGAAGTACGTTCAGAGTTGTTTGCTGTGGCTCGGCGGGCCACGAAGATTGCGTCTGGCTGTAACTCGGCGGGGTTATGAAGCTGACAAACATCTTCCTGTGGATCGGCGGGTCCACTAAGGGGACAAGCGGCTTGCTGTGGATCGGCGGGTCTACGAAGTTTGCAGTGGAGCCGTGCAGAGCCTTGTGGAGCATAGCTGCAGTTGCAGCAAGAGGTTGCACAGCAGGCGGAGCTACAGTGGCAGTGGCTTGTGGTCGGCAGCCGGAGGTGCCGGTTGTATGTGACTGCAGCAGGAGCTGTGGCAGAACCAGCAGGAGCTGGTGAAGTGACATATAAAATTTTTTTTTTTCCTTCAGGTCGTGCAGACTCTTAAAGGGCCAGTACATCCCAGAGACTTAGTAGTGTACTCTGCGAACTGGGGCCTGAGTGCCATGGGGTGTACCCCCGGGAAGGGGGTGTCCCTAATAGTGGGCTGTGGCCCAAACGAGATGGTTGCCCAAAAGGGGGCGGAGTCCCCAAAAGGAGCGGTAACCCGAAGAGGGGTAGTAGCCCAAAGAGAGGTGGAATCTTGGGAAATGGTGGGTTTCCCTAAAGGGGGCGGCGCATCCCAAAGAGGTACCGCAGACAAATTGGTGCCCAGGGCCTGTAAGTTATGTGTGTCCGGTATGCTGTGTGAACTATCCATCTGGTGAAAGTTTACGGGGGGGTGCCCTACGGATGCATGAGATGGAAATGTATGGACTGGTCGATTCTGGGGGCCAGGTGACTCTGGTGAGGGTTGCGCCCGAGGGATTTGACATACCCGGTAGGAAGGTCAAGGTCACCTGCATTCATAAGCACACTAAGTGCTATCCAGTAGCCAGGGTGGTCTTAGAGACGGCCAAGGACAGTGCAATCCATGATGTGGCCGTTGTGTCAACCTTACCCTGCCCAGTGATAATTGGTCGGGACTCTGAGTTGTTCACAGACTTTTGGGAGAAGGGAGCTTCTTTACAACAGGTGAATGGGGGCTCTCAGCTGGTGGGGTTGCATTCCTAAAAGCATTTACATCTCCCAAGGTAGATGAGTCAGACGACGGGTTGACCAGTGGGGAAGGTGCGTCTGCCCAACTTACGGACATGTCACCTGATGTGTGCCCCACGATGACTTTAAGTGACATGGTTAATAAAGCCTGTGAAGCTGACACCCGGTTCAAGAATGACTTGAGGCTTCACCATGTTGTGGGGTGTGAGACAGACTGTGGTGGTGACTCCCATTCGGATGATGACGCCAGTGGGAAAGAGTGTAGTAAGGCTGACTCAGGTACAAATGGCAAATCTACCTCCAGTTGCCGGAGACGTAGAAAAGGCAAAGGGGCTGAATCAGTTGCACCTTGTGAAGGTTTGACGGAAGATGGTGAAGGCTCCAGAAAACCTGGTGCTGAGGACTTGGAGTGTCTGAGGTACTTTAACCCCTTTCTGACCTCGGACGGGATAGTACGTCCGAAGTCAGATCCCCTGCTTTGATGCAGGGCTCCGCGGTGAGCCTGCATCAAAGCCGGGACATGTCAGCTGTTTCGCGATCTGCCCACACCTATTAACTAGTTAAATGCCGCTGTCAAATGCAGACAGCGGCATTTAACTACAGCTTCCGGCCGGGCGGCCGGAAATGACGTCATCGCCGACCCCCGTCACATGATCGGGGTCGGCGATGCTTCAGAATAGTAACCATAGAGGTCCTAAAGACCTCTATGGCTGCTGATCACCGGTGGCTGTGAGCGCCACCCTGTGGTCGGCGCTCACAGCACACCTCCATTTCTGCTACATAGCAGCGATCAGCAGATCACTGCTATGTAGCAGAGGCGATTGAGTTGTGCCTGCTTCTAGTCTCCCATGGAGGCTATTGAAGCATGGCAAAAGTTAAAAAAAAAGTTAAAAAAAATGTGAAAAAAATAAAAAAAATATAAAAGTTTAAATCACCCCCCTTTCGCCCCAATCAGAATAAATCAATAAAAAAAAATCAAATCTACACATATTTAGTATCACCGCGCTCAGAATCGCCCGATCTATCAATTAAAAAAAGCATTAACCTGATCGCTAAACGGCGTAGCGAGAAAAAAATTCGAAACGCCAGAATTACGTTTTTTAGGTCGCCGCGACATTGCATTAAAATGCAATAACGGGCGATCAAAAGAACGTATCTGCACCAAAATGCTATCATTAAAAACGTCATCTCGGCACGCAAAAAAAAAGACCTCAACCGACCCCAGATCACAAAAAATGGAGACGCTACGAGTATCGGAAAATGGCGCAGTTTTTTTTGTTTTGTTATTTTAGCAAAGTTTGGAATTTTTTTTCACCACTTAGATAAAAAATAACCTAGACATGTTAGGTGTCTATGAACTCGTACTGACCTGGAGAATCATAATGGTAGGTCAGTTTTAGCATTTAGTGAACCTAGCAAAAAAGCCAAACAAAAAACAAGTGTGGGATTGCACTTTTTTTGCAATTTCACCGCACTTGGAATTTTTTTCCCGTTTTCTAGTACACGACATGCTAAAACCAATGATGTCGTTCAAAAGTACAACTCGTCCCGCAAAAAATAAGCCCTCACATGGCCAAATTGACGGAAAGATAAAAAAGTTATGGCTCTGGGAAGGAGGGGAGTGAAAAACGAACACGGAAAAACGAAAAATCCCAAGGTCATGAAGGGGTTAAAGTCCCCTGGAAAAAGAACAAACCTAAAGATGTCACTGCTGAGACCCAAGAGAAGGCTGACGCTGACAGTGCAAATTCTGAGGGTACAGAAGTGGAGGAGGCCACCAAAGAAGTGGTGCCTGAAATAAATACCTCCTCAAGGGATGGATGCTCCACCAATCCAGAGGATGGGCGAAGCAAGATAGAGCTGCTTAAAGAGTCTGTTGAACAAGAAGGAGTTCTGAGACAAGCGGTTGTGCACAGAGTGGATGAGCTGGAAAGGGAGGTCTTTGAGCTCTGACGTCACCTGTCGGCATGTCAAACCATGAATAGGGCCATATTGAAAAATATGGAGGTGCTCAGAATGGCCGAAGAAAAGAATCAGCAGGAGCTTTTCCAGAGAGAGGAAGAGCATCTCTGCCTGTCAGAGTAGCTGCCAATGCCCATCTTGGCGAAGGCTCAAGCAGAAGAAAAACCTGAGGAAGAGATCGTGCCAAGAGCGGAACAAGATGGTCATCCGGTTGTGGCAGATGTCCGTGAAGAAGATGAGACCCCACTTTTCAAGAGCATAATGGAGGTACCCGAAGACATGCGAGAAGTGTGTGCCAGTAAGGGTGTGCATGAGGCCTTTAGGAAGGCAATAGAGGCTTGTAGCATGCACTGGGCACCTGAGACTCAGCAATTGGTCATACTGTCGACTAAGGAAGTCACAGTGAAGCAGGTGGCTGTTCTCAGGGATATGCACCTACACTACCTCCGTACAAAACAGAGGATCATTTTGAAGAACAATGAAGCTGTTTGACGTTTGGAGCGTGAAAGGAAAGCTCAAAGTCAGCTGGGCTTAGTGGAAGACACAGTTCAAGTACCCAAAGTTATGGTCGCGAAAGTCATTGGGAGACTTGGGAGAGTTATGCAGGAGATGGTGGATAAATCCGGTGTGAAGAGACTGAGGATACCGGCTGTTGACGAGGTCCAGGTCATGGGTGAAGATGGGATGGTTCCATTCCATGTTGTCGGATCCAGAGAGTCTTGAAAATATCTGCATGCTCCTGGAATTTCGCATGGCATTACTAAGGGAGGTAGAGCAGCTGAGACTTGAGAGACTGCAAGTTAATAAACAGCTGCCAGAAAGGCAAAGAAGGTGGCGGCCACTTTCGACTCGAAATGCGGACAAACAAAGAGGTGGAAGTACCCAGCCTGAAGGAAGAGTTAGAGGCAGTAACTCCTCAGTTAGCTCAGTATTGAGTGGCCTAGGTGGGAGACCTTGTAGCGAATGTGTTGACAAAGAGTCAGTCCAGACAGGTCGTATGGGTACAAAATGATTGCGACGTCAGATTGAACATGATGCCCAAACCCGACTGAGAGGGCCCTCTCGACTAGTAGGGCAAGGTGACTCGGGTACCCTCTCAAGGTCCCTGGGTTAAGACAAATGTTCAACCCCACAAGTTTGAACAGATGGGGGGTATGTGATGCAGTGACCCAAGTAACAGGTAGGGGGCGCTGCATGGTCTCCCCAGTGTGCGCACAGAGGTGTATTGAGGCCGTGAGAGTGCATGGCAATCGCAGGCATGACTGTGATAATGTGACAAAGTCCGGCATTGTGGTGAATGGCCGATATATGTGTCGCAGAGGAGAAGACTCTGCGCTGCCAGCCTGAAGCAATGTGGTGTTCTGGGACCTATAGTCCCACAAGTATTTGGTGTTTATCATCGGAGGCTGGCAGGGCTAGTTATGTGAGTTTGGCGGGGCAAACTAGCCACACACACCTACTCCCACCCAAGGGAGTGGTTTAAAGGTATATAATGTGACTAAGATGTGGGTCACATGGTCATGTGTGGGTCCTGTGTGGGTCCTGTGTGGGTCCTGTGTAGTTCCTGTATTTGGATCTGAAGGGTCCAAGTACAAGGTCCTGGAAGCCCATGTTGGAAGACCTGGGAGTAAGATTCCTGAAGAGCATGTGGTGGTGCTTTGGACTTGGTGGCCTGGGGTGTTGGACTAAAGTCCTGGATAGCACCTGGACAGGCCACACGCTTGTGTGTTGGGAGGTCCTGGGAGTAGGACCGGAAACCTGAAAAGCGCACAGTGAAAACTGTTGGGAAAGCTACCGTCCTTCGGTGGGTCTGGACTGACTAAGATATGCCGCACAGGCAAGTTGGTGATTCCTGTGAGGCAGCTTTCCTGGAAGAGAGGACTGACAAGGACTCAGCAAGTGGAGCAGGTGCTCCCGGCAGGAACCTATACAGACTGTTGGTGCTTGTGTTATGAACTGTGTGGTAACCCACGGCAACTGGTCAGGAGAGGACCAGCGTGTTTGGTTGCTGCAAATGGCTAATGAGTTAAAGCCATAACTTGTAAAGTTCTATGGCCTATGTGATATCCTGTTGGTGATGCAACTTGGCTTACGAAGCGGTTTATGCTATATATAATAAACCGTATGTACTGTTTTTGTGTTCCAAAACTGTGACCATGTGCTTGAATCCCGTGCTAAGCGAGTGTCCCCCAATACACTCAGTAAGAGCAATCTTACACCTCATGGTGGAGTAAATTTGTATGCTCGGCAATTTTTGGAGCAAAACCCTGGTTCATCATTTTCTAACTGGTCTCCTGTAGATGCAGCTGAAATGATGCAGTTTTGGGGCCTGGTCTTTCATATGGGGATCCTGAAGAAGCCAGAAATTCAGCAATATTGGAGTGTTGATATTTTATACAACACTCCAGTGTTCCGAATGGTCATGGCCCATTTTGAGGCCATCCATAAATTTCTGCATTATTCCGATAATGCACAGTGTCCCACATGAGATGACCCCAACTTTGACCATCTGTTCAATGTTCGGACGGTCATCGAACACTTCAGAAAAAAGTTTGCTGAAGTGTACGTGCCCCAATGGGACATCTGCGTGGATGAGTCCTTGGTTCACTTTAAGGGGAGGCTAAGATTCCGTCAATACCTGCCCAACAAGAGGGCCAGGTGCGGAATCAAACTCTACAAGCTGTGTGAGAGTACCTCAGGGTACACTTACAGCTTTTGAGTCTACGAAGGGAAGGACACCAGGAGTTTAGAGATGAAGGAAAGGTTAGAGACAGGTCTTTAGTTAGCAGTGCAGTTCTGGTCCAGGGATGGCTTTTTAAGTAAAGGGGTTATGATGGCATGTTTGAATGAGGAGGGAAAGATACCTGAAGAAATAGAGAGGTTAAATATTTTAGTCAGGTGAGTGACCATGTCATGATTCCAATGGCAGGGAATCACAAAAGGACAAGCACCAACGAGCTCTAGGGTGATGGAACCTGAGCTGACCGCGACCCTAAACCTGAACACACAAATAACAATAGCCGGGGAACGTGCCTACGTTGATCCTAGACATCTCGCACCAGCCGAAGATCTAACTTCCCCTATTAGAAGAAACACAGACCTCTCTTGCCTCCAGAGAAATACCCCACAGAAGTAGCAGCCCCCCACATATAATGACGGTGAAATGAGAGGAAGGCACATACACAGTATGAAATCAGATTCAGCAAAATGAGGCCCGCTAAAACTAGATAGCAGAGGATACAAAAGTAAACTGCGCGGTCAGTAAAAAACCCTTCAAAAAACCATCCTGTAATTACTTGAACTCATGTTCCAACTCATGGAACATGAGGAGCAATTACAGCCCGCTAGAGCAACCAGCAGCAAAGAAACAATTATATGCAAGCTGGACAAGACAAAAATAAATCAAAACGTGGAAAAAGAAAATCAAAAACTTAGCTTGTCCTGAAGATTACTGAAGCCAGAAGCTGAGGTAACAAAACACTCTGATAACCTTGATAGCCGGCGGGGAAATGACAAGAAAGTCCGGTTAAATAGGAAACTCCCAAATCCTAATAGAACAGGTGGACACCAGAGACAGCAGAACACAAATCACCCAGTACCATCAGTAACCACCAGAGGGAGCCCAAAAACAGAACTCACAACAGTACCCCCCCTTGAGGAGGGGTCACCGAACCCTCACGAGAACCACCAGGGCGACCAGGATGAGCCCTATGAAAAGCGCGGACCAAATCATCAGCATGAACATCAGAGGCAACCACCCAAGAATTATCCTCCTGACCATAACCCTTCCACTTGACCAAATATTGGAGTTTCCGTCTGGAAACACGAGAATCCAAGATCTTCTCCACAACATACTCCAATTCCCCCTCCACTAGCACCGTAGCAGGAGGCTCAGGCGAAGGAGCAACAGGTACCTCATACCTCCGCAACAACGACCGATGGAACACATTATGAATAGCAAACGATGCCGGGAGATCCAAACGAAACGACACAGGGTTAAGAATTTCCAAGATCCTATAAGGACTGATGAACCGAGGCTTGAACTTAGGAGAAGAGACCTTCATAGGAACAAAACGAGAAGACAACCACACCAAGTCCCCAACACGAAGTCGAGGACCCACGCGGCGACGGCGATTAGCAAACTGCTGAGCCTTCTCCTGGGACAACTTCAAATTGTCCACCACATGACTCCAAATCTGATGCAACCTATCCACCACCATGTCCACTCCAGGACAATCAGAAGGCTCCACCTGACCAGAGGAAAAACGAGGATGAAACCCCGAATTACAAAAGAAAGGAGAAACCAAGGTAGCAGAACTAGCCCGATTATTAAGGGCAAACTCGGCCAGCGGCAAAAAGGTAACCCAGTCATCCTGATCAGCAGAAACAAAACACCTCAAATAAGTTTCCAAGGTCTGATTAGTTCGCTCCGTCTGGCCATTCGTCTGAGGGTGGAATGCAGACGAAAAGGACAAATCAATGCCCATCTTAGCACAGAACGTCCGCCAAAATCTAGACACAAACTGGGATCCCCTGTCAGAAACGATGTTCTCCGGAATCCCATGCAAACGAACCACGTTCTGGAAAAACAGAGGGACCAACTCAGAGGAGGAAGGCAACTTAGGCAAGGGTACAAGATGAACCATTTTAGAAAAGCGGTCACACACAACCCAGATGACGGACATTTTTTGAGAGACAGGGAGATCCGAAATAAAGTCCATGGAAATGTGCGTCCAAGGCCTCTTCGGGATAGGCAAAGGTGACAACAATCCACTGGCTCGAGAACAGCAAGGCTTAGCCCGAGCACAAACCTCACAAGACTGCACAAAAGAACGCACATCCCTAGACAAGGAAGGCCACCAAAAAGACCTGGCCACCAAGTCTCTAGTACCAAATATTCTAGGATGACCTGCCAACGCAGAAGAATGGACCTCAGAGATGACTCTACTGGTCCAGCTATCCGGAACAAACAGTCTCTCAGGCGGACAACGATCAGGTTTACCCGCCTGAAACTCCTGCAAAGCACGTCGCAAGTCTGGGAATACGGCCGACAAAATCACCCCATCCCTAAGGATACCAGTGGGCTCAGAATTTCCAGGGGAGTCAGGCACAAAACTCCTAGAAAGAGCATCTGCCTTCACATTCTTTGAACCTGGCAGGTATGAAACCACAAAATTGAAACGAGAGAAAAACAGTGACCAACGAGCCTGTCTAGGATTCAGACGCCTGGCAGACTCAAGGTAAATCAGATTTTTGTGATCAGTCAAGACCACCACACGATGTCTAGCACCCTCCAGCCAATGACGCCACTCCTCAAATGCCCACTTCATGGCCAAAAGTTCCCGATTACCCACATCATAATTCCGCTCAGCGGGCGAAAATTTTCTAGAAAAGAACGCACATGGCTTCATCACCGAGCAATCGGAGCTTCTCTGTGACAAAACCGCCCCCGCTCCAATCTCGGAAGCATCAACCTCAACTTGGAAAGGAAGCGAAACATCAGGCTGACGCAACACAGGAGCAGAAGAAAACCGGCGTTTAAGTTCCTGAAAGGCCTCCACAGCCGCAGGAGACCAATCAGCAACATCAGCACCCTTCTTAGTCAAATCCGTCAAAGGCTTAACAACACTAGAAAAATTAGTTATAAAACGACGATAGAAATTAGCAAAGCCCAAGAACTTCTGCAAACTCTTAAGAGATGCAGGCTGCGTCCAGTCACAAATAGCCCGAACCTTGACGGGATCCATCTCAATAGTAGAAGGGGAAAAAATATACCCCAAGAAAGAAATCTTCTGGACTCCAAAGAGACACTTTGAGCCCTTTACAAACAAGGAATTAGCCCGCAGGACCTGAAACACCTTCCTGACCTGCTGAACATGAGACTCCCAGTCATCAGAAAAAAACAAAATATCATCCAAATACACAATCATAAATTTATCCAGATATTCACGGAAAATATCGTGCATAAAGGACTGGAAGACTGAAGGAGCATTAGAAAGTCCGAAAGGCATTACCAAATACTCAAAATGGCCCTCAGGCGTATTAAATGCGGTTTTCCACTCATCACCTTGCTTTATTCGTATAAGATTATACGCACCCCGGAGATCAATCTTAGTGAACCATTTAGCCCCCTTAATGCGAGCAAACAAATCAGTCAACAAAGGCAAAGGATACTGATATTTTACGGTAATCTTATTCAAAAGACGATAATCTATACAAGGTCTCAAGGACCCATCTTTCTTGGCCACGAAAAAAAAACCTGCTCCCAAAGGGGACGAAGATGGACGGATATGTCCCTTTTCCAAGGACTCCTTAACATAATCCCGCATAGCAGTATGCTCTGGCACTGACAGATTGAACAAACGACCTTTAGGAAATTTACTACCAGGAATTAAATCTATAGCACAATCGCAATCCCTGTGAGGAGGAAGCGAACTGAGCTTAGGCTCCTCAAAAACATCCCGATAATCCGACAAAAATACAGGAACCTCAGAAGGAGTAGATGAAGCGATAGAAATCGGAGGTGCATCATCATGAACCCCCTGACATCCCCAGCTTAACACAGACATTGTTTTCCAGTCAAGGACTGGATTATGAGTTTGTAACCATGGCAGACCAAGTACTAGAACATCATGTAAATTATACAACACCAGGAAGCGAATCACCTCCTGATGAACGGGAGTCATACGCATGGTCACTTGTGTCCAGTACTGAGGTTTATTCATAGCTAAAGGTGTAGAGTCAATTCCCTTCAAAGGAATAGGGACTTCCAGAGGCTCAAGACTAAACCCACATCGCTTGGCAAATGACCAATCCATAAGACTCAGGGCAGCGCCTCAATCTACATAGGCATCGACGGAAATGGATGATAATGAGCAAATCAGAGTCACAGACAGAATGAACTTAGACTGTAACTTACTAATGGCAACAGACTTATCAACCTTTTTTGTGCGTTTAGAGCATGCTGATATAACATGAGCCGAATCACCACAATAAAAGCACAACCCATTTTTCCGCCTATAGTTTTGCCGTTCACTTCTAGACTGAACTCTATCACATTGCATTGTCTCAAGTGCCTGTTCAGAAGACACCGCCAAATGGTGCACAGGTTTGCGCTCCCGTAAACGCCGATCAATCTGAATAGCCATAGTCATAGACTCATTCAGACCCGTAGGCGCAGGGAACCCCACCATAACATCTTTAATGGCCTCAGAAAGGCCATCTCTGAACTTTGCAACCAGGGCGCACTCATTCCACTGAGTAAGCACTGACCATTTCCGAAATTTTTGACAATATATTTCTGCTTCATCTTGCCCCTGAGAGAGAGCTAATAAAGCTTTTTCAGCCTGAATCTCTTGGTTAGGTTCCTCATAGAGCAAACCCAATGCCAGAAAAAACGCATCCACATTAAGCAACGCAGGATCCCCTGGTGCCAATGCAAATGCCCAATTTTGAGGGTCACCCCGCAGGAAAGATATAATAATCTTAACCTGCTGAGCAGGGTCTCCAGAAGAGCGAGATTTCAAAGAAAGGAACAGCTTGCAATTGTTCCTAAAATTCAGAAAACTAGATCTATCTCCAGCAAAGAACTCTGGAATAGGAATTCTAGGTTCAGACATAGGAGCATGTACAACAAAATCTTGTATATTTTGAACCTTAGCAGCAAGATTATTCAAGCTGGAAGCTAAACTCTGGACGTCCATGATAAACAGCTAAGGTCAGAGCCATTCAAGGATTAAGAGGAGGAAAAAAAAAAAAAAAATCAGCCAGGCTGCAATTAGGGTTAGGCAGCAACCTCAGAGGAGAAAGAAAAAAAAAAAAACTTCCTCAGACTACTTTTCCTCCTACTTCAGCCCAAACATTTTGTGGCCGGCTATACTGTCATGATTCCAATGGCAGGGAATCACAAAAGGACAAGCACCAACGAGCTCTAGGGTGATGGAACCTGAGCTGACCGTGACCCTAAACCTGAACACACAAATAACAATAGCCGGGGAACGTGCCTACGTTGATCCTAGACGTCTCGCACCAGCCGAAGATCTAACTTCCCCTATTAGAAGAAACACAGACCTCTCTTGCCTCCAGAGAAATACCCCACAGAAGTAGCAGCCCCCCACATATAATGACGGTGAAATGAGAGGAAGGCACATACACAGTATGAAATCAGATTCAGCAAAATGAGGCCCGCTAAAACTAGATAGCAGAGGATACAAAAGTAAACTGCGGTCAGCAAAAAACCCTTCAAAAAACCATCCTGTAATTACTTGAACTCATGTTCCAACTCATGGAACATGAGGAGCAATTACAGCCCGCTAGAGCAACCAGCAGCAAAGAAACAATTATATGCAAGCTGGACAAGACAAAAATAAATCAAAACGTGGAACAAGAAAATCAAAAACTTAGCTTGTCCTGAAGATTACTGAAGCCAGAAGCTGAGGTAACAAAACACTCTGATAACCTTGATAGCCAGCGGGGAAATGACAAGAAAGCCCGGTTAAATAGGAAACTCCCAAATCCTAATAGAACAGGTGGACACCAGAGACAGCAGAACACAAATCACCCAGTACCATCAGTAACCACCAGAGGGAGCCCAAAAACAGAACTCACAACAGACCACTGGTGAGAGAAACTGCAGGATATGTGAAGGAATGGGGTCACTGTTGCAGGTTGTAGGCCGAGCAGAAGCGAGGAGCTTGGAAACTTCTTCTTCTGAAACAGGCTCAAAGATGTCTAGTGAGCTTGAGTTGTGGCAGGGAAGGGTATCCAGGCACTCAGGAGATTGCGCTGAGATATTCTGATGGATGTGGTTTATTTTTTCTAAGAAATAAGTGGCCAGATCCTCACCGCTGAGGTTGGTGATGGAGGCCTGTTGGAGAGGGAGGAGATGGGGGCTAGTGATGTGTGGAGATTGTCCACAAGCTGCTGGGTATTAATGGTATGTGTATTCCGATAAGTGTGGTAAGTCAGGGTGTCCCGGGTGAGGAGACAATTCTTGACAGAGAAGGAAAGAAGGTTGTGGTCCGAGAGCAGGAGAGGGGAGTTGTGCAGCGGGACGGGAGAAAACCAGGTCCAGAGTATTCCCGTCCTCATGCATAGGAGAATTAGTAAACTGTGAGAGGCCGAATGAAGAAGTTAGAGAAAGAAGATGAGAGGCAGATTGGGAGAGGGGATCATTGATGGGGATGTTAAAGTCTCTCATGATGAGGGCGGGGATGTCACAGGATAGAAAATGAGTTAGCCAGGTGGCAAAGTGGTCTAGAAACTGATGGGAGGAGCCTGGAGGGCGATAAACAACCGCCACTCACAAGGAGAAGGGCTTAAAGAGTCTGATGGCGTGGGCTTCAAAGGAAGGAAATGTGAGTGAGGGAACCTGGGGGATGACCTGGAAAGCACATTGTGATAAACGGAGCAAACCAACACCTCCACCCTGTCTGTTCTCAGGTCTGGTGGTATGTGAAAATTTCAGCCCACCAAACGAGAGTGCGGCAGCGGCGGTGGTGTCTGAATGCTGGATCCAGGTTTCTGTAATAGCCAGAAGGTTAAGGGAATAACCGATAACTTTTATTCCAGCATCCCACTCTACAAATCCCTCTCTGCGCAAGGTACCACAGTCTGCAGTACTGTCTGCAAAAATCAGAGAGGGCTCCCGAAGACGCTACTTGGGCAGATGCTCAGAAAAGGTGAGAGTAGAGCCCAATGTAGCGACCACCTCCTGGTGGTCAAATACAATTACAAAAGGGATGTCCTTCTCTTGACCACCATACACGGTGATGGCAGCGCCCTTAGCACTGTACGAGGTACCTCTACACAGGTCAGCAAACCGGACTGTGTACTGGGGTACAACAAAAACATGGGGGGCATTGATCTCTCCGATCAACTCCTCCAACTGTACAGTGCTTTGAGAAAGGCCAAGGTGTGATTCAAAAATCTGTCAATGTACATCTTACAAATGGCAATGCTCAAAGCTTTCCTGCTGTCACAATGTGCAAGCCACACCAATACGTCGTACCTTCAGTTCCAGGAGGTAGTGGTTAAGGCCTTGATATTTGGCACGAGGGAAGGAGCGGGTCCCAGTACTTCCAGAACTGAGGGTGCTCGTATCGTACCAGGTCAGCATTTTCCGGGGGTGGTTCCGCCAACTGGAAGTAAAAGTAAGCACCAAAAAAGGTGCCGAGTGTGCTGCAAAAGAGGAATACGCAAGGACACCATTTACCATGTTCCCTTGGGAAAATAAAAAATTGGGGACTAAACGATCATGTTTGTGGAAAAAATATGATTTTTTATTTTGACGCCCGGGCATTATAAACTTCTGTGAAGCACTTGGGGGTTCAATGTGCTCAACACACACCTAGATAAGTGGGGGTTTCCACTGTTTAGGTGCATCAGGGGCTTGCCAAACACAACATGGCGTCCGATCTCAATTCCAGCCAATTTTAACTTGAAAATGTCAAACGGTGCTACTTTCCTTCTTAGCCCTGCCGTGCGCCCAAACAGTGGTTCACCCCCACATATGGGGTATCAGCGTACTCAGGACAAATTGGACAACAACTTTTATTGTCCAATTTCTCCTGTTACCCTTGGAAAAATAAAAAATTGGGGACTAAACCATCATGTTTGTGGAAAAATAGGATTTTTTATTTTCACGCCCGGGCGTTATAAACTCCTGTGAAGTCTCTGGGGGTTCATCCCTGGGGGTTCAACACACACCTGAATAAGTTCCTTAGGGGTCTAGTTTCCAAAATGGGGTCACTTGTGGGGGGTTTCTACTGTTTAGGCACATCAGGGGATCGCCAAACGCTTGAAAATGTCAAACGGCGCTCCTTTCCTTTTGAGCCCTGCCGTGTGCCCAAAAAGTGTTTCCCCCCCCACATGAGGGGTATCAGTGTACTCAGGACAAAGTGGACAACAATTTTTGAGGTCCATTTTCTCTTTTTACCCTTGGGAACATAAAAAAATTATTGCTGAAAAATCATTTTTGTGACTAAAAAGTAAAATGTTCATTTTTTCCTTCCACGTTCCTTCTGCTTCTGTGAAACACCTGAAGGGTTAATAAACTTCTTGAATGTGGTTTTGAGTACCTTGAGGGGTGCAGTTTTCATAATGGTGTTACTTAGGGGTATTTTCTGCCATACAGACCCCTCAAAATTACTTCAAATGTGAGGTGGTCCCTAAAAAAAAATGGTTTTGTAAATTTTGTTGTAAAAATGAGAAATCGCTGGTCAAATTTTAACCCTTATAACTTCCTAGCAAAAAAAAATTTTGTTTCCAAAATTGTTCTGATGTAAAGTAGACATGTGGGAAATGTTATTTATTAACTATTTTGTGTCACATAACTCTCTGGTATAACAGAATAAAAATAAAAAATTTGAAAATTGCTAAATTTTCAAAATTTTCACCAAATTTCCATTTTTTACACAAATAAACACAAGTTATATCGAAGAAATTTTACCACTAACATGAAGTACAATATGTCACGAGAAAACATTCTCAGAATCGCTATGATCTGTTGAAACGTTTTGGCGTTATTACCTCATAGAGGGACAGTGGTCAGAATTGTAAAAATTGGCCCGGTCATTAACATGCAAACCACCCTAGGGGGTAAAGTGGTTAAGAGTGTGTGGTGATTGAACATTACTCTAGCTGCTAACAGTGTCAGTGTAAGGAGCAGCCTCTCTGCTCTATTACACTGTCAAAATAGGGCTAAAACAAGATGCTTGCTCTTTATATGCAGAGAGACATGTGATTTCAGTAACCAATAACACAAGCTTTTGTGTCAGGACATTGTGGATGTTTCCTGCACCCTGATTGGCTAGCTGCAATGTGCACACACAACGTTAGAAAAAACAAAAAAAGTTACTGTTTACAAGCACACCACGTCTCTGAGCTCTGCAATCCCCCTCCCCTCATCAAACATGTGCCCCATACTTATGATACACCCAAAAAAAAAATATAGAGAAGAAAGATTATAGTAGCCAAAGTGCTGAAAATACTTTAGTGGCAACGCAAATATTTTCTGCACTTTTTACCAAATGTTACCGATTTTTTTCCGATTTTATAAAATTTTGCTTGTGTTTCCGATCATGAATCCGAATGTGCCATATTCATGCTGAATTTATGTTTAGCGATCGTTTTTCAAACTAATTCGCTCATCACTACTCGGGACCCTTATTGCTGCCAGGATCCACAGAGATTAGACTTCCATCATCTATGCTGTGGATAGATGACAAGTGTTGATTCTAGAAAAAACACTTTCATCTCCTACATCTAAATTTGTGAGATCATTTGTTGATGTGGCCGATGACCAATGATTTCTACAATGATATTTAGTTCCTACAGAAATATTGTATTGCATCCCCCAAAACAAATAAAAATAAAATGTGATCAAAACTGTGCTTAAATGTGTACAAAGAATGCTACCTGTGCTTTCCAGTCTGTAAAAGCATGCTCGTGATCATTCTGGAGAGTCAGGAACTTTTCCTCATTTTCCATTGCCTTTGCCCTTTGAAGCTCATTATCTCTTTCAAGGGACTGCAATAAAATTAATTATCCAAAAAATTATCAATACCACATTAATGAATTTTGATGAGTTTTATGTAGCTTGGACCTTTTGTTTCTAACATGCTAGAAGTGCCACACAGATCAGTGATAATGCGCTATCAACAATAATTTTCATAAATTAACAGAAAGGTACTTATAGTTTAGCTAACAGGAGACAGTGGGAGTTTAGAGAGAAGAAATGGCAATAAAAGGATATAAAAACACTTGCCATTACTCAGATTCACTGCATGAGTTTTAATGTGCTTCCAGAAAAATAAACACAAGACATAGGCAGATCTGAAATGTATTATAAAGAAATGGCTAATAAATGAAATTATTTTGGTGTACTTTTTAATGGAATGCACAGTGTAATGGTTATATGAACTGTCTACATAATGAAACATCCATGTTCACATGTAATATTTGCATTTACTGTCAGAGGCATACAGCACGTGAAGACACTTCAGAAGTGTTTTCCGAGCAATGCACATCATGACTTTAACACTGCCAAAGAAGAAGCCTTTATTTCTGCATTTACTCAACACTAGCATTGCTGTCACATTGATAAATTGAGCTAATTCTGTATGAATCAACAGTAACAGTTCACACACAATTCGGGTTCTCCTGGAATTTTTACTTTAATCATATTTTTTTCCTCGGCTGCGAGGATAAAAGGCTTTGCCTCCATGACAATGAACTGATTCCAACCTCTAACAAGATGTAAACACTACTTTACCGGACAATAGCTGTCAATGCACAAGACATTGGATCAATTATATTTATGGGTCTATGCTTTTATTTTTTTGGATTCACATCAGAGTGTCTAGTCAAGTATGAAATTGTAAGATGTAACAAAGTTCTTGCTATTTTGTCTTTTGACCAAAATTCCCAAGGACATTTCTTGAAATAAAACAGTTTGAGAAAAGTTTTCTTTTTAAATTGCGCTATGATAATACTTGGTAAAATCACTTCATAAACTGTTCTCAGCCCACAAAGTCTATGCAGTGCAAATCAGTAGATAGAAAGAGAGGAGGGGTATGCAGCTGCAGGAACTTAATGAGAGGGAGAAGTATGATTGATAATAAGCGCTTAGGAGCTTACTGTACATTCTACATTATACACACTAAACTCCCATGTTAACCCAAGTGGTGTCTCATGGCAGCCAAAATGTTATATTTAAGGTATTTATACTCAAACTATGAGACTGGCATCATCGGTACGGTGCCACTTGGTTACTGGTGAGGCCCAGCTAAAGTGAGATATACTGTACAGTATACAGAGAAAGGGATTCCAATCTCTATGTTCAGGAGCAGCAGCTTTGAGGACATGGGTGTAGCTATAAATCCCACTGGGTTAGGTTATTCTGCCTACTAGACAACAGCAGCACTGTTTTTCTGCCATTCTATAGTATTCTGCTCCTCCCTACTCTACAGACATCAATAAATAGTTGCAATCTGATTTCTCACAGAGCTGACAGTTTGTATTGTTTTAAGCAAGACACATTTTAGCTGTTTTTCAGAGTAGATGGTGAGTTCATGCAGGAAGGGAAGAAAAGGCTCATAAGTGAAGAAGGAAATATAATAATATGATAAGATATATTTGAACTTGAATTGAAAGAAAAACACAGACTCATTTAATATTCATAATTAAACCATACTTATGACCTCTCCTAATTCCAACGAAGCCCTCGATCAACTGTAATATAAGTAAAATAAAAAACAACAATATACCATACCTATTGGTCGTTCTGTCCCACGCCATAATCTACACAGTAGTTCTCAGCCTGGATGGTCGCATCTTGGCACTGTTCAGGTTAAAAACTAATTCTCCCCCAGACATGGATTAAGGCGTCTGTGTCTTTATTTCAATTAAAGGACTTTATTCTAGGTGTCTGTTTTTTCTCACAATGTGACTATGGGGTTAGTAATGGAGGTGTCTTATTGACGCCTCTCCATTACTAACCTCAGGGCTTGATGTCACCAGACAATACAAAGGTGACATCAACCCCCCCAACTATTACCCCACTTGCCACCACTACATGGCAACTGGGAGGAGCGAAGCTAAGTGCCAGAATTGGCGTATCTTAGAGATCCGCCTTTTCTGGGGCAGTTGAAAGCTGATGTTTTTAGCTTGGGGGCAGTATCCATGGCCCCTTCCTAGGCTATCAATACCAGCCTGCTGCTGTCTGCATTGCCTTGGCTGGTTATCAATTATAGGGGGACCCCATGTCATTCTTTTGGGGGGTCCCCCATTTTAATAGCCAGTAAAGGCTAAGTATACAGTTGGAAGCTGATATTAATAGCCTGGGAAGCTCCATGAGCATTATCCCCTTCGCAGGCTATAAACATCTGCCCCCAGTCATCAGCTTTCTCTCTGCTGGTTAGGAAAATTGCATGTCAGCCCACGTAATTTGTTTCCGAAAACAATCTTTTATTAATTATATACATATACAGTAAATTGCATACACAGTACTAATTGTATCTGTCACTGACATCTATATATCTACATATTCTATTTGTATTTATTGTATGTAATGCATCTCTTCTATCCTGTCGGCTCCTGCAGTGATTTTACAGAACATGGCACATAATTTGCCAGCTTTTCATGTATCTATTTATCTATGCAATATATATGTGTGTGTCACTTACATACAGTCAGGAAAAAAAGTACTTAGGCAGCCACCAATTGTGCAAGTTCTCCCATTTAAACAGATGAGAGAGGCCTGTAATTGACGTCATAGATAGACCACAACTATGAGTCAACATCAGAAAACAAATCCAGAAAATCACCTTGTCTGATTTGGCAAGATGTAGTTTGCAAATTACAGTGGAAAATAAGTATTTGGTAACCTAAAAACATGCAAGATTTCTGGCTCTTACAGACCTGGACTTTCTTCTTTAAGAGGCTCTTCTGTCCTCCACCTGTAGTAATGGGAACTGTTTGAACTTGTTATCAGTATAAAAGACACCTGTCCACAACCTCAAACAGTCAGACTCTAAACTCCACTATGGTGAAGACCAAAGAGCTGTCGAAGGTCACCAAAAACAAAATTGTAGTCCTTCACCAGGCTGGGAAGACTGAGTCTGCAATAGACAAACAGCTTGGTTTGATAAAATTAACTGTGGAAGCAATAATGAGAAAATGGAAGACATACAAGTCCACTGATAATCTCCCTGGATATGGGGCTCCACGCAAGATCTCACCCCGTGGGGTCAAAATGATCACAAGAACGATGAGCAAAAATCCCAGAACCACACGGGGGGACCTAGTGAATGACCTGCACAGCCCTGGGACCACTGTAACAAAGGCTACCAACAGTTACACACTACGCTGCCAGGGACTCCGATCCTGCAGTGCCAGATGTGTCCCCTGCTTATGCCAGTACATGTCTGGGCCTGTCTGAAGTTTGCTAGAGAGCATTTGGATTATCCAGAAGAGTATTGGGGGAATGTCATATGGTCTTATGAAACCAAAGTAGAACTGTTTGATAGAAACAAAACTGGTTGTGCTTGGAGGAGACAAAATGCTGAGTTGCATCCAAAGAACACCTTGCCTACTGTGAAGCATGGGGTGGCAACATCATGCTTTGGGGCTGTCTCTCTGCAAAGGGACCAAGAAGACTGATCCGTATACATGAAAGAATGAATGGGGCCATGTATCATGAGATTTTGAGTGCAAACCTCCTTCCATGAGCAAGGTCTGTCATGCCTTTGTGCATTGAATTGTAGTATATTCATAACACTGAAGTTTACTGTATTGTGATAACTTATCCAACAGCACCACCTGTTGACAATGTTCTCATTGCAGCTTTGCTCTCTGTTTCATTGCTTGCTGTGCATTTAATCTTTGCTCATCAAGGCTTCTGTAGTTTCCCATCGGCCTATGCATTAGCCTTGCCCCCTTCTTTTCCAGCAGCCATTTTGGCCTCATGGATGCTGACATGCTGATCATCTCTTCCTGATTTTCAGCCCATGTGGTCCTTTACCTCCTTCTTGTTAGAGCTCACCATATTGTATTATGGAGCTACTCTGTTCTATATGTTTATATCAAAGTAGTCTTATTACTTTTCACCATATTGTGTATTAACGCCGTGAATGCATAATGCTATGTACTTTATATATGTTGTATGCTTTGTACTGAGTACTTTCATTTTTCTTGTAGTTTTATTTTACACTGATCCTATCAATAAAAGTTGTAAAGGACCCCCTGCGTCTACCTCAATGCATCAATTATTATTATTTATTATTATAGCGCCATTTATTCCATGGTGCTTTACATGTGAGGAGGGGTATGCATAATAAAAACAGGTACAATAATCTTGAACAATACAACCCACAACTGGTACATTAGGAGAGAGGACCCTGCCCGCGAGGGCTCACAATCTACAAGGGATGGGTGAGGATACAGTAGGTGAGGATAGAGCTGGTCGTGCAGTGGTTTGGTCGATCGGTGGTTGCTGCAGGTTGTAGGCTTGTCGGAAGAGGTGGGTCTTCAGGTTTTCTTTGAAGGTTTCGATGGTAGGTGAGAGTCTGATATGTTGTAGTAGAGAGTTCCAGAGTAGGGGAGATGTGTGAGAGAAATCTTGTATACGATTGTGGGAAGAGGAGATAAGAGCGGAGTAAAGAAGGAGATCTTGTGAGGATCGGAGGCTGCATGCAGGAAAGAGTCAATAGGAAAGGGTTTAGCTGTCTGTCAACTCGCTTTTCTTAAGCACACTGTTGAGGGTATCAGAACAAGGGCATTGAAGATGAAACATGAATAGGTCTTTCAGCATGATGATCCCAAGCACAACGCCAGGGCAACGAAGGAGTGGCTTATGAAGCATATGAAGGTCCTGGAGTGGCCTAGCCAGGGAGTTGAAAGTCCGTGTTGCCTAGAGACAGGTCCAAAACATCAATGCTCTAGAGGAGATCTGCATGGAAGAATGGGCCAACATGCCACCAAAAGTGTTTGCCAACCCTTTGAAGACTTACAGAAAATGTTTGACCTCAGTCATTGCCAACAAAGGATATATAACAAGTATTTGGTCATTAACATATGTTCTTCTCAATATCTTATTTTCCACCATAATTTGCAAAAGAAATCTTGCCAAATCATACAAGGCGATTTTATGGATTTGTTTTCTTAATTTTGACTCTCATAGTTGTGGTCTACCTATGATGTCAATTACAGGCCTCTCTCATCTTTTCAAGTCGGAGAACTTGCACAATTGGTGGCTGACTAAATACTTTTTTTCCCCACTGAATATGTACATATCTATTCTATCCATTCTATTCTAGCCTGTCAGTGTGATTTTACTGTACGCGCACATGATTTGCCAGCTTTTCTTCTGTCATATATATATATATATATATGTTTATATATATATATATATACACATGTGTTTTGATAAATATTTCCTTTGAAAACAATGTGCTGTATTGCTGTATGTAACAGCTCATGTTAAAATCGCATTGCAATCAGATAGCAATCGCACTGCATAAGGATGTCTTACGAATGCATAGATGCAAGAAAATCGCATTATCGCATTGCAAACGCATTACACACGGATAACCATACGGCGAACACTTGTGCGACTCTCGGCAGGAAGACCCGGACTGATTTTCCATTCGGTAATTGTGACCCCCACCATATTGGAATTTCTGGTGTAAGAAATACTGGCACTGTAGTAATATGTTATATGATGATTTGGCCTCTAGGGGTCTCACTACTTTTATGTGTGTTCTATTGTGTTTTGGGAACTTGTTGGTCAGTGGTTGTAGAGACTCATGTAATGGAGGATTACACTGCATGTAATAAAAAGCCTGTAATTACCAACACAGTGTGATCCATGACGGGAAGCAACAAACAGATTCGGCACTTTTGCTAAATTTGACCCATACCACCCTGGCTTCTCCCACCACTATTTTTGTTGAGTTGCTTCAAACTGGTGTGAAAACTGACAAAAGTTGCAACATTTTTGTGCAACTGTGCGTTGTATCATAAAAGTGAGTCCCGTATGATTTGCAGATATTTTAGGAAATCAACAAGCACAGCAAGTTCTAATAAAAATGACATTATATTAAAAGGCGTACACTCACTTCAAACAACTGGCCTTAAAGAGTTATTATTACTGTTTCTGGTATGAAATGCAGAGATTGGTAATATCCCTTTAATATTGGCTAAATGCATTCAGTCATTTTAATAAAACGGTTTCCTCATGGTTGGGAAAATGTACAAAGTTATACATTTTGAAAAGGTAAACTAAAATACAGAATATCACCTTGTAATCTTCTTTCAGTGCAGACAACTGACTTTCTAGGCTTAAGATGGTTCGAGTATGTCGTTGAGCTATACCTTGCATGTTGCTCAATGCTCTAATATCCTCCTTTTAAAGAAACAAGATTTTAGTAGAATTAACTGCATAGTAGGATACATTACACATAGTACACCTAAACATATTTTGGATAGAAAAATTGAAAGGAACGGATGGCACTCACCGGTTAAAAAACTTCTTTATTACAATACTTTAAAACATCGGCATCGGGAGGATGGGAGCAGGAGTGGAATGGACGACAGCCGTTACGCGCTGCAGTGGCGCTTCTACTGGTCACCAGTAGATTTCCATTTCACTACCTTGCACTTGGGTTAGCACTTCATTTTTTAGTGCTACTCATTTCGTTTGGTGCTGGCTGCAGGGAAGTGCTACTGTATAAGGATTTATTTAATGAGACCACACTATTGCACTATATCAGCACTTTCATTATGGTATGCCTCCCTGATTTATTTGATACTGGCAGCTACATGGGGTATATGGCACTCATGATCTTTTGTGTCATCCTGTTGTAATTTTTACTGTGTGTTACACTTTATTATATTTTCACAATAAAATACTCTTTTAACCTAAGTACTCCCTTTTCCTCCTAATTTCTCTATGTGTCACTGTGTCTCCTGGGCATTAGGGCGGACAGATTATGTGTAGACTAGCTGTCCTACTGGTTTCTGCTGTGCCTCCTAGAGAATGATACAACCTCAGTCTTCTGGTTACCGGTATCTGCGTTCTGTCAGGGAGGTAGCCCTCTCCCTAGCTATTCTCCCTTGATGTCACTCTCCTGTGCTTCGCTCTCTGGCATGTTCACTAAAAGCTTTCTTCCTTTTGTATATCGCAATCCAGGAGCTGCAGCACCTCAGGCTGTACGGCCCCTCACCCATCCTTCTGCCTCAGGCTCTCCAGTCTGCTGTCCGGCACCAACTGACCAACTCTTCCTAACTGCCTAGCAACTGCCTAGCAACTAACTCCTCATCCCGACCAGAGAGAGCAGCTCCCCTGAAGTCGCGTGTAGAGCTCCCCCTTCTGGCCTGGAGTCAGAACGGTGTTGTATTTGCTTTGTAGTTACCTGATAAAAGGAATCCTTGATTGCTTCCAAGCGTGACATCACTCTCCCCATGAGGAGAGCAATGCCACTGTTACAACCAGGACCATGGGGGCCACATAAGCATAAAGTAGACATATAGGAAATGTTACGAGCTATGAGCTTCAAGAAAATGACCGCTGAGGGTGAGCATTCACACTTTTGATTTCACTGTGCTTTACTTCTCTGGCGGCTATCAGTGTTGACTGTGTGTCATATGATGTCATCTGGCAAATTTCCGCCCACATGCGCGTACAGCGGTGGCGGTCGGAGGGGATGCTAAGCTTGGTCTCTAGGACACCGGTGCCACAAATCAGCTTCAGTTCCGGTATGTGTGTTATTTAAACACGTTAGAATGGTCAATGTTCAACCCCCTTTTGAGAAAGCTGGACCGCGAAACACGTGTCAAAGGGCTGCTGGGCCAAGTGGGATAAGCCATCCGTGTACTTATGGGTAAGCATGTATGAATGACTAGTAGTTGGGAGTGATTTGCTGGGTACTGCTTTTTGCACCCATTTATTCTGCTAGAATCCTCTGCCATGTGGGTGGTATTGTGTAACCATTGTCATTCATGGATAGCTTGCTCAGGATGTTTTTAGCGTTTCCTGCCTAAGCCAGCTTACCTTCATGTCTCCTCCATATCTCCTCACTGTATGGGTTACATTGTTTTTTATACAGTGATTTGTATTTGTTTAAATAAAGTTTTTTCAAACGATTATTTTGTTTTTTGGATTTTTATACTCTATGTTTTACTCTATATAGGAAATGTTAGTTACTATTTTGTGTGGTATAACTATTTGTTTTAGTTCTCATAAGGATGGCCAAGTTTTACATATGTGCTCTGTTAGTTTTTTTCATTGATATAACACGCACATGTATATATAGGACTTTAACAAGTGTTAAACATAGCATCAGTGACACTTTTTCAGGGGTTGGGCTAGTCCCTGCTGTGTGACTACAATGACAGTTGACAGCGTGCTCTCTGTTGCCAGCTCAGATTACCAGAAAAAAGCCAACAACAGAGCAGAGTGTACTCTAAGGGTGTGTTCCAAGACTAGCCAACCAGAGACCTGTGCCACCCCGAAAGTGACACCTGTAGCTGGACGTCTTTCTCGTAGCCAAATGTTGTGCCAATGCCTCCTGATGGTTTGCGTAGATAGTGTTTTATGCCCTAAGCGTGGTATGTGACGTCCAATTGTTCCTGTAGTACAGAATAGATCACTATGTTCAATTTTTCTAATCTGACGATCCATCTGTGCACCTTCTTCTGTCACAGCAGTTTAGCCTTTTTCTGCCAACCACTGGGATACATAATGTTGAACAATGTTTAAATCTCCACCGATCCACATATCGGTCTGCTGGAGTGATAAACTAAGAACTTTCAGTTTGATTCTCACAATCATTCCACAAGACTGAATTCCAAAATAGCTTTTCAATCTGGCTTTTATGTTCCTCCCACTTAACACAGATTGGCGCTAATTGCTTGAAAATCTGATCATTTGCAGATAGCGACACATGCTACTTCCTTAATCTTGATAATCTGTCTTGTCCTTCTTGGTTTTGCAGTGATAATGTTGAGGAGTATATGTAGAGCAGCAAGTTAAAGAATCCTTCAAGCCTTGTACTAAATAGTAAGATTTTCATAATAAAGACATGATCCTTGTTTGTAGCTTCCCAGTAGCAGAGATTTTTCTATCAAAGTACTGTCCTCCTCGCTAGAATCATCTCTTAAATTCTAGCATGTTTAAACAATACAATTGGTTTCTTTATTGTTATATTCTTTAAATTGAGATTGTTTACTAAAATGTAACAGTACTGAATAGTTTTCTTCAAAAAAGCCAACTGAGTTTATATTCATATGAAAATATAAGATGAGCATATCAACATAGCTAAGCAAAAAACTCCCCTAAAAATCTAGTATTAAATAAAAGAACAATTTACAGTTTATCAGTGGCATAAAACATACCGTAATTTCCAAGATAACACTACTGAGAATGGGAGGAAAAAAAATGTTTCAGGTTTTACCTGTCTTCCTTCTTTCATGTTGGTATTTACTTCCATGAGTTTTTTGTTTATTTCTGTTTCCTGTCAAAATATAAATGACAGGCATCAGTCTTAGGCTGCTGTCACACTATCAGTATTTGGTCAGTATTTCACATCAGTATTTGTTAGCCAAAACCAGGAGTGGGTCAAAAATACAGACTTGGTAACTTGTTTCTATTATAGCTTTCCCCTCTAATTGTTCCACTCCTGGTTTTGGCTTACGAATACTGATGTAAGATACTGACCACATACTGATAATGTGACCGTAGCCTTAAAGGAGTTACGTGGTTTGAAATGAAAAGTCTACAGTCACTCCATGTGACTGCAGGTTGTCCATGAGTGAGTGGGCGGTCATGTTACTGAATATATGGGATCAGTATTCTTGCTGTCATTTACCAACTAGTATCATCGAGCTTCTCTCAATTCCTTGAATGAGACTAGTTGGAACATGACCGCAAGTATACAGATCTCATATTTGCAGTCACATGACCACCCACTCGCTTGGGGCGTACAGGAGAATCATGACAGTGTGCACACCGCACATTGTCACGATTCATCAGTCTGTCGTCACATACAGTGGCTACAGACTTTTCATTTTAGACCACGAAATTCCTTTAATACTCTATGATTAAACAATCAATTTATGGTACAGTAAAAGAGTAGAAAGTACATGAAAAATGTCCAGACATTAAAACACCTACAATTGGTTTTAAAATCATCCATGTCTGAAAATATCAAGGCACAAAATGAATAACACACAACTAAGCAAACAGCTGCAAAATTGTTACCTTATTAATACACTGTATAGTTTGTTTCAGATTTTATACAAATAAATGTTTTGCTTGTGGTCAGTGAATGAAAACATTCTTATTCCTATCATACCCAACTACAAAGGTGGATAATAATGAGGGCAATCTGGGCTACTGCCCGGGGCACAGGGCTTCGGAAGGCCTATGGCCAGATTGCCATCATTCTAATATTTATTGAGCCACCATCAGCAGCGATTATCGCCTGCAGGATGGTTCCTGTTGCTCCGCTGCCTGCAATAGAGAGACGGAGCGTAGCTGCAGCCCTCCATGTTCTCTATGACTGTGCTGTAGCTATGACGTCACTGCGCAGCTGCGCCATTTTCCACTTACAAGCTGGCATGAAGAGGAAGGATGCATAGATGCAGGAGATCATCAGAAGAAGCAAGTTATTTATTTGTTTTTTTCTATGAAGTGAATGAATTGATGTGGGGGTAGAGTGAGAGCACAGTATGTTATAATGAATGGGGAAGGGTGAGAGTATGATATAATGAATTTTGATGCGGATGGGACGTGGCGGATGAGAGCACATTATGTTATAATGAATTGGGAAGGAAGATAGGTGAGAAAACAGTATGTTTTAATGAATTGGGATGGGGGATGGGTGGGAGAACAGTATGTTATAATTAAGAGGGATGGGGATGGGTGAGAGCCCAGTATGTTATAATGAATTGGGATGGGGGAAAGGTGAGAGCACGTTATGTTATGATGAACTGGGATGGGGATGGGTGAGAATACGATATGTTACAGTATAATGAATTGGGATGGGTGAGAGAACAGTATATTATAATGCATTTGGATGGGAATGGGTGAGTGGACAGTATGTTATAATGAATTGGAATGAGGGATGGGTAAGAGCACAGTATGTTATAATAAATTGGGATGGGGATGGGTGTGAGAACGGTATGTTATAATGAATTGGGATGGGTGAGAGAACAGTATGTTATAATGAATTAGGATGGGTGAGAATATACACTGTGTTCAGGATTATTAGGGAAGTTGTATTTTGATCACATGATACTTTTTATACATGTTGTCCTACTCCAAGCTGTTCAGGCTTGAGAGCCAGCTACCAAGTAAGCAAATCAGGTGATGTGCATCAGTGTAATGAGGAGGGTTGTTGTCTAATGACATCAAAACCCTATATAAGGTGTACTTAATTATTAGGCAACTTCCTTTCCTTTTGCAAAATGGGTCAGAAGAGAGATTTGACGGCTCTGAAAAGTCCAAAATTGTGAGATGTCTTGCAGAGGGATGCAGCAGTCTTGAAATTGCCAAATTTTTGAAGCGTGATCACCGAACAATCAAGCGTTTCATTGCAAAAAGCCAACAGGGTCGCAAAAAGCGTGTTGGGCAAAAAAGGTGCAAAATAACTGCCCATGAATTGAGGAAAATCAAGCGTGAAGATGCCAAGATGCCATTTGCCACCAATTTTGACATATTTCAGAGCTGCAACGTTACCGGAGTAACAAAAATCACATGGTGTGCGATACTCAGGGACCTGCCCAAGGTAAGGAAGGCTGAAAAACGACCACCTTTGAACAAGAAACATAAGATAAAACATCAAGACTGGGCCAAGAAATATCTTAAGACTGACATTTCAAAGGTTTTTTGGACTGATGAAATTAGAGTGACTCTTGATGGGCCAGATGGATGGGCTAGAGGCTGGATCAGTAAAGGGCAGAGAGCTCCACTCCGACTCAGACGCCAGCAAAGTTGAGGTGGGCTACTGGTATGGGCTGGTATCATCAAAGATGAACTTGTGGGACCATTTCGGGTTGAGGATGGAGTGAAGCTTAAATACCAGACCTACTGCCAGTTTCTGGAAGACAACTTCTTCAAGCAGTGGTACAGGAAGAAGTTGGTATCGTTCAAGAAAAACATGATTTTCATGCAGGACAATGCTCCATCACATGGCTCCAACTACTCCACAGTGTGGCTGGCCAGTAAAGGTCTCAAAGAAGAAAAAATAATGACATGGCCCCCTTGCTCACCTGATCTGAACCCCATAGAGAACCTGTGGTCCCTCATAAAATGTGAGATCAATAGGGAGGGAAAACAGTACACCTCTCGGGACAGTGTCTGGGAGGCTGTGGTGGCTGCTGCTCGCAATGTTGATCGTAAACAGATCAATCAACTGACAGAATCTATGGAGGGAAGGCTGTTGAATGTCATCATAAAGAAAGGTGGCTATATTGGTCACTAATTTGGGGAGTTTGTTTTTGCATGTCAGAAATGTTTATTCCTAAATTTTGTGCAGTTATATTGGTTTACTTGGTGAAAATAAACAAGTGAGATGGGAATATATTTGGTTTTTATTGTTGCCTAATAATTCTGCACAGTAATAGTTGCCTACACAAACAGATATCCTCCTAACATAGCCAAATCTAAAAAAAACAACAACTCCAACTTCCAAAAATATTAAGCTTTGATATTTATGAGTCTTTTGGGTTGGCTGAGAACATAGTTGTTGATTAATAATAAAAATAATCCTCTAAAATACAACTTGCCTAATAATTCTGCACACAGTGTAGTATGTTATAATGAATTGGGATGGGTGAGAGCACAGTATGGTATAATGAATTGGGATGGATGAGAGAACAGTATGTTATAATGAATTAAGATGGGTGAGAATACAGTATGTTATAATGAATTGAGATGATGAGAGAATAGTATGTTATAATTAGAAATGAACAAACTTGTTCGTAAAACATTCGCCAATCTCAATTTTGTCACAAACGTTGAATATTCAGATTCATATTTGGATTCCCAAGCATTTTTCCTAAAAATCGGCAAAAGTCTGTAAATTATTGAGTTTCTACCAAGAGCTCTATCAGATGTCAGTGTTTCCGATAGCAGCACGGGCCACAAAACGTCCCGCACACGTGCACACTGATGACCCACAGATGACATCGATGTGTCATCAGTGTGACATGTACTGGCGCCTGGGAATCAGCCTTACTGATCGCACTTTTCATCAATGCTGGGTGCTGAAGACAGCCCACATCACTGTTCCATGCTTGTGCTGCGGTCAGCGCTAGCAAGGGACAATTTTGAGAGTTGCATTCAACTGTTAACAGCGAGAGCAGGCAATGGCCAATAGCAGTAATCATCAGCCGCCATCTGAGCTATAAATAAATAAATATATTTTTTTTAAATTACGTGGAGTTCCCCTATATTTTTGATAACCAGCCTAGCAAAACTGACAGCTGCGGGTTGCAACCCTCAGTTGTCAGCATTAGCAAAGCTGGTTATGAAAAATAAAGGGGTTCCCACACCATCTTTTTTAATTATTTAAATAAATGATTTAAAAAACTATGTGCGGCGCCCTTTATTTTTGATAACCAGCCAAGATAAAGCAGACAGCTGGGGCTGGTATTCTCAGGCTGGTAAGGGGTCATGGATATGGGCCCCCGGCGTAAAAATAGAAGCTTGCAGCTGCCCTAGAAAAAGCACATCTATTAGATGGTGCTTTGCCCACCTCTTCCCACTTGCCTTGGAGCCATATTTGTGGGGTTGATGTCAACTTTGTATTGTCCGGTGACATCAAGCCCACGGATTAGTAATGGAAAGGCATCTATAAGACGCCTCTCCATTACTAATCCCTACATTGTAAACAAACACCCAGCCAGAATAAAGTCCTTTAACATAAAGAATGACACAGTCTCATTAGCTTCATGAAGAGACACAAGCCATCTCAAAAGCTTGCTTTGTAACATCATTCACTATATTTTGTTAGCCATTAAAAGGTATCACACCCACAAGATTCCTATTGTGTCTCTCCCACTGAGAGCACTCTATATATTAATCTCCTTTAATGAATCTAAATTAAAACATACATCATCGCTCAGTCCAAAGAAGCCAATGTCTTCTGTAACAGAATAAAATAATAAACAATATTCCTCACCTGTCCCAGAGAAGATAATCCATTTGTCCCATGACACTTATAGTTTGCTACATCTAGATGGCAGGCTGCATGGTTGCATGATGCAACTCCTATTACCTGACAGATGTCACCGTGATCGTGAGAAAGTTTTAAAGCTTGTAGTGCCATCAGAAAGGTCCTGGAAGTTCACGGCCAATGAACTCAGTTCAACTCACTGACGTCAGCATGAGCGCCTTAGGAAAAGTTGTAATAGCGCTTGTGCTGACGTCAGTGAGATGAACTGAGTTAATTGGCTGTGAACTCCCAGCACCTTTCTGATGGCACTGCGATTGTGAGAACTTTGTTTGTGGTGACATCTACCACCCCAATATCCATGGCCCCGTACCAGCCTGAGAATACCAGCCCCCTGCTGTCAGCTTAAGCTTGGCTAGTTGTCAAAAATGGGGGGGCCAACACCGTTTTTTTTAATTGTTTATGTCAATCATTTTAAAAAAAGGCATGGGACCCCTCTATTCTTAAAAACCAAAGTTGCTAAAGCTGACAACTGAGAGTTGCAGCCCACAGCGGTCAGTTTTTCCTGTCTGGTTATCAAAAATACAGTAGAACCCACATTAATTTAAAAAAAAAATGTATTGGGTGGAGATAAGGGGAGGGGGAAAAAATAATAAATTACTGATAGGGGTTTGTTATAAATCTCCAAAAATAATGGAAGCAATGGAGAATATCCTCGTAAAGCAAATAGATGAAGCTGCGACTCAAGGAGAAGTCATTATTATGGGGGACTTCAACTACCCTGAAATAGATTGGGGAACAGAAACCTGCAGTTCCAGCAAAGGTAATCGGTTTTTGACAATTATGAGAGACAATTACCTTTCACAACTGGTTCAGGACCCAACAAGAAGGGGGGCACTACTAGACCTAATATTAACCAACAGGCCAGACCGCATATCAAATATAAGGGTTGGGGGTCACTTGGGAAATAGCGATCACAAAATAATAAGTTTTCATGTATCCTTTAAAAAGATGTGTAGTAGAGGGGTTACAAGGACACTAAACTTCAGGAGGGCAAATTTCCAACGGATGAGAGAGGATCTTGGTGCAATTAACTGGGACGATATCCTGAGACACAAAAATACACAAAGAAAATGGGAGACGTTTATTAGCATCCTGGATAGGACCTGTGCACAGTATATACCGTATGGGAATAAACATACTAGAAATAGGAGGAAACCAATATGGCTAAATAGAGCTGTAAGGGGCGCAATAAGTGACAAAAAGAAAGCATTTAGAGAATTAAAGGAAGTAGGTAGTGAGGAGGCATTAAATAAATACAGAAAATTAAATAAATTCTGTAAAAAGCAAATCAAGGCAGCAAAGATTGAGACAGAGAGACTCATTGCCAGAGAGAGTAAAAATAATCCTAAAATATTCTTTAACTACATAAACAGTAAGAAACTAAAAAATGATAGTGTTGGCCCCCTTAAAAATAGTCTGGGTGAGATGGTGGATGAGGATGAGGAAAAAGCCAATATGCTAAATGACTTTTTTTCATCAGTATTTAAACAAGAAAATCCCATGGCAGACAAAATGTCTAGTGATAAAAATTCCCAATTAAATGTCACCTGCTTAACCCAGCAGGAAGTGCGGCGGCATCTAAAAATCACTAAAATTGACAAATCTCCGGGCCCGGATGGGATACACCCTCAAGTACTGCAGGAATTAAGTACAGTCATTGATAGACCATTATTTTTAATCTTTAAAGACACCATAATAACAGGGTCTGTGCCACAGGACTGGCGTATAGCAAATGTGGTGCCAATATTCAAAAAGGGAACAAAAACTGAACTCAGAAATTATAGGCCAGTAAGCTTAACCTCTACTGTGGGTAAAATCCTGGAGGGCATTCTAAGGGACGCTATACTGGAGTATCTGAAGAGGAATAACCTCATGACCCAGTATCAGCACGGGTTTACTAGGGACCGTTCATGTCAGACTAATTTGATCAGTTTCTATGAAGAGGTAAGTTCCGGATTGGACCAAGGGAACCCAGTGGATGTAGTGTATATGGACTTTTCAAAAGCTTTTGATACGGTGCCACACAAAAAATTGATATATAAAATGAGACTAATGGGGATAGGGGAAAATATGTGCAAGTGGGTTGAGAGCTGGCTCAGGGATAGGAAACAAAGGGTGGTTATTAATGGAGCACACTCGGACTGGGTAGCGGTTAGCAGTGGGGTACCACAGGGGTCAGTATTGGGCCCTCTTCTTTTTAACATATTTATTAATGACCTTGTAGGGGGCATTCAGAGTAGAATTTCAATATTTGCAGATGACACTAAACTCTGCAGGGTAATCAATACAGAGGAGGACAATTTTATATTACAGGATGATTTATGTAAACTAGAAGCTTGGGCTGATAAATGGCAAATGAGATTTAATGGGGATAAATGTAAGGTCATGCACTTGGGTAGAAGTAATAAGATGTATAATTATGTGCTTAATTCTAAAACTCTGGGCAAAACCGTCAATGAAAAAGACCTGGGTGTATGGGTGGATGACAAACTTAAATTCAGTGGCCAGAGTCAGGCAGCGGCTACAAAGGCAAATAAAATAATGGGATGCATTAAAAGAGGCATAGATGCTCATGAGGAGAATATAATTTTACCTCTATACAAGTCACTAGTCCGACCACACTTAGAATACTGTGCACAGTTCTGGTCTCCGGTGTTTAAGAAAGACATAGCTGAACTGGAGCGGGTGCAGAGAAGAGCGACCAAGGTTATTAGAGGACTGGGGGGTCTGCAATACCAAGATAGGTTATTACACTTGGGGCTATTTAGTTTGGAAAAACGAAGAATAAGGGGTGATCTTATTTTAATGTATAAATATATGAGGGGACAGTACAAAGACCTTTCTGATGATCTTTTTAATCATAGACCTGAAACAGGGACAAGGGGACATCCTCTGCGGTTGGAGGAAAAAAGGTTTAAGCATAATAACAGACACGGATTCTTTACTGTAAGAGCAGTGAGACTATGGAACTCTCTGCCGTTTGATGTTGTAATGAGTGATTCATTACTTAAATTTAAGAGGGGGCTGGATACATTTCTGGAAAAGTATAATGTTACAGGGTATATACACTAGATTCCTTGATAGGGCGTTGATCCAGGGAACTAGTCTGATTGCCGTATGTGGAGTCGGGAAGGAATTTTTTTCCCCAATGTGGAGCTTACTCTTTGCCACATGGGTTTTTTTTGCCTTCCTCTGGATCAACATGTTAGGGCATGTTAGGTTAGGCTATGGGTTGAACTAGATGGACATATAGTCTTCCTTCAACCTTAATAACTATGTAACTATGTATGTAACTATGTAATAGTGCAGGTGGCGGCTGATCAGCCGCTTTTGTTGTTAACAGTTGAATACAAGTCTCAACATTCTCCCCTACTAAAGTTGATCACAATGCACGCAGGGTACGCTGATGTGAGCTGTCTCAGCACCCAGGTGAACAGCCCCAACAGTCCTGCTGATTCCCAGGCACAGGTATATGTGACACTGATGCAGCACACAGTTGCCACATGTATGCCACAAGTATTAATTTTAAACACATGGACATTGATATATTCTGTACTGTTTTTTCAGTAGCGAAAATATCAGTACAAGTGAAAGAGCCCTAATGCTTTAGTTGAAAAAAGTAGAGCGGACTGGATGGAGCGCTGATGACAGAGGCCACCGGAGCACAGGTTAGGGATTTAAAATCTTTAATCACAACGTGTTTCAACAGCCAATCGCTGTCTTCTTCAGGTTAAAATGAATAAAAAGGTTAAAAGGGAAGAAGGAAGTATTTAAAGGAACGAGAACCAATACAAATTGAGGAGGGAAGTGCAAAGGAGGAAAGGGGGGAGGTACAAAAAGTGATAAATAGCCAGTAAGACGATGTACGTAAAATGCAACAACATGGCCAATAATTATCATAATAAATGATAATGAAAAAACAAAAATAATTATGCTATAAAATATTAAGAACCAAAGGAGATATAAAATGTATAGCATAAAAATTGCATAATGAACGACCATAAGAGCAGACAAAAAATCTAAAATATGCGTAAGATAAGATAAATGTCATATTATTTAGCCACATTTTCTATCATAAGATTCCCTCAGGGGAGAGTGTGCCCAATTTAAAAATCCAAAAGCTCTCCCTATTGATTAACCTCTGTAGCATGGCTAACGGGTGTGTGGTCGACGGGAGGTATGTGTCACATAGGTACCTTGTCGCTGTAATGTAGCCCGGAATATTTCTTTGTTTTACATAACCATATATTTGTGTTTCAGGACCTGTGGTGATGTCAGACCACATGGCTAATCATGTGATAGATTACTGGGTGTGGTTAGTCCTATATAAGACAGGCTAATGCTTAACACAGTAGATATGTGTGGAGGTGAAACCCTCCTGAGTGTGTCAAGGCTTCAGGACTGAGCCGGATTAACTGGACACTTGTTTTTCTTTGCCTGAACCAAAGGCTATTTGTTTTCTGTTGTTTTGCCATATGGTTTATGAAGCAATAAACCCAGTGAACTTTAAAGGAACACGCCTCCTGAGTGTCAGCCATCGCACCTGAGTGAGTGGAATCCCTACAATTGGTGGTAGACGTGCGGGCAGCGTTCCCAGCAGAGACGTAAATCTATTGTTTAATGTCCTGGGTCAAGTCTGTTGCAAGCCAGCAAGCATCGCCGGAGAAAATGGAGGACCTGCTGAAACACTTGGTTCAGTTACAGTCACAGCAGGAGTAACGGCAGAGCCAGCAGGAGCAAAGGCAGCAAGAGACCAACAGGCTGTTGATGCAGCAGGAGTAACGGCAGAGCCAGCAGGAGCAACGGCAGCAGATGCAACAAAGCCAGCAGGAGCAACGGCAGCAGATGCAGCTTCTGGCAACCGCCATCCAGGGCAAGATGAGCTTCCCAACCCCAGGTCTGGCTGATGACACCCACGTCCGAAAGACGGTAAGACGCGCATTGCAGAAAATTACCCCCAGGGATGATGTTGAGGCATTCCTGACGGTGTTTGAGAGGGTCGCTAAGAGGGAAAAACTTCCGCCAGAGCAGTGGGCAGAGGTATTGGCGCCATACCTGACGGGAGAACCCCAGAAGGCGTACTATGACTTGACCTTGCAGGATGCCAAAGAGTATCACAAATTGAAAGCCGAGATTCTCGCACGTTTGGGGGTGACACTGACTGTCAGGGCACAGCGAGTTCACTGCTGGGCCTATCACCGGGACAAACCACCTCGTTCCCAAATGTTTGATCTGTTGCACCTGGTCCAGAAATGGCTGCAGCCAGAGTCATCTACTCCTGCACAGATGGTAGAACGGGTGATGATGGATCGGTTTCTACATTCCCTCCCGAGGCCTATACAGTCTTGGGTTGCCCAGGGTGATCCCCAGAATGCCGACGAGCTGATCGGACTGGTTGAGAGATACCAAGGGTTGGAAGGCTCCTTCGGGAGGCAGCCCATGCCGTACTGGGGGTCCCAGAAGGGAGCTGAGTCCCAAAAAGGGGTGGTGCGTCCAAGGTCACAAAGGGCGGGGGAGGTGGTGCCCAAGGTCCCTACGGGTGATATTATTTGTTGGAGGTGCCACGGGCCAGGACATATAGCTGCCCGTTGTTCCCAGACCACTGAGCAGATGGACTGCAGCATGGGACGCCGTTCATACTATGCGTATCCAGCCTGTAGTGTGAACTCTCCATCCAACGAGGGACCTCAAGCGTGTCCCGTAAAGGTGAACGGTCGAGCAGTAACGGCACTGTTAGACTCAGGGAGCCTAGTGACCCTGGTGAGGGCCACTTTTCCTCTCCACCTGCTCTCAGGAAAGAAGGTCGGAGTGCGCTGCATACATGGTGATGCAAAGGACTACCCTATGGCCAGGGTGGACATTGAAACGGCATGTGGCACTGAGTCCCACATAGTCGGCGTCGTTCAGGACTTGTTGCACCCTATAATTATTGGCCGGGATTTCTGTTTGTTTTGGGATTTGTGGGGGAAAGGTTCTGAGCTCCCTAGCAAGAGTAGGGAACCAATGAACCCTGGAAGGGTATCGCCACACCCAGAGTCAGACAGGTTTCCTTTTTGTGTTCTGGTTGGGGATGAGGAGGAAGTGTCCCCTGCATCTGACATTCTGGAGTTAGAGGTATCCGGTGAAAATTTTGGGACTGCCCAACATAAGGACCCCACTCTAAGGGAAACCTTTAATAATGTCACAGTTATTGACGGGGTGGTACAGGAGCCGGGGGCAGACACAAGATTTCCCCATTTTCTGATGAGTGGGGAGTTGTTGTACCGGGTCACGAAAATAAGGGAGGAGTTGGTAGAGCAGTTGGTAGTGCCGGGTCCGTATAGACGGAAGGTGTTGGACATGGCCCATTCACACATCTTGGGTGGACACCTAGGGGTGGAAAAAACGCAGGAGCGGGTTGTGCAGAGGTTCTATATGCCTGGGTGTCACCGGGAAATAGTGAACTATTGCAGGTCCTGCCCTACATGTCAGCTAACTGCTCCCACTCCTCATTTCCGGAACCCCCTTGTGCCACTGCCCATTATTGAGGTACCGTTCGAGAGAATTGCCATGGACTTGGTCGGTCCCTTAGTTAAATCAGCTCGGGGCCATCAGTATATATTAGTCATCCTGGACTATGCCACACGCTATCCTGAGGCAATTCCCTTGAGAAATTCTTCCTCAAAGAGCATAGCCCGCGAGTTGGTCCATGTCTTTTCCCGGACAGGTCTGCCGAAGGAGATCCTGACTGACCAGGGGACACCTTTCATGAGCAAGGTGATGAGGGAGTTATGCAAAGCCCTGAAAATCTCCCAGTTGAGGACCTCGGTGTACCATCCCCAGTCAGATGGCCTTGTTGAGAGATTTAACAAGACACTGAAGAGCATGCTGAGAAAAGCTATAGAGAAAGACGGTAGAGACTGGGATTGTCTTTTACCCTATCTGATGTTTTCCATTCGTGAAGTTCCACAGGCCTCCACAGGGTTCTCACCGTTTGAGCTTCTATATGGCCGACATCCACGAGGACTCCTGGATATAGCCAAGGAAACCTTGGAAGCCGAAGTCACGCCCCACAGAAGCGTCATTGAGCATGTGGCCCTGATGCAGCAGAGGATTGCAAAGGTGATGCCTATCATGAAAGATCACCTTCTCCAAGCACAAGAAGCTCAGGCCAGGGTCTACAACCGGTCTGCAAGAGTGAGGCAGTTCAATACGGGAGACCGAGTTCTTGTGTTAGTTCCGACGGTGGAAAGCAAGTTCTTGGCCAAATGGCAAGGGCCATATGAGGTTGTCGAGAAACTTGGTGAGGTAAATTATAAAATTCACCAACCAGGAAGACGGAAACCATTCCAAGTTTACCATGTCAACCTCATCAAGCCGTGGCAAGATAGAGAGCCGACAGTAACTCCATCGTTGTTAAGCAACCCAGAAGGTGAGGTTGGAGTGGTTACTATAGCAGAGACGCTATCGAAGACCCAGAAACAGCAGTGCCAGGAGTTACTCCAGAAAAACAGGGACCTGTTTTCAGAGTTGCCAGGACACACGAAGGTCATAGAGCACGAGGTTCTAACAGAGCCACATGTGCGGGTGAACGTGAAGCCCTATCGTATACCTGAGGCTCGTCGAGAAGTTATCTCCAAGGAAGTGGAGCGTATGTTGAAGCTTGGAGTCATTGAGGAATCCAAGAGCGGTTGGTCGAGCCCAATTGTCCTGGTCCCAAAACCTGATGGAGAGTGGAGATTTTGCAACGACTATCGGAAGTTGAATGAGGTCTCCAAGTTTGACGCTTATCCCATGCCCCGCGTTGATGAGCTCATCGAAAGGCTTGGGCACGCCAGATATATATCCACCTTGGATTTGACAAAGGGGTATTGGCAGATCCCCATGGCACAGGAAGCCAAGGAGAAGACGGCCTTTTCGACACGTGATGGATGCTTCCAGTATGTCCGGATGCCGTTTGGCCTACAGGGAGCTCCGGCAACCTTCCAGAGGGCTATGGATAGAGTCCTTGCACCCCATAAGGCCTACGCTACTGCGTACCTAGATGATATCGTCATCTTTAGCCCGGACTGGGAGAGTCATCTGGAGAAAGTCCAAGCGGTGTTTGATGCTCTAAGAGAGGCGGGGTTTACAATAAACCCGAAGAAGTGTGCCTTGGGTAAGGAAGAAGCTAAATACCTAGGCTATATAGTGGGTCGTGGAGAAATAAAGCCCCAAATCAGGAAAGTGGAGGCTATCCAAACGTGGCCGAAACCACTTTCAAAAAAGCAAGTTAAAGCCTTTCTGGGAATCGTGGGATATTACAGGAGGTTCATCCCAAACTTCGCCACAGTGGCTGCGCCTCTGACTGATCTGCTGAAGGGGACAAAGTCAGTGATGGTGAAATGGTCCGAAGAGACAGAGTCAGCCTTCCAAGAGTTGAAAGGGGCTCTATGTAAGCAGCCCGTTCTGATGGCCCCAGACTTCAAGAAAGAATTTATTCTTCAGACAGATGCCTCAGATGTTGGGGTAGGAGTGTCCTTTCCCAAGAGCTACATGGGGAGGAGCATCCCGTTCTCTATCTGAGTAGAAAGCTGTCCTCATCTGAGAAGAACTACTCAGTCGTGGAAAAAGAGTGTTTGGCCATAAAGTGGGCGGTGGACACGTTACGGTACTATCTGCTGGGTCGTAAATTCAGACTAATATCTGACCATGCCCCACTTAGATGGATGAGGGAAACAAAGGGTAAGAATGCTAGGGTCACCCGTTGGTTCTTAGCCCTGCAGGACTTTAGTTTCCATGTGGAACATAGGGCCGGAAAGCTGCACGGTAATGCGGATGCCCTATCAAGAATCCCTTGTTTAGTTGGGGAAAGTGCCAAGCCCCACGGCTTTAGGCAGAGGGGGGAGGTATGTAGCATGGCTAACGGGTGTGTGGTCGACGGGAGGTATGTGTCACATAGGTACCTTGTCGCTGTAATGTAGCCCGGAATATTTCTTTGTTTTACATAACCATATATTTGTGTTTCAGGACCTGTGGTGATGTCAGACCACATGGCTAATCATGTGATAGATTACTGGGTGTGGTTAGTCCTATATAAGACAGGCTAATGCTTAACACAGTAGATATGTGTGGAGGTGAAACCCTCCTGAGTGTGTCAAGGCTTCAGGACTGAGCCGGATGAACTGGACACTTGTTTTTCTTTAAATTCCGTCCATGCCACATATCACTGAAAACCAGTAGTGACACAGAAAAGCACAACCATCATAATTCAGCCCAATAAAAACAATTTTATTAATAAATAAACATACATAAAAAATAATACAAAAACACAGTATCTCAAATGTGAGGGACCTATAGACTACTACAACTCTTGAGAGCATCCGGCATATGATGGTACAAAAATGAATTTATAAGTGACTCAGCTGGGCACTAGAAAAAATCACTCACTAAAGTATTCAAGGAAGGAACTACCAATATATCCACAAAGTGGTGGAGTGCATTTCACCCTTATAATCTAAGTATCCAGTACTGAAGTAACCACCGCCAGAACACTATCACCCGGAATTCAGAATATCGTTAACCTTAACGCCCCCTGAAGAAGTGTGGACGAAACGCGCGTCGGGGTAGAGGGACCAGACACCTACTCTTTTCATTTGGCAGTAAGTATAGCGCCTTGGCACTGCCGCCTGGCAATAGATTGTTATTTTAGTTAATCCTATTAAGGTTAACGATATTCTGAATTCCGGGTGATAGTGTTCTGGCGGTGGTTACTTCAGTACTGGATACTTAGATTATAAGGGTGAAATGCACTCCACCACTTTGTGGATATATTGGTAGTTCCTTCCTTGAATACTTTAGTGAGTGATTTTTTCTAGTGCCCAGCTGAGTCACTTATAAATTCATTTTTGTACCATCATATGCCGGATGCTCTCAAGAGTTGTAGTAGTCTATAGGTCCCTCACATTTGAGATACTGTGTTTTTGTATTATTTTTTATGTATGTTTATTTATTAATAAAATTGTTTTTATTGGGCTGAATTATGATGGTTGTGCTTTTCTGTGTCACTACTGGTTTTCAGTGATATGTGGCATGGACGGAATTTATAGTTATTTGGCAGCACAAAATTAAATTGGATCACATTTTGGATAAATGATACTTGTTTTTCTTTGCCTGAACCAAAGGCTATTTATTTTCTGTTGTTTTGCCATATGGTTTATGAAGCAATAAACCCAGTGAACTTTAAAGGAACACGCCTCCTGAGTGTCAGCCATCGCACCTGAGTGAGTGGAATCCCTACACCTCCTATACCGGTCAGGAACATTATCAGGTATGTAATCAATGATGATAAGATTCAAATAGCTGGTCTCTTCCTGGTGTACTAGTGAAAAATGCTTAGATAGACTATGCAATAGGAACCCATTGCGGATGTTTTGCCTATGTTTATTCAGACGACGTGCATCTTCTGGATGGTGCGTCCCACATACTGGAGCTCGCACGTAAATTGGATCAGATAAGTAACATACGAGGACTGGCAATTGACATGATAGTTGATGTTAAAGTTAATACCCGTGATAGTTGATTTGAATTGTTTAGCACCATGCACAATAGAAGTGCAGCAGAGGCATTTTGATGCCTTACATGCAAAGCAACCAGGATTAAGCGTATTAGTGATTGATGGAGAGTGAATATTGAGCTTCGTGTTACTGGAGGCAACCATGTTCCGAAGAGTACGATTCTTCTGAAAATAAATTTAGGTTTAGCAGGAAAATATTTTGAAAGGATCCCTGGATGGATGCATGGGACTAATTATAAGTAGTAATAAAACTCCACTTACTAATTTCAGAGGTTTCTTTTAGGGTTGAGCGAAACGGGTCGAACATTTTCAAAAGTCGCCGACTTTTGGCGAAGTCGAGTTTCATGAAACCCGATCCGACCCCTGTGCGTGGTCGGCCATGCGGTACGCGACTTTCGCGCCAAAGTCGCGTTTCAATGACGCGAAAAGCGCCATTTCTCAGCCAATGAAGGTAAACGCAGAGTGTGGGCAGCGTGATGACATAGGTCCTGGTCCCCACCATCTTAGAGAAGGGCATTGCAGTGATTGGCTTGCTGTCTGCGGCGTCACAGGGGCTATAAAGGGGAGTTCCCGCCGACCGCCATGTTACTGCTGCTGATCTGAGCTTAGGGAGAGGTTGCTGCCGCTTCGTCAGAAGCAGGGATAGCGTTAGGCAGGGTCCATTAACCACAAAACCGCTTGTGCTGTAGCGATTTCCACTGCCCAACACCACCTTCGGTGTGCAGGGACAGTGGAAGCTCCTTTTTTTTTTTTTTCCTCAGCGCTGTAGCTCATTGGGCTGCCCTAGAAGGCTCCCTGATAGCTGCATTGCTGTGTGTACGCCGCTGTGCAAACCAACTGCTTTTTTCAAAGCACAAATCCTCTTGTTCCTTCCTTTCTGCACAGCTATCTTGTTTGTTTGTCCACACTTTTTATTTAATTTGTGCATCAGTCCACTCCTTATTGCTGCCTGCCATACCTGGCTGAGATTACTGCAGGGAGATAGTAATTGAAGGACAGTTCCTTTTTTTTTTTTTTTTTTTTTTTGTGGGAGATTAAGATTGACATTTCTGCTAGAGTGCCATCTCTGTCTGTGTCATCTCTCACTCAGTGGGCCATAGAAAGCCTATTTATTTTTTTGCTTGATTTGGGTTCCAAAATCTACCAGAAAAAATCACAACATCAATCAGTGGGAGAAAAATATTGGCCTCAGGGCTTGTGTGCCACTCCTTACTCCTGTGTGTGCCATCTCTCACTCAGTGGGCCATAGAAAGCCTATTAATTTTTTTGCTTGATTTGGGTTCTAAATTCTACCTGAAAAAATCAATAAATCAATCAGTGGGAGATTAATATTGGCCTTTGGGCTTGTGTGCCAGTCCTAAGCGTGCCATCTCTCTCTCTCTCAGATAGTGGGCCATAGAAAGCCTATTTTTTTATTATTTTATTGGGTTTATAAATTTTCCCTGGAAAAAAAAAAAAAAGTGGGAGATTAATATTGGCCTCTGGGCTTGTGTGCCAGTCCTGAGCGTGCCATCTCTCTCACAAATAGTGGGCCATAGAAAGCCTATTTATTTTTTGGGTTGATTTGGGTTCCTAATTCTACCTGAAAAAATCAATCAATCAATCAGTGGGAGAAAAATATTGGCCTCAGGGCTTGTGTGCCACTCCTTACTCCTGTGTGTGCCATCTCTCACTCAGTGGGCCATAGAAAGCCTATTAATTTTTTTGCTTGATTTGGGTTCTAAATTCTACCTGAAAAAATCATTAAATCAATCAGTGGGAGATTAATATTGGGCTTTGGGCTTGTGTGCCAGTCCTAAGCGTGCCATCTCTCTCTCTCAGATAGTGGGCCATAGAAAGCCTATTTATTATTATTTTTTTTATTGGGTTTATAAATTTTCCCTGGAAAAAAATAAAAATGGGAGATTAATATTGGCCTCTGGGCTTGTGTGCCAGTCCTGAGCGTGCCATCTCTCTCACAAATAGTGGGCCATAGAAAGCCTATTAATTTTTTTGCTTGATTTGGGTTCCAAAATCTACCTGAAAAAAATCACTAAATCAATCAGTGGGAGATTAATATTGGCCTCTGGGCTTGTGTGCCACTCCTGACTCCTGTGTGCGTCATCTGTCACTCAGTGGGCCCTAGAAAGCCTATTTTTTGTTTTATTTGTTTTCTAAATTCTCCCTGAAACAATCATTTTATTTTCTTTGGTTTCTAAATTATTCCTGAAAAAAATCATTTTTTTGGTATTTTTTTTTCTCTCAAGTCTCCCTGAAAAAAAAAAAAAAAAAAAAATCTGTGGGAGATTCATATTGCCCCTTCTGCTTGTGTGCCAGTCTTGACTCCTGGGTGTGCCATCTCTCTCTCTCTCCCCAATTGTGGGCCATAGAAAGCCTATTAATTTTTTTGCTTGATTTGGGTTCCAAAATCTACCAAAAAAAATCACTAAATCAATCAGTGGGAGATTAATATTGGCCTCTGGGCTTGTGTGCCACTCCTGACTCCTGTGTGCGTCATCTGTCACTCAGTGGGCCCTAGAAAGCCTATTTTTTGTTTTATTTGTTTTCTAAATTCTCCCTGAAACAATCATTTTATTTTCTTTGGTTTCTAAATTATTCCTGAAAAAAATCATTTTTTTGGTATTTTTTTTTCTCTCAAGTCTCCCTGAAAAAAAAAAAAAAAAATCTGTGGGAGATTCATATTGCCCCTTCTGCTTGTGTGCCAGTCTTGACTCCTGGGTGTGCCATCTCTCTCTCTCTCCCCAATTGTGGGCCATAGAAAGCCTATTAATTTTTTTGCTTGATTTGGGTTCCAAAATCTACCAAAAAAAATCACTAAATCAATCAGTGGGAGATTAATATTGGCCTCTGGGCTTGTGTGCCACTCCTGACTCCTGTGTGCGTCATCTGTCACTCAGTGGGCCCTAGAAAGCCTATTTTTTGTTTTATTTGTTTTCTAAATTCTCCCTGAAACAATCATTTTATTTTCTTTGGTTTCTAAATTATTCCTGAAAAAAATCATTTTTTTGGTATTTTTTTTTCTCTCAAGTCTCCCTGGAAAAAAAAAAAAAAAAAAATCTGTGGGAGATTCATATTGCCCCTTCTGCTTGTGTGCCAGTCTTGACTCCTGGGTGTGCCATCTCTCTCTCTCTCCCCAATTGTGGGCCATAGAAAGCCTATAAATTTTTTTGCTTGATTTGGGTTCCAAAATCTACCAAAAAAAATCACTAAATCAATCAGTGGGAGATTAATATTGGCCTCTGGGCTTGTGTGCCACTCCTGACTCCTGTGTGCGTCATCTGTCACTCAGTGGGCCCTAGAAAGCCTATTTTTTGTTTTATTTGTTTTCTAAATTCTCCCTGAAACAATCATTTTATTTTCTTTGGTTTCTAAATTATTCCTGAAAAAAATCATTTTTTTGGTATTTTTTTTTCTCTCAAGTCTCCCTGAAAAAAAAAAAAAAAAAAAAAATCTGTGGGAGATTCATATTGCCCCTTCTGCTTGTGTGCCAGTCTTGACTCCTGGGTGTGCCATCTCTCTCTCTCTCCCCAATTGTGGGCCATAGAAAGCCTATTAATTTTTTTGCTTGATTTGGGTTCCAAAATCTACCAAAAAAAATCACTAAATCAATCAGTGGGAGATTAATATTGGCCTCTGGGCTTGTGTGCCACTCCTGACTCCTGTGTGCGTCATCTGTCACTCAGTGGGCCCTAGAAAGCCTATTTTTTGTTTTATTTGTTTTCTAAATTCTCCCTGAAACAATCATTTTATTTTCTTTGGTTTCTAAATTATTCCTGAAAAAAATCATTTTTTTGGTATTTTTTTTTCTCTCAAGTCTCCCTGAAAAAAAAAAAAAAAAAAAAAAATCTGTGTGAGATTCATATTGCCCCTTCTGCTTGTGTGCCAGTCTTGACTCCTGGGTGTGCCATCTCTCTCTCTCTCCCCAATTGTGGGCCATAGAAAGCCTATTAATTTTTTTGCTTGATTTGGGTTCCAAAATCTACCAAAAAAAATCACTAAATCAATCAGTGGGAGATTAATATTGGCCTCTGGGCTTGTGTGCCACTCCTGACTCCTGTGTGCGTCATCTGTCACTCAGTGGGCCCTAGAAAGCCTATTTTTTGTTTTATTTGTTTTCTAAATTCTCCCTGAAACAATCATTTTATTTTCTTTGGTTTCTAAATTATTCCTGAAAAAAATCATTTTTTTGGTATTTTTTTTTCTCTCAAGTCTCCCTGAAAAAAAAAAAAAAAAAAAAAAATCTGTGGGAGATTCATATTGCCCCTTCTGCTTGTGTGCCAGTCTTGACTCCTGGGTGTGCCATCTCTCTCTCTCTCCCCAATTGTGGGCCATAGAAAGCCTATTAATTTTTTTGCTTGATTTGGGTTCCAAAATCTACCAAAAAAAATCACTAAATCAATCAGTGGGAGATTAATATTGGCCTCTGGGCTTGTGTGCCACTCCTGACTCCTGTGTGCGTCATCTGTCACTCAGTGGGCCCTAGAAAGCCTATTTTTTGTTTTATTTGTTTTCTAAATTCTCCCTGAAACAATCATTTTATTTTCTTTGGTTTCTAAAT